>NC_065922.1:59396113-59715929 GCF_024586455.1 Bactrocera neohumeralis
ATTTGCAAAATGGCGGTGGATAATGAACACAATGTAAATTCATGCAAAATTTCTTTTGTGTGTCGAAGGCTAAAGGCTCAACTAATATTATAAACATATTTACCTGGATGAATTTATTGGAAAATGTGAAAAAAATCATCTGTACACAGAGTTGAAAAAAAACTTTCGGAGTGTCGAATTTCTTTTCGTTGTCGCAGAGAGGTTATAACACGTGTTCACAGCTCGAGTGCTATATAGAAACTGAGCTTAGTATGAGACGAGCCGATGACAGTTGGTTGCAGCTGTCAACCTATACTAGGGAAAAAAATATCGCGCTGGCCCGGGATTCCCCCCGGGCCCAACATTCCCTACCACTTGCTTATGTGCCATTTTACATTTTTATTTTTAACAAACTACAAAAAATCTGTGTATTTGATTCTGGCACATCACCGGCATTGACTGTATGTACATATTTGTCAAGGAATGTAAAAAATATTTTTACGTGGCTTGCAAAAATTTGCGTTGATATGTATGCAAACTCATATACGAGTAGAAACATACATATTTACGCTTGTTTGTTGGAGAAGCTGTTACAGCGGCAAGGGAAGCGGTGATAATCGGCGACCGTTCGCTTATTTTTTCGGCACAGCTCGGATTTAACAATACAATACGTTGTGACGCGTTGTCGCCACATTGACTGTTTGACAAAACGTCAGCTTCGCTATTAGTTGCCAGTGTTAACGAAGATTTCGCATGAAGCATTGAGTGTACATATTTACATACATATGTTGCATGTAGACAAATTTACAAACATTATGGGTATGGTCTGTCATATTTGTTTACATGCACGCATACATACATTACATACATACATTATATACATACATATGAGCACATGTGCGACCGCTTGATCTTTTAAGAACTTTTTATGTAAATGTGTAAATATAAAACTAATCACCATAAATATAATGTATATACATATGTATATTAATTATTTGGGTAATAATACATACCTTACTCTATTATATATTTTTAATGATTTTATGGAATCATCATGAAATGCATAGGCAAATTTTAACATACATATGTATGTACATACTTATGTACTAAGTATATGCTTTGATGCCAAATACTTGCAGTATGTAACACAATTGAGCAAATAAAAACACGAATGTCGATTCTTACAAAAAAAGTGTATTTAATTTGGGCGAATTGAATTACAATTTTTTCAAATACATCTTCAGTCCGTCTATAATATAAAACAACAAAAGAGTAACAAATTTATTCAGGTTCTATATGAAGAAAATATAAATTCTCTTGTATGGCACTTACTCAATTTTGATACAATGTTATTTTTACCGCGGCCTCCTTTGGCCGCAATCATCGCTTCAATCCGCTTGGGAACGCCATTCCAAAGTTTCAATTCGTTGACTTCTAAGATACTCCACAGTCTTCTTAGCTTTGTGCTTGGGGTTGTTGTCTTGCATTAGAACGATTTTGCTACTATCCAGACCCAATTTCTCCAACGAAGAAAAATACCCTTGCCTTAATATAGCTATATACATATTCGCGACCATATTTCCCTCGATTAAAATTAGATCCCCAACACCACTTTTACAAAAGCCACCCCAAAAAAGGACTTTTCCGCCCCCAAATTTGAGTGTTGGGATGACATCGCGGCTGGTAATACATAGTCTTTGATGACTTCTTCCACACGTAATGTATTCCGTCTGACCCGTGAAGACTGATCTTGCTTTCATCTGTCCAAAATACATTCGCCCACTGTTCTGGAGTTCAGTTTCGGTGTGCTTTAGCAAATTTTAGACGTAGTTCTTGATGATGTTTAGTAAGCAAAGGTTTTTTAATTTTGCGCCTGGCTTTAAACCCTAGTTTTTTCATCTCGCGGTGTACAGTAATGCGAGAAACTTGTTTTCCGTAAGTCCTCTCGAGTTCTTTTTGATTGATCGGTTGATAGTTCGTCTATCGTGGTTATTTAAAACGGATCGCCGACCGGATCGATGTTTTGGAACTGATATTTGATAACAATTGGCAATATTTTTCACTGACCCAAATGAAATCTCAGCTAAATTTGCAACTTGCCGATATGAGAGCCCTTCATTCAACCATTGAAGCACAGATTTTTTAATAGAGTCAGCAATTTTCTTCATTTTTCTAAAAAAAAACACGTAGTTAAACAGCTTCACAAAAAACAATCTTTCTAATTCTACTTACCGTCTATAAAATGAAAAATACTTCTGAAAACGTTAGTTAATTGATAAATAGAGCTACTGGTATTTAAAATACTCGAAAGTTGTTTACCGATGTTGTAACACAATTGAGCAAATGTGCACGTGGCGCAAACTAGAAGCCGCCAGAAAAATATTGAGAAATTGTACCGTTATATTTCCGCGAAAAAACTCAACTAGTATACCTATTCGAATACATACATATATGTATATTCTTTTCGTAATAAGTTGCGTAGTGCAAAAAAGTTTTGAAATCAGGAATATTTGATTTTATTTGCTCAATTGTGTTACATACTGTATATACGGATCATATACATATATGTAAATTATATGCCGAGTCGGTTGCGCATAGAAAATAAACGAATCTGTAGAAGTAAATTTGTTTACATTGGAATGAGCATTATTTTTCTCACTTAACACTGAAAATGCTCAATTCTGCTATTTTCGTGGTGAAACACGCTTATAATTTGTCTGTAGATAGACTCCCTCATCTCTGCCGAGTACCCATTCGAAAAGTTACGATATTTGAAACGTGAACCTTCTCTATGATAAACGTTCTCTGTGGTTGGATGCATCACCCACATTCCACACAACTTGGGAAAATTTTGCTAATGCGTTACGACACGAATTTGGTTCAGACCGAGACGAGGCGGAAATTCATTTCGTGATGGCCAATGCAACGAGGAAGTCAAAAGAAATCGTAAAAGAATATTGTTTTCGAGTGGCGGCACTAGGTATACGTTGCAAACTGAGTAATGGATTAAAACATAGAAAACTCCAACAAAGCATTTCAGCAATGAAGTTTACAACAATGAAACAGATGAGAGACGCCATCGAGGATTATTTCATTAATCGCGGAGGGCTAAGTGAGCCACAAGTATATCAACCAAGCAAGCGAGACAACAATAACGAAAAATATACTGATTCAACGAAACAAAATGATAAATTTAAAGCACAATTGAAATGCTACAATTGCAACGCACCTGGACATTTCTCCAACAAATGTCCATTGCCGCAGAAACGACACCGCTGTAGAACAGGTAACAAAGTTCATCCAAACGGAGAAAATTGTGAGAAGATGACAGTAGCGTTACGACGACTTGGTGCAACCAACCTTTACGAATGTTTCAAGAAATTAGTGTACATAAAAGCGCAACCGTATATCGCATTCATCGACACCGGCAGCCAATGCAGCATCATTCGTAGGTCATTAGCCAAACGCATCGACGATAAAGCCGTAAAATGATGCTTACAAGTAAAAAGCATTTCCGGAGGGGTGCGTACGTTCACGGAGGCTATTGCCATAGACATCACCATCGACGGAATCAACATCGAGACGCAAGCATATATCGCTGATGACGAGTTACTAGAACAAGACGTTTTAATAGGTCGAGATGTTATCCTCAATGCAAACATTACGCTGAAAGTGGAAAATGGTCGCACAATATTCGGAAGCAGACGAGCAGTACAGACGACGGTAAAAACTGAGAGCAATTTTTCCAAACTAATATCCAATTTCAGCAATGAAGCAGAACGAAATAAGATGCAAAGTCTTCTGGCAAGCTATGCCGATGTTTTCTCCAGTGGGCTGAAAGATGTTGGCAAAACTGACGTAGTTCAAGCTAGCATCGAACTTGAGAGCAATCGCACCATATTTCAAGCGCCTTATCGTATCCCAGAAACGAAGCGTGATATTGTCAACAAGATGATTGAAGAATTACTTGAGCATGATATTATCACGAAATTGACATCCGAATACGCAAGTCCCGTGGTCTTAGTCAAGAAGCAGAATGGAAATGATCGGTTATGTATCGATTACCGACAAATTAATAAGATGACAAAGAAAGAAAATTTTCCAGTCCCGAATATTGAAGAACGGCTACATGAAGCAAAACGTTTCCGATACTTTTCGTCACTCGATTTGAATAGTGGCTACTATCAGATCAAAATGGCACCCGATAGTCGGAAATACACTGCTTTTATCACAACGGACGGCCTATATGAGTTCAAACGCATGCCGTTTGGTCTAAAGAATGTACCAGCTGTGTTTAATAGACTCATGGCAGAAATCCAAAGACGAGTGGAGACGGGCGGCATGCTGCATTATATGGATGACATCCTAATTGGCAGCAATTCTTTCGACGAAATGTATACAAAGCTTTATCGTATACTCCAAGTACTACGCACCTGTGGACTCACATTGAACGTTAACAAATGTGAGTTGTTCACGCAAACAATAACATTTTTGGGACATCAGCTAACTCTTGAAGGCATCAGTCCGGGCAACGTCAAAACCAACGCTATCGTAAATTTTCCACAGCCGAGAAATGCCACTGAAGTACGCAAATTCTTTGGTCTCACTGGCTTATTCCGAAAATTCGTCGCTGGTTATTCTATTATTTCCGAGCCGTTACGCAAATTGCTACGTAACGACACCGCATTCGCATGGGGACAACAGCAAGAGTCAGCTTTCAACGAACTCAAAGCCGTATTATCATCGAAACCAACAATGGTCAGCTACCGCATCGAAGCCGAACACGAACTACATACAGACGCAAGCTCTATCGGCTTTGCAAGCGTTTTATGCAAGTCGAGAATGGACAACTGCACCCGATCTCATACTTTAGTCGCTCTACTACAGACAACGAAAAACGTTTCCATAGCTATGAACTCGAAGTATTAGCGATTGTGGAATCATTGGAAAGATTCAAATACCACGTATACGGAAAGAAGATCACAGTTATCACTGTTTACAACGCTTTACGAACAACGATGGAGAAACGAGAGCTCATACCACGCATTGCCCGATGGTGGTTGAGAATCCAAGAATTCGACATTGAAATTCAACACTGACCAGGAGCTCGTATGGCCCATGTCGATGCGTTGAGCCGTACACCTTACGAAGAGGCACTCGAAGTAGATACCGCTGATCTCAAAATCTTCAAGATAATTATCGACAAGGCAGATTGGTTGTTTTGTGTTCAGCTCCAAGACGAGAAAATAAGAAACATCGTTAACAAAATACAGAATGAGGTGAAACCAGAATATCCCGACTACGTTGTTGAACTGGGACGCTTATATCGAAAATACGACAACAGACAAATGCCACGATAAGGCAGGTCATATGGGCGTTGACAAAACAATAAAACGAATTCTCAATCTCTTCTGGTTTCCTCGAACTTGCGCAATTACGTAAAGAGCTACATCAACTCATGTGTGGGTTGTGCTTTAAATAAAAACCCTGGCGGACGACATGAGGGTCGATATCACTCCGATAACGTTAAACCAATGCCGTTTACGACAATACACATTGATCATTTGGGTCCGTTCCCAAAAAGTTCAAAACGCAACGAGCATGTATTGGTAATTGTAGATTCATTTACCAAATTCACAATCCTACGAGCAGTCAAGAGTACCACAACAAACCCGGTATTGCTAGAGATCACGAACTATCTGGGAATGCCTGAACGTATCATATCCGACCGAGGAACGACCTTCACTTCAAAAGCGTTCCAAAAGTTTTGCAATGAAAACAACGTCAAACATATTCTCAACGCAGTGCGGACGCCACGCGCTAACGGACACGCTGAACGAGCTAACCGCGTCATCCTATCTATGCTATT
This sequence comes from Bactrocera neohumeralis, assembly GCF_024586455.1. Lineage (NCBI taxonomy): Eukaryota > Metazoa > Arthropoda > Insecta > Diptera > Tephritidae > Bactrocera > Bactrocera neohumeralis. Next base: position 59,401,962 of record NC_065922.1, read on the forward strand.
ACATTCTACTGATGACAAAAGACGATGGGACGACAAGTTACGTCAAATACAATGAATCTACGTCAAATATTAATACCATCCCGAATAAAACCACAGGTTGTACACCATTCCGACTACTTTATGGGTACGTGCCACGAGATATCCTGCAGAATCAACTTTCCAGGCATTTCAAGACCATGATGGCGACCTGATAAACGACACCGACCTACAACAACTACGAGTCACAAGCCAAGAAGCTATACGACGCAAAGCATAATCAACCGAAGACGTACAACGAAGGTGATCTCGAATTGACTACAAACGAACCAATAAACTCCAGTACGCCACGTAAATTATAACCACGATTCAGAGGACCGTTCATCATCCCCAAAGTCCTGCCAAATGATCGTTATGTAATTGAAGACTTACCTCATGCCGAACGAATACAACGTCAATACAAAACCGTATTTGCATCAGATCAACTTAAAACTTGGTGCATGTTACCACCAGATGATCCAGACGACATAGACGACAAGATGAGAGCACCATGGGCGAGGGCCCCTCATTGGGTCAGGAAAGCCGACTGTAAGCGATGGCAAACCTGTTGCCCAACAAGTGTCAAATAAAATGAAGCAAGTGGCAGCAACCAAAAGGGCACAGTCATAAAGCAACCGTCAGCGAGTGAACAACGTAAAATAGTGAGTACGCAGTGTTTGAGAACGTTTTATAAAAAATGCATAAACTGTTATATTTTCATATATATATTTTAATGAAGTTCTATATTTTAATTGTTTGACTGTCAACTATAACGAGTGTACGCGAGTATGGTGTTCTTACATATTGAAAAAAAAAAAATGAAATGATAAATTTAACTTCCTTTTCGTTTCAAAACACATAATTTCACGCAAGACAACGGCTGCGGAGTCAGCTAGTTGGTTAATTAAATAATATAATATTAATATATCTATCGCTGTTTTTTCTTAACAAAGACTTAACAAAAACAATTTTTACTTAATAAACACTTTGTTCTGTTCAAGTCACGTTATCGATGCAGTCCAGTAACATCAATTCAGTAAAATTTTTGGGTTGACATAACCCCATAAAAAAGTCTGTTTCAGGTCAAGTGCCCTTGGGGTTTCTTGATATTATTATTGCTTTAAATACTTCTTTTTCCGGCTGAATCCAATTTGGGCGTAAATGGCGGAGCAAAGCATGGCACTGCTGCGTTCTCCAAACCCAAACCCTCCTTATAGTAATAACCCCCGATAATCGGGGGACTCCGTTATTTAAAATGAAAAAAGTAAAACAATTTTTTTTTATAAAAACTCAATTTATTCAAGTACTTCATGGAAAACTACATTCGTAGTGGTTTTATTTTGGTCGTAAGTCTTAACTTTGATATCTTGAGAAGATCGTACTCGACTCAATGCGACATACAGCTGGCCATGCGTAAAACAATCCTCCTTGAGGAAAACACCAACTCTTGCTAGAGTCTGCCCTTGAGATTTGTTTATTGTTATTGCGAATGCTACAATTATTGGAAATTGGCGACGCTTTAAAATAAAAGGAAGTGTTGATTCGCTGGGTTGTAAATTTATACGGTGCAATAAAATTTGTTTCCCTTGTGATTCAACGGTTAAAATTCAATCCAAACAATTACAATGTAGTGCTTTTACTATCAAGCGAGTCCCATTGACCAACCCTTCATATGTATTAAGATTGCGGATTAACATCACAACTGTTCCAACCTTAAGCCTTAACTCATGAGGCGCTACTCCACTGAAATTAAGGGAGTTTAGAAATTTTGTAGGTAATCTGACATGCTCTTGAGGATCTTCAGAAACGAGAGTATCCTCGCTATAATATACCCTTTCTTCACCGGGCAGCATATTTACAAAATTGCCCGATCCTTCAAATGGTTTTGACTAATAACACCAGACTGAGGCTGAAATACCCAATCCACTAAATTTTCATTTAGCAAAATTATCTCTTCTGGTATATTGATTTTCGACTCTAGAGAGAGCTCTCGACCTTCTCCAACATGCAAAAGAAAACTGTTGTATAAGGATTCTTTAGAACGCATATTCGTTGAGTTGAGTTGAGACACCTAAAAAATTTCCAAAGTGAGCACCGTTTCAAACAATTACCAACTATAGCGGCGCGTGAGCTATTGGGCACCACAGGAAGAACTTGCCTGAAATCACCACCTAATAAAATAACTTTTCCACCAAAAGGTATTTCATTTTTAAGAATATCACGTAATAATCGATCTAAGCATAGTAATGCAGTCCCAGGAACCATGCTAGCTTCGTCCCATATTATTGCTGTAGAACATTTGATTGCTTTTCCGAGGGTGCTATCTGGCTTAATTAGAGAAATAGAAGATTCAGTCAAAGGTATTGGAAATTTGAATATATTATGTGCCGTTCTTCCGCCAGGAAGCAAAATAGAGGCAATCCCTGTCCAAGCCACGGATATCACCTTCTGTCTGAGGCTACGAATATGGTGAATAATACTCTTATAAAAAAAAGTTTTGCCAGAGCCGCCAGGACCATCAACAAAGAATGCCTTTACGACATCGTTGCTACTGGAAATTGCATGGGTTATATGGTCGAATATAATCTTTTGCTCATGATTAAGCTGTTCCTTTAGTGTTTGCGCGTATAATACTTCATCATCTATATTATAATTCTCAATTCCTGTGTCTTCAGTAGTAAGATCATCTGCAGGTAACTAATGTGACTAATATTTCTCAATGCTAAAAGCTCGCTGGTGTTTTCTGAATTATTTCTTAAAAAATCTTCACAAAGATGCAATTTCAATTTTCTGCAGAGCTCTATTGGTGAAGTTGGTTCTCCAAATATGCAAATCATTGCAAACATACGTCTCAGTTGCACAGGCATTTTAAAGACAGATGCTTTTTCAAGTGCAGCGGTCCACTCTGTGTCATCCGCTAGCAACTTTCTCTTTACTGCTGATTCCCAATAAGAAGAGAGATGTTCCCTGTTCACGGTTAATATATCTAAATACGACCTCGGTCCTTTTAACGAAGTTAGTAATAAACGTAAAGCAAAGAGTTCCCGATTTTTTGGATCGACCGTATACATTCTACCAATTGCATTAATCGGACGTTTTCTTCTTTGCCATGAGCGCGACGCATCTTGCCAAGTAGAATACTCAGGAATTTGATAATACAACAAAGTATTCGCAAATGGATCTATCGCATTCAATTTAAAATATGCGGTTAAAGTGGTATCGCGGCATCGAGCAAGGGTATCAGAAATCGCAGCATTAGCATCACGAAAATAAATATTTTATGAGTCTGGAAGGTGAACGGCTAGAGCTTTTACCATGTACGACTTTTCTTGCATTGAAAATTTCAAAAGCCTCCAACAGGCTTCAGGCGCGCTAACATATCGAGCGTCTATAAATGTAGATATTTTATCATGATTATCCACGCGATCAATTGGGTGTTCAATAATTTGAACTGTTGCGCAATCATATCCTTTGTAAATATATTTGTGGAGGTATTTAACGCTTTTTATCGATGAACATATTTCGACATTAATATGGGCACTGTATTTTTTGGTCAGATATTTGTTGTATGGGACTATCCATCGGTTGTCTATTTCAATTAAATGTTTATTGGCACGAACAACTATTTTATTTCCATCATTGCGGCGGCGATATTGAGGATAGCCGTTAACGTTTGAAAGCGTATTAGCATGAAAAGTTTTCGGATAGTTTTTGGACCAAATTCCTGTATCAGTCATGCAGGGCGATGATGGATTAAGTACTCCACATGGGCCATGAATCATACATTTTGAGACTATTTCATACAACTCAGGCTCTGCCTCCTTATTAGGAATCTCAGCGCAAACAACCAGGTCAATTTCAGAAGCCTCGCGAATAACATCTTCTTCGTGAAGTGCTACTAAGATGAGGGCATGTGGTAGACCCCGTTTTTGAAACTCAATGACGTTTAGGTAGTATATCACCTTTCCAAACACATTCCTCTGGGAAATATCTTTCATAAGCTCATTGAGCTTCTGCTTAAAAACCCGGGCTATCAGTTCTGGACGCATTTCCGGTCCCTGGTATCTCTCAATATTCTGAATGACTTCTGGCCATTTTGGGTTGCATGTAAAAATTATGAAACGCGACGGTTTTCCATATTTTCTAACCATAGCCATAGCATCCTGGTAATGCATGTTCATATTTCGAGGAGAGCCAACAAAACTTGAAGGAAGTACAACTATACGACCAGGACGAACACTTTTCATATTTGCACCACGCATTAAGTAGTCATGCAAACCAGCATATGTTTCAACACGTAGCTCTTTCTAATGAGTTCGCAGAAATGCCAGACGTGCTCCTTCAATTCTGACATATTGGTCAACTAAATACTGTTGCCAAAGTTTACCTGACGCATGAAGCAAGCTGAAACCTTCTTTTATCGCCATACGGTAAGCAACAAACTGCAGTTGGGTTAATTTAAATCTACATTCCGTTCGATGACCCTGTTCATGCAGAAGAGTTTCATCATATCCTGACTCGCCATAAGGAAACAAAGGCGGATATACTAATGGATCACACAACCTATATAGCGTTGAAACAAATAATAAATTCTGCATAATAGATTTCCGTGAAAATATTCGCAAATTTCAATTTCCAGGTGGTTCACCATCCTCTGTTGTGAAAAAGGCCGCAATTTCTGAGCAGTTTGGCAAATTATAACGTCGATCAGCGCTGTTAAAAAGTAGCATGCTAATTCGGCGAGCATTGCGATTTTCTTCTCTGACCCTCTGTTCCTCTTCGCGTTCAACCTGCGACATATGCTTATACTCATTTGCCAAGGGGTTAATATTTGAAAGCATTTCGTGGATTTCTCTCAGCAAATAGCTATCGCAGTTTGAATTATGTTGTGCCCTTATATCAGTTGCTTGATCCGTGTCAAGAATAAACAGCTGGGCGTAGGAGGATTCTGAAGGATGATCTGCGTGCAATGGACCTACCCTATGATATATTGATCCATGTATTCGGAAGCAATATGGTCCGCGCCCTGTAGGCTCCGCAATTTTCGCTTCGAATGATGTAAAAGCAAACGAACTATTTAGCTGCCGAATATTCTCCAAATAGTGTCCCCGCCAAGAGCTCAAATCATTTACTAACACAGTTTTCAAAAACTCAGGTACACGTAATTCTTGAAGTTTAACTTTTCCGCCATGACAACATGTCGTAAAGCCAACAATTTCAACCAAATTTCAACCAAATATTAAGACAATAAGTATGTATATACATATATTACGAAAGTACAGGTACCTTTTCACTTCCGAAATGTTTTGCTTTACAGTGTAAACATATATTAGTCAAACCCCCAAGCGAACTATACTCCGGAAGAACTACGGAGTTTAGGGTAGCTTTGAAATAACTTGCCATAGATCCTGCATGACTACGGCTCTAATAAAACAGGTCAATTCATATACATACATACATTAACAATTAAAAATTCCTTTTTATCCATAACATTCACCTCTTCTGTTCGACCTGTTAAACTCCTTTTTCGTCTAATTCGCCTTTGGTTTGGCATTTTATTTTTAATAATTAATCTGAATCTGAACTGAAATTCGATTTAGTATATATGTATTCGCTGGTAATAGCCGCCTTGACTTTTGGAAGAAAACTGAACTGACTCAAAGCTTACCTAACGCAATAACACTTCTAATCAAAATAACGGCGACAACAATATTTCTGTTAGATTTTGCACTTGCGTCTTCGCCCATACATATGTATATACATACATATGTTTGTAAGTATGTATGTGTGAATATAAAACAAAGTAGAGTGCGCATGTCAAAGCGCAGTGTTCCTTATGGGGCATCTCGACTGGATAAAATCTATGTCTTGCTAACTGTATTGCCGTGCCTATTGCCTGTGGAGACTCCACATTGCTTATATCTTATAATATATCGCAAACTAATTCGTATGCCATATATCGTAAGCTATAAGCTGTCACTTCAGCAGTTTGACAGCGCAGTTTTCATTTCTATGAAAATTTCGAAGATGAAACATATCCCATTTGCACATATGCCGACGGCATTTTCATTTCGGTAATATGAAAATTAGAAGAGCGAAGAGCCGTCAACCAGCAGTTAGTGAAAAAGGCGGGATGCCAGAAAAACAGCGCTATAATTACTTGACGAAATTAGTGTGAAATGAAACTGTGCGAGCATATTTTGGCAAAATAAATGTTTATGTAAATTAATTAATGATTTTGCATTTTAGCATTTACATATATATGTATGCATGCATTTTCAAAGTGTTTAATTTAGTGTTTTGTATAATTTATTAAATACCCAAGTTAATATTTTTCAGCAGTGGCATCATTGGCAAATGTTATAAAAAATGCGAGTTTTGACAGCGAACCAAAGAGTCTCATATCAAGTTATCTGTGCTTATTGCAGTGGTCGGCATGAGAGGATCTGTCACTGTGTTGGTAAGCACGAAAAAAAAGTAGCCCAGTGAGAAATTGGAATTAAAATTAAGCAAATTTTATAAATAATTATTAGTATAATGAAAATTAACAAAATGTCTTTTAAGGATATATTCCCTATTATCTTTAAAAGACTTGGAACATAAAAGGCATTGCATGGCACCAAAGGCATTTAGAATCATAAAATATTTCTCGCAGGGCATATTTGGTTTTGCGCTATAGTCTTGCGTGATGTTAATTCATTGCTGGCTCGACAACGACTGAACGATAGAGCGTAAGCGTACGTGTGAAGTTAGTTTGCAAAATTTTGCTATGAAATGCCGACCACTGGCTTATTGTCATTTTGCTACCGAGCAGACAACATTGTTGTTGTTAGATTTCGTACCTGCGCCTTCGCGTATGTGGGTATGTGTGTAACGAAAGCAAATGACAGAAACATTTGTAATTATTCATTCTCCTACATATACGCTCTTTTCTGTAGAAGCGCTGCTTATATTAGCTTAATGTAAAAATTGATGAACCTTAAAAGCAAATATGTCAAAAGTGGTTCAATGAATTTAAAATCTGTAAAATTTGTGCAAAGTTTCAGATCGCACACTTTAATTTGATGTATTATTTGTCTCTGTACCTTTTGTAGATCTCTGGAAATAAGCGCCTTGTCTTAGAATAATATATAGTTTCTGGATTACATATTCAATTATTTCTACGCACTAATGTAAACTATGCCTACTATGCAAATTTAGGCTACAGCATACTCATTTTATGGCAGCACAACTTCAGCAATGCTGAATTTTTGCTGACTGTTATTATGTCGCATAATACTCTAATTACTTAAAGTCGCTGATGTTTGCTATTTTAATAATAGTTTTCGTCACTGATTATATTGTTGTACCTGTCGAAGTCGGGATACTCCGCTTGAAGGCATTTAACTTAATACATTACTCTTTTAGGTGTTGCTGCCTTCATTATCCAAAACCCATATTTTTAGAACTGAGAAGTAGTAAATAAGTTTTAATAATTTGTCTTTAAATGCAATACTGTACTTTTAGTTATAAAACATTTTGTCTACACATGTTAGTACTTTCCGCCTGCCATTTCAAGAATGTCTATATGTAATATATCTGTGGTATATGATGAAGTCGCTTGTATCTCGAGTTTCTGTGAGCGTCGGTCATATTCATGAATACCACAGATTTCACATGATTTTGTAAAGTTTTTTATAAGCTTTGCAATTTGAGGAAAAAATATTTCCCTAAGATATACTTTGGGGTTTCATATAGTCTCATAAAGTTATAAGTTATAATAAACCGAAAACATAGCGTTGAGAATTGTAATTGCTCGATGCTTGGTTACCCCGAACCGGAGAATGATGTCAGCGAATCTTCAATATCTCGCAAGATAAACACTGATCGCTCAATTATTCGCACGCTGGAGACAGCACTACGTTGACTTGCAGCATCGTTACAATCGCTGTCTTTATTGTCGCTCACATTCAGGCCGAAGTGTTCTAGTAACCGGTCCTGCAATGTCGATTTTCGTCCAGTGGTCGCTAATCCCAACCCACCCAATTTCTCTTTCAGTTCCTGTAGGTTCAAACCTAAAATTTGATCACGGTCCATTTTGTCTTACAATGTTATTTAAGTACAAAATATTTCAAAATCAGTATTAAATTATTGTAGCAAAATCAATTCAATTTTAAAATGTATTGCTCTGTAAACAAAGGTACATATATGTAGCTTTAATTTTTAATTCAATCAAAATTTGTCTTAAAACTTTTCTTTTAGCTCTTTTCTCAAAATTATTTCATTTACTTCTTTTTATTTCAACTTTTTACTTTCAATCAAAGTATAATTTCTCAACGCAAAACATGAATCAGTTAAAGCAAAAATCATCAATATAAGAGCTAAAATTTGTGTTATTGCGCAACAGAATGAAAATACTTAGCTCTAACTCTAAAACAGTGGTCAGCATTTCATAGCAAAATTTTGCAAACTAACTTCACACGTACGCTTACGCTCTATCGTTCAGTCGTTGTCGAGCCAGCAACGAATTAACATCACCCAAAACTATAGCGCAGAACCAAATATGCCCTGCGAGAAATATTTTATGATTTTAAATGCCTTTTGTGCCATGCAATGCCTTTATGTTCCAAGTCTTTTAAAGATAATAGGGAATATATCCTTAAAAGACATTTTGTTAATTTTCATTATATTCTTAATTATTTATAAAATTTGCTTAATTTTAGTTCCAATTTCTCACTGGGCTACTTTTTTTTCGTGCTCACCAACACAGTGACAGATCCTCTCATGCCGACCACTGCTCTACAACCAGCTTCAGCTACGATTTTTCAAATTTCATCCCTCGCTGCCGTCAATTTGTAAACATTTCCTTGTTCTCCCGCGCAGCCGTCAAAAATGCACACAACATTTGAATCTCCCGCGCAGCCATCAACTCTTGTAAATACTCTTCGCCGTTCTCTCACGTAGCCAATTCTGCATGCGCTCGCACTCAGCGCTACCGCAGTCGACGCCTCTCTGCTGTCGACAATGCCACACTATGTGACGTCACTCACACACAACGCAACTTCTGCTAGCAGCTCCTGTCTACGCTGTCTCACTCCGTTCTGTTCCCAACTGAACGGCAGTTTCTCTCTCAACACTACGCTGTTTCTCTCTGCTACTGAACTGTTGACGCCACCGCCTTGTTGACTGCGCACTTAGAGCGCTATTACATGAAGCAACTTCTGTTGCTGATTCTCGGGCGATTCTCTTTTGCTGTCGCCCATTACCTTCACAGGAGCAACTTGTGTAGCGCAACTCTGTTCGAGTTTTTTTCTCATTCCCTTTCACTTTACTTTAACCCATTGTCCACTCTTTACTTTAACCCATTGTCGTTTCTTTATCCTTATAGGTATTTGGGCCACTCTATCACATAAGTATATTAATCAGCTCTGTCAATTAAGAAATACATTTTATTTATTAAAACAAAGATATATCACCCTTTTTACTATCGTCTGAATCAATTTGTATGGCTTCCTCCATACATTTCACAATATCTTTAATTAACTCGATTTTTTCGTCATACTCCACTTTCTAAAATATTTATATTATATTATGTATATTTGTATACATACGTATTACGTATTACCAAAAGATGAAATCAAATTTTTTTAAGATATTCAAAATATTAATTTCAAAAAAAGATACGCAAATGCAACTATGTACTACGAAAGAAAGAACACGAATGCCGAAAAACGTCGCAGCGAACTGTTACGAATAAGAACACAAAGCGAGTTGCTGAACACTGGAAACTCGGCGCGATTCTCCTCTCCTCGTCGCCCCCTCGCCAATAAACCAAGAGTTGCCACAACAAAAGTTGCTTCGTGTAATAGGCGAGTTATTGTGAAATTTGATTTTTTCTCTCTGCTGCTGAACTGTTGGCGTCGTCGCCTGCTTGTCTATATTTCGTAACGGTTTTTAACTGTCGTTTGTCCTTTTTCTTATCTTTAACCCTAGAAAGATAACGTTATTTTTTACCCCTGGAAAGATAACGATACGTCATAATGACGTATCTCCTTTTAATGGATTTTGAGCTTCCTAAAAATATAAAAACTGTTTGTTTTTTAACTGAGACCATTTATTTCATTCATTTTCAGTTCATTTTGAAACATGTAATCATAAAATTAAAGATAATATAAAATTTATAAAGCAATTCATTTTTTTTCATAAAAAGTAGCAAAAATAAGGCAGTCTTCAGAAAAAGGTACAATTTTCGTTCTTAAATCTAGGTTAACCAATTTTTTTTTTGTTTACAAAATAACTCTTTGTATATTGTTTGAGAATAAAAAAAAATAAAGTCAAGCAATATTATATGCACGCGTTGCAAACTTGATTCTGATGCTCCCCACACACGGGCTTTTTGCACTTATCACACACTTAACAATTTTCTAAAGCGACTTCAATAGTGTTGCGCAAAGTTCTTGACAATGTGGGTCCTTCAATTCTTTTTTTCATCCTTGGACTTATTAGCGAAGCACAGAGCTTTTTCATATAATCCTTACGTGTTGAAGGTTTCTGGTTAATACTTATCATGTTATGGCAATATATTACATATGTGTTAATGAATGCTATATTTAGCATGCCATAAAAAACTGCCATCGGCCACCTATTATTTTTTCGCGAACACGACATTATGGAACATTTGATCTAGAGTGTCTACCCCCCCTTTAGTTTGGTTGTACAATATCTTATCTGGTTTTCCACTTGTGTTATCAATAGTACCCTTTTCATTATTAGATGACAGCAAGTATACCATTTTCGATGGCTTTGGCTTGTATGAAACTAGGGTTAAGGGGCCATCATAGCAAAACTTCGAAGTTCCAACAGGTCGGGCTCGTGAATTTTTCATTTCTTCGGGAATTTCACGTTTGTTTGATCTAACGGTGCCGACAAGAGTCAATTTGTGGGGCTCTTTTAACAAATCTTTAGCAAGTGGGATCGATGTGAACCAATTATCGCAGGTAATACATCTGCATGTACCATGTATAGGCCGTGAAAGTTCTTTTACATAGTACTCACCTAAAGGAAGATTGCTGGTTGGCGTTGTTTTTCCAAGATACGGAATTGCACTAAACATATATTTTGTAGAACTGTCGAATATCATAGGTATTTTGAGTCCATACTTTTTCGGTTTATTAGGAATATACATTTTAAAAGGGCACCGCCCACGGAATCCCAAAAGCTGTTCGTCGATTGTTGTGTGTGAGCCAGGGATGTACATAGCTAGATTGATACTGTTTTATAAAAATATTCCATATAATTCTGATAGGAGTGAATGCATCGTTTGGTCGAAGTGATGGGCGTAATGCTTTGTCATCCATTCTTAAATGCCTGATCAGATAGTCGAACCTATCTCCGCTCATAGTAGCCGTATACCTTGCTCCACAATATGATGCATTGAACAATTCTTCAGTAGTAAGGTGATTGTATTTTAAAACCGCGGTCAGTGTTAGTATTCCAATTAAAGCACGTATCTCATCGACGTTTGTTTCTTTAAATGTGGCAGAAGTCATATCGTCACGACGATTCTGTATAATTTCGGTGTTTGTCCAGCGAACCACTTCTGAAATAATCTCATCCGTAAAAAATATGTTGAAGCACTCCAGAGGTTCATAAAACGATTTGTTTTGCCGAGTAGGTCCTCTTGCAGTTCGAACTATGTTTATCATTGCGTATCGGGAAGAACTAGTTCCTTTTGTTGTACTCCAACAGTGTCCATTTTTACTCCTTAGAGTTGGTACGGAATCTGTTATAATGCGTCCATCAGAAGTAATTGTATCAGGTGTTTCAGATCCCGTAATAATCTCATTTGGACTGTCAACGAACTGATCTTCAAAATCACTTTAAACATTGTCCTCTAGTACTACATCCTCCGTTTCACTTCCTTGATCAGATGAAATCGATTCATTATCTAACTCTTCCAAAAGAGCAGCAGTGAGTCATCAATTGAATTTGAAGATGCCATTATATATTTTAGCAAATTAAATCTAAAAACCAAAAACCAATCACTAATCTAGTAAGCCGAACACAAAAAAGCAAATAAAACATACATGCGATTGAAAAACCAAAAAGTCACACTAAAGATAACGATACGTATTTTCGGCGTACGATTTGATCATAACTCAGATAAGAAAATACTCACCGCAAAAAATCAACCACTACCAATAAGCTGCTGCTACCGACTGAGATAAATGAGCGCAAGAAGTTGCTCAGTAGGCAAATAAAAGTGTGAGAGCGTAAAAAAAAAATTGTGTACGTCGTTTCGACGTACGTTATCTTTCTAGGGTTAAACAAACATATTTCACAATTTTTGCCACAGTTTGAATTGTTTTTTCGCGGTTTTTCGTTTTAAAGAACGTTTATTACGATTTTAGCGCATTGCCATTGATTTGGTGATCAATCGGTTTTTCCCCGGCACTAATTCAACGTAGTGGTCTTTTTATCGCACTATCTGACACCATTTGTAGTGTATCTTTCCTTCAACACACTATTCTTTCGTTTTAAAATAAAACTGCACTGCATTTCATATTCAAATTAACAAAGTTTATTCATTTTTAATTTAGAGTAATAAGTGAATTGCGCGTAGCTTAAGATAAGAGATTGATCTGTTTCGTGTGAGAGTTCACGGTCAATTGTCTTTCGTTTTAGTTCTTCGTTTTTCGTTTTATCAATGTTGTCATGTCATTGTCACAGGGTTGTATTTTAAGGTCTGTAAGTACACCCGCGGCCAAGCGTAACTTACCACTTGATATTTTTTCACTATTTTAAATTTTTTCGTTTTTTGGGTAACTTTTTGTATGGATTTAATAGAATACGGGGAATATATCGATGGCTCGAATATATTTGGTTAACTGTTGACTTTAATCTGGCCCATTTGTAAAATTAAATTGAGACAACTTTTTTTTATTTGCAAACAAGTCTTTGATTTCATTATTACTAATTTTGTAATAACTTAACAACATTTTTTGTTTCAATTGAAAATGGAATTACAACATATTTAAAAAGAATAACGGGAAATCTAATATGGTCTAATCGGTCCACCTCTAGCGGATATTACAGCTTCGATACGATCAGGCATTGACCCAACAAGTTTCTCCAAAACACTGCTTGAAATTTCCTCCTCCCGAACACTTTCTAACATTTTTTTTAGTTCTGGTTTACTTTTACTTTTTTGACAGAACTTATTTTTTTTTAATATTTTATATATGTATGTGTAAGTCAGAGATCACTTCGTTAAAACTTAACGGAAAAATTCCATTACCGCAACAAGTACCGTTACAATGAGTGATAGAACACGTTTTCGCTAGAAATTTCTTAATGGTAAGTTACGCTTGGCCGCGGGTGTACATATGTCCGCTTCGAGTCCGTGGTACATTTTCCACATGTATATACCTTTTTTGACTGACTTGCCGTCTCAAGTCAGGTTAGTGTGGTGTGGCTTAGCTCCTTTTGCAAAGTCCTTGATAAATCTTTGTAGTATGATAAGAGGCCGAGGAAACTTTTCAGTTACTTTGGGTTTAAACATAACAAACATATGTACTAGTAAGTAAATTGGAATAAGCACGCATCCCTCAAATAAGTATTTCATTTCGTTAATACTTTAAAAATATGCTCGCAATAAAAATAATATTAATTGCAAAGAATTGCAAAGCATTTCTATTCATAAACGTAAACGGATAATCAATCAAATAAATTGAAACAAACGGCAGCTTACAAAAATAAAAGCATAAATTAAACGAATACGCGAACGTAAACAAGGTGCTTCTTTGCTTAATTGTTGTTTTACTAACTACTTACTAGCTGACCCCGCAGGCGTTGTTTGCGTAAAATTATGTGATTTTAAAGTTGAAAATACATATGTATAATGTGTTGAAAATTATTTATCTGCGATTTTTCTAAATTTTTTTCAATGTAACACAGCTTTATAAACAAAATTTTTTGGTTTCTGTTCTCGTGCGTAAATGCACAGAGAAGATGGTTTTCCAACTTGTAAACACGCCATGGGAAAAACATGACATTTTCAGATTAAGCCACACGCTTCTAGCGACTATCCTTGTGCCCTGTTGATTGTCATCTCGAATGCAATTTTCCTTGGAAACTGAATAGATTTGAACTGAAATGGCAAATCGTTGGAACTGAAAGGAATTCGTAGAATCAAGCATTCGGCTCTCTTGTATTCGATAGGTGTGTCACAATCAGTCAGGTTCCATTACACAAATTCGACGCATGAAGATTGCGAAACGTAATAATGACAGATTCAACTTTGAGACGCAAATGATGCGGCAGCATACCAAGCCTTTCCAAAGAATTTAGAAATTCCACTGAATAATTAACGGCTTCATCTTCATTGTCAAAGCGATCTGAATTTACCCATTTCCAATTCTTATCGAATACGATGTAAAATGTCTTCGGCAATGTCATTTTTGTTCGTATCCCATAATTGACGCGGATTTGAAGGCTGATATGTCGAAATGATCATCGCGAAAAGTATACGAACTTCAATGACATGCGAAGTGGCATCGCAATCGCAATCGTCCGTCGTTTGATCCCAGTGATTGTCATGTTCCAGCAATAGTAATTGCTGGCATGCTTCTCAAAAAGTTACCGTACCATTCATAGTAAGAAATGACTAAAAAAAATTGAACCGCGTAATTTAATGAATAGCAACCAAAGGTAGAAGCAATCGTCATTTTCGGGTGGATTGTGTCAATGCGTCCTAATACATTAGTTGAGAACACACCTGCATATCCACCTAATGCTTGGCCTTGTTTTCTGCGTAACTATTTCGTCGAAGATGCATTCCATGTAAAATATCAAGGCATTTCCAAATAAAGCAGTGTTCTCGCAAACGGATTACTGACGCAAGTTGAGAAAACAACTCGTCAATGTCAATTTTGTTGTTGAAAGTGTTTCCGTTGGATGTACTGTATTCTCTGGGTTGAAATACACTCTTTGGCCTTCTCCAAATTAACTTCGAGCTGCACAAAAGTCGGAAAACATTCATGAATTTCAAAAGTAAATATCTTACAAAAGAGTTCATTGCAATTCACGTATCGACTGATTGGAAACTTGCTGATCTCATCTCGTTCAAGGCCAATAACCACCATGTTGCTTTCTTTGTTGACGTACTTGCAAACGTATTTCATCGATTTCATCAAACTGCAATACTTAACATTGATATGAGTTTTGAATGTGAATAAGACAATAATGGCGAAAGCTAAATGTTCTGCCATTGTCGTCTGGTGAGCGAGGTCGATACAATGGATATCCATCATTTCCGAAAGAAAAGCAGATGGATAGTGTTTCGTTCATTTATTTTCAGACACACAACCAAAGTGGGACTACGGTGTTCGCGAGGTCCATGAACCATATTGGTCTTCACAACTTCATATAATTCTGGATCTATCTCTTAATATGATTATGATTATGAATTTCCGCAATGATTTCATCAATTTTATCGGGTGTAACCACCATCCAAAGAATAATGTGTGCGTACGGCAAACCTCTTTTTTGCTCCTCAACAGAGTACATCCAGCATCTAACTTCATCATGTATACATGTGATGCTTCAAGATAAAGTCCATCAAACATCGTAACTGTTGTTTGAAGATCCGTGCCGTGACATTGTGACGATCTTACTGATTGGTCGCGATCCAATAATTCCATAATCAATGGCTATTTTGCATTGCAAGTGAATGTTACAAAAAAATCCGCCTGTCCATAATTCTGCACGTACAGGTACTTACTCGCATCCTGCGAGTGCTCGTTCATGTGCTTTGAGATTTAGTCAATCTAGCATCTCAAAATTAATTTTTAATGAAGTTGTAGAGATATGAACTTGAAATTTGGCACGATCGTTAAGGAGATTATAAGCTTCAATATGGTGAAAGACAATTAGTTCCAACTAGTGTCAAAGGGGACTAGTTCCGAACTATCCTCAAAAACACTAGTTGGGGACAATTTTTTTTACACATTTATATTCAAAATTTCTTCTTTTTTTCTCTTCTAACTAAAACTTGTCAATATATTGATATAAGCACCCACATACAACCATTTCTATAAAATTCTTCAAGTTTCGAACAAAAATAAAAATTCCAGAGAGCTGCAAGCAAAGTTTTTTATGCTAAATCATTAAATTCATCATTTAGTTGGGTGTCAGACAGAAGTGCAATGACCTCAGAAGGTAAAGTAGAATGCTTGGTTTTTGGGTGCAAATGGTAACTTGCTATCAAAGGGTCTGACGTGATAAGCAACCTTTGCAATAAATCTATGTTGGTGTCAACTCGGGACGTTTTTCTTGTGAACAGTTCGCGATACTGTCTCGACTCTTTATTGCGTGCTTCTTGCGCTTCTTCAGAAAAGTTTCCTATGGGAAGAATGCATGAAGAAATGATAGCTCCTCCATGAAACAATATTTTGTGGAGAGTTACTGGCATATAGTACCAAGGATATAAACTCAAATAAAGCTCTCTTGTTTCTGACGTAAAATTTTGGAACGCATCTATATTGATAAAATAGCCGCTGTTTATGCAAATAAGTATTACTCGAAACCGCTTGATCAGATCGACATTTCTGCCTGTAATATCCGATATCTTTTCTGCTTCTTTGAAAAATCTTCTGGCCGTATTGCCATCATTTGTGTTTCCTGTTTTCTGTTTCGGCATATCCACAAGAAGACCCATTTCGTTCCTAAACCTGTCTTGTATTTTTTTCTTCCTTCTTGCAACGCTCTCCTTATTTTCATCGCCTGATACGTACCATGTTTCTATTTCCAATCGGTAAGAAATGTGCAACAAGCACTCCGTAAACCTT
This sequence comes from Bactrocera neohumeralis, assembly GCF_024586455.1. Lineage (NCBI taxonomy): Eukaryota > Metazoa > Arthropoda > Insecta > Diptera > Tephritidae > Bactrocera > Bactrocera neohumeralis. Next base: position 59,418,803 of record NC_065922.1, read on the forward strand.
ATGTAGGCATGTAGAGGTGAAAGACCAACAGCAAGCATATTTTCATCGATTTCGCGCTGTGATAAGACATTCATGTCGTTCATAGTTTTTGGAGTTGCACCACATAAATTGCACGCCTGCGATGACGTGTAATTTGAAAGAGCGGTGCAGACTTTGCCGTCAATCATACATATAATTAAATTGGCTTTAACCGTGAAACTATAACCGTGAAGCTCAAAGCTAGTTGGTTTCAAAACAGAGATTTGCTGCCGAATATGCTCCACTTCCGCTTTAATGACCTCACGCGTCTCTTTCGTGAAAATAAATTTGATCAGTCTACAATATCTTGTCGAAGACGCAGCTGGATTTTGCCAGAAATTATGTTTCCTTCCTTCAGCTCCAGAGTTAAGTTAAAGAGGCTCCATCGCATCCCCATTTTATTATTTTGCTTAATTCATCCTGAATGGCAGGGAACGACTTAAAAACATCATATTGTGCATCTATTAATCTTTTCACCGTGTGGTCTATTATGGACAGCAAATTGATTTCGGCATATGTTTCAGTAACAGTAACAAGGCTTGGGTATCACAATAATTTTGATTGCCTAACGAGGTCATAGCATGGATACAATTTCGGACTGTATGGTATCGTATGCAATCGTATTCCACGGTATTGCTCAGTTGATAAATTTTCGTCTACGATCATGGCCAGTGCTTGATGTGGTGTAAGACTTTTCTTTTCAGTAATGCTTACCCTTCCTCTTTTTATAGCTGTACCTCTCGAAGGGGATGAAGCCGACAACTCTTTGACAATGTTTGCTGAGTGTCTTTTTCCACAGGATCTCAGATACATTGCGGTAGCCATAGTTAATTGTTCCGAGGCTACATTTGATATTAACTCTTTGCATTTCCGTTTTTGTGTACTCGAAGCACTTTCAGCAAACTCTTTTTCTCGCCTTCCGCGTTGAGGCATTTGTTTTGAAGCTGATGGTGCGTGATCAAGAGCAAAATCAACAGCAGAAATTTTTGAACTTAGCCAAATAGCATTGTCGTGCATAAATCTTGCTTTATCACGGTGAGATTTGCTCCATCGCGATTTAAATTGAAGCAAAGCTTTTTATACGATCTTTAATTTGGTATCGTCAACATCTGGTCCAAAAATTGATATAACGTGCTTTTCGACCGCTTCTGTTTTTTCGCTTTTCACCTTGCTCAACCAAATCCAAAACAGCTCCTCTCGAGATATTTCACTCATACTAAAAAAAGGCAAAAAATGGGCAGGATTTTATTTTTTAAATTTGTTTTGGGCACATTAACAAAGATTCGGCTGGAATTCCCATCACGGAACTCCGTGGGACTTGGAAGTTCTAGTCTATCAAATATTTGAAAACTTTAAAATTTGTCTTACCTTTCAGGTGGTTATAAAACAATATGAGCGAGTTACTAAAACATTTTTTTTTTTTGAATTTCGAGATGCCAGATTGATTAAATCTCACAGTGTGCGCCGATCGGTATTAGCTCGACCTCTTCGAGGCAGCGTAACAAATTTCAATCTGGAATTGATCACTTTGTATGAAACACACATAAAGTTTCACTGCACTGAATAATTTTCAATAATTTACCTTTTGAATAGCCGATATAAAGAAACCAAGCGACCCAAAGTGAACGATTCAAATTGTTTGGAAAAAAGTCACATTTTGGAAATTTCAAATTTTTCGACTTTTCTTCATGAAAAGTATACGGTTTTTGTATTCCTAAACCTTCCCAGATCCACAGCAAACAACCTCTAAAAATTGCATCAAAATTGGTTCAGCCGTTCGCGATCCTTACCGTTACTAACAAACAAATATTTTTTACATATGTATATTAGGGTGTTTTATTTTATTTGACCTATTCATTTTTTTCAATCTCATCATGAAATTTTCTTGGAAATACTTTAAAAAATACTCCCTGAAAATTTGAGCCCTTAATATTAACATGACAAACTTCAAGGAAAATTTATTTGCTACAAAAAAGGTACGAGGTCAAAATCTCTATCATTAATACTTCTCGAGATATTCGGATTTTTAAGTAAGGCTTTATAAAATTTTCATAGATGGTATGTAGGAAAAAATGTGGAGTTATGCGTTTAGCAATACATTTTTATATTATAGATAGAAGAACACAAGTATGTTGTTAATTTACCTACAGTTGTCATTTTGCTTAAATACGTCGACAAACAGTAATAAATAAAAGAATTTTGATTATGAGGTAAGAGTTAGTTGATTTACATAAAAGTATGTAACATATACGAGTAATACATGGACCAGACAATTTTGGACGATAAATAAAAAGTTTCGCTTCAAAACTTACTTGTCAATTTTATTTGTCCGCGCTGAAAATCTAAAGTACTGAACACATTTTAATGATAGTTTCATCCAACTTAATGTATAGGATAGATTATATTTGAATTTAGAGGTGTTTTTTTTTGTTAATTATTTGTTTATTAATGACCGTTAAAACTATTTCCAAAATTCTCACAAATTATTGTGTAAGGTAATTTGTCGGCATTTCAATCGTCGGCATCTAAATCGTATAAGCAGTTGCATTGTCAAGTTTTAAGCTAATTTAGTAAGTAGTGTGCGAATGACACATTCAGCATTCTACATTGTTGTCATTAGATATTCATAAAAAACAACCGCAATTTGTGACATATATGTAAGGGGGATTCTCTTGCTCTTACAAAACCATTGCACGGTGCACGAATAACAGAATTTTCCTTTCGGTGCAACGGCACAACAACAAACACACGCAAAAAGTTATTTTCAATGGCTGTAAAATATGTTAGACCAAAACCCATGTTTATTTTCGTGCAATGACACTTAAAAAAATAATTGCAACCGTGTGCCACCTTTCGTTTTACGTAAAGACTTATTTCGCCGTTGAATTGTTGAGGAAGGTAAGTTTTAAATAGATTTTAAATTTTCTATTTAAATTATAAAGATTTGTTATAGTTTTTTGTTAAGAATGAATGCAGAAGTTGCGCTAATTCGCAATAGTCATGCACAATAGTCATTTTTAATAAATCAGCAGTTTATATATAGTATCACTAGATTCTGCAATGGGTGCTCTCTTGGCCTTGCATATTTCGATATAGGATTTTTGCATTTTGTGTCGTCGTGCAATCTTGCAAGAGCAAGAGAATCCCCCTATAGTAAGATGACGAAATAGCTGCAGTGTTGCGAAAAATTTTAATTATAATTAGATGTGAGGAGTTCGCAAAAAGTTGCAAGTATTGCACGGAACAATACAAGATTTAAGCGCAACGATAAACTCTTCGGACCACAGTCTGATGATTTCGGGGAGACCTTGTCGGTCATTTCTCGCCTTCTTATTATGGCATTCTTCGATTGGTCATAAACTTACGCATACCATTGTGTCCCGCCATTAAACACAACAAAATGTGTGTATTAACAATCAAACTCAATTTTTTTCCAACTACGTAATTCTTATAAGTGAGTAACAATAATGCATGTATATGCATCTACATATATGTATGAATATTTGACAACTGCAAAGTGATTACCAGCACAAATATTTGCCGAACAATTGCTAGATATTTGGGATGGTAGAATAGAACTGTAATCAAATATGCAAAGCATTAAACTCCTAGAATAAGTATAAAAAAATAAATTAATGGAAATTATTTTTCCAGACATAAAAAATAATTACTTGGATCATAATTGAATCACGTATTCGGCATAATGAAGATGTTGGAGAAATAAATTCTCCAATAAAGCAATCGTTTCCAGGCGATTTAAATCAATCGATGCAGTTTTTGACGAAAATAAATGTGTCAATTTTCCAATTGAATTTCTAAAAGAAATACAATATGTTTGGGACATAAGAAGATTAGTTTATACCAAATTTATAAAAGCTTGACCTCTTAGTTTATTTTTTAATTACGCCAACAAAAAGAAGTCATTTGGTGCCAAGTCAGGACTTATCAAATCAACGTTTTGATATATGATGGTTGGTTTCCTTGGTTTCTTGAAAGACAACTGGCAAAAAAAATTGTTATGTACCACTCGGAATTAAGTGTTCTGTGTTATTTTAGTGGACGGTTATTACATGTTGAGTTTTTCTGAAATAAATATAGTTTAAAAAACTAAAAATACGCTTTTAAAACATATCAAGCTGAAAAGTGAAAAATAATTTCTGCATTATTGTGAGAAAAACAACAGCGCGCCAGTCGTTTCTTCTTTTCGCTGCGTGGCGCCAATTGGATATTCCAAGCGAAGCCAGGTCCCTCTCCACTTGGTCCTTCCAACGGAGTGGAGGTCTTCCTCTTCCTCTGCTTCCCCCGGCGGGTACTGCGTCGAATACTTTCAGAGCTGGAGTGTTTTCATCCATCCGGACAACATGACCTAGCCAGCGTAGCCGCTGTCTTTTAATTCGCTGAACTATGTCAATGTCGTCATATATCTCGTACAGCTCATCGTTCCATCGGATGCGATATTCGCCGGGGCCAATGCGCAAAGGACCATAAATCTTTCCCAGAATTTTTCTCTCGAAAACTCGTAACGTCGACTCATCGGTTGCTGTCATCGCCCAAGCCTCTGCACCATATAGCAGGACGGGAATTATGAGGGACTTATAGAGTTTAGCTTTTGTTCGTCGAGAGAGGACTTTACTTTTCAATTGCCTACTCAGTCCGAAGTAGCACCTGTTGGCAAGAGCAATCCTGCGTTGGATTTCCAGGCTGACATTATTAGTGGTGTTAATGCTGGTTCCTAAATAGACGAAATTATCTACAACTTCAAAGTTATGACTGTCAACAGTGACGTGAGAGCCAAGTCGCGAGTGTGACGACTGTTTGTTTGATGACAGGAGATATTTCGTTTTGCCCTCGTTCACTACCAGACCCATTTTCTGTGCTTCCTTGTCCAGCCTAGAGAAAGCAGAACTAACGGCGCGGGTGTTGAGGCCGATGATATCAATATCGTCGGCATACGCCAACAGCTGTACACTCTTATAGAAGATGGTACCTTCTCTGTTTAGTTCTGCAGCTCGAACTATTTTCTCCAGGAGCAGGTTGAAGAAGTCGCACGATAGGGAGTCGCCTTGTCTGAAACCTCGTTTGGTGTCGAACGGCTCGGAGAGGTCCTTCCCGATCCTGACGGAGCTTTTCGTGTTGTTCAACGTCAATTTACACAGCCATATTAGTTTTGCGGGAATACCAAATTCAGACATCGCGGCATAAAGGCAGCTCCTTTTCGTGCTGTCGAAAGCAGCTTTGAAATCGACGAAGAGGTGGTGTGTGTCGATTCTCCTTTCACGGGTCTTTTCCAAGATTTGGCGCATGGTGAATATCTGGTCGGTTGTTGATTTTCCAGGTCTGAAGCCACACTGTTAAGGTCCAATCAGTTTGTTGACGGTGGGCTTTAATCTTTCACACAATACGCTCGATAGAACCTTATATGCGATGTTGAGGAGGCTTATCCCACGGTAGTTGGCGCAGATTGTGGGGTCTCCTTTTTTATGGATTGGGCATAGCACACTTAAATTCCAATCGTTGGGCATGCTTTCGTCCGACCATATTTTACAAAGAAGCTGATGCATGCTCCCTATTAGTTCTTCGCCGCCGTGTTTGAATAGCTCGGCCGGTAGTCCGTCGGCCCCTGCCGCTTCGTTGTTCTTGAGGCGGGCAATTGCTATTCAAACTTCTTCATGGTCGGGTAATGGAACGTCTGCTCCATCGTCATCGATTGGGGAATCGGGTTCTCCTTCTCCTGGTGTTGTGCGTTCACTGCCATTCAGCAGGCTGGAGAAGTGTTCCCTCCATAATTTAACTATGCTCTGGGCATCAGTGACTAGATCACCTTTGGGGGTTCTACAAGAGTATGCTCCGGTCTTGAAACCTTCTGTAAGCCGCCGCTTTTTTTCGTAGAATTTTCGAGCATTACCCCTGTCGGCCAGCTTATCAAGCTTTTCATACTCACGCATTTCGGCCTCTTTCTTCTTCTGTCTGCAAATGCGTCTCGCTTCCCTCTTCAACTCTCGGTATCTATCCCATCCCGCACGTGTAGTGGTCGATCGTAACGTTGCGAGGTAGGCAGCCTGTTTTCTCTCCGCTGCGACACGGCACTCCTCGTCGTACCAGCTGTTCTTTTGCTCTTTCCGAAAACCAATGGTTTCGGTTGCAGCTGTACGTATGGAATTTGAAATGCCGTCCCACAGTTCCCCTATACCGAGTTGTTGACTAGTGCTCTCAGAGAGCAGGAGTGCAAGCCGAGTAGAAAATCGTTCGGCAGTCTGTTGTGATTGCAGCTTTTCGACGTCGAACCTTCCTTGTGTTTGTTGGCGTGCGTTTTTTGCTGCACAGAGGCGAGTGCGAATCTTAGCTGCAACAAGATAATGGTCCGAGTCGATGTTAGGACCTCGTAGCGCACGCACATCTAAAACACTGGGGACGTGTCTTCCATCTATCACAACATGATCGATCTGGTTGGTAGTTTTTCGATCCGGAGACAGCCAGGTAGCTTGATGAATCTTCTTATGCTGGAATCTAGTACTACAGATAACCATATTTCGGGCCCCGGCGAAGTCAATCAGCCTCAACCCATTTGGGGATGTTTCGTCGTGGAGGCTGAATTTACCGACCGTAGTGCCAAAGATACCTTGTTTGCCCATGGCCATTGTATGGCCACTGTAGTAAATGTCACAAGGACCTACTCGTCTCTGTCCTTGTCCCGTCCATCGCATTTCTTGGACGGCGGTGATGTCAGCCTTTATTTTTGCGAGGACATCAACCAGCTGGGCAGCGGCACCTTCCCCATTAAGTGTCCGGACATTCCAGGTGCATGCCCTCAAATCGTAGTTCTTATTCCGTTTGCCATGGTCGTCATCAAAAGGGGGGTCTCTCATCCGAGGCTGTTTCAACGTTTTCATTGGTATTGTTTTTTTACGTGGCGGGTCCCAAGCCCAGCGCACAACCCTTGTAGGGAATGTTTCGCCTTCTCACTTTAGCTCGCCTTCGAACGGATGTTCTTAGGCTACCCAGAGGATACTTGGTCAAAGACCGGAAGTAGTGAGCTGCTTGAGCTATGTGTAAAAGAATCGTTTCTGGCCACTCCCAAGTGAATGGCGATCAGAGAACTTTCCTCACTTGCGTGAACTTCTACACATGACTCCATCCTCCAAACTCCCTCCACTTTTACCTTGCCTTAGAAAAAAAGCGCGCGTAATTTTTTTTATATTTGTTTGTTTGGCGGCAATTTTAATATGGAGCCCACAAAGAAGCATTTTCGTCATATTTACTTTATTATTTCCGTAAAGGAAACAATGCAGCTCAGGTTGCTAAAAAGTTACGTGATGTGTATGGTGACAAAGCCTTAAAAGAAACACAGTTTCAAAGTTGGTTTGTCAAATTCCGTTCAGGTCGGCCAAGTGCAGTTGATGATGACGTCATCAAGGCTTTAATCGAATCGGATCGTCATGTAACTGAGCGTGAGATTGGAGAGAAGTTAAATATACCACAATCAACCATACAAGACCATATACGACGTCTTGGGATGGTAAAAAAACTACAATTCAAAAAAATGTTTGAAAAAATCACCGGTTTCTCTTCGGTCAACCTAATACATACATACAAGTGAAGCTAATAAAAGCGTATTAAAAATCGGGCCCCCATTTGTTTTAAAGTGTTTCGTGCACGAACAACCTTTGTTGGAATCGATTCATTTGGAAACATACAGTCGACTGTTGTTTACTTAGGAGCTCATACGCGTAAATTCAAGATTCATAATCTGTCAAGATGTCATACATATAAGAGATTTGAGCGATTGACAAATTAGGAAAAAATGGGACCCAACAACACATGGTCACATAACAACCTTGTAATATCAGTTTGCGCAAAGCATCAATAGTTTCCGGAACAAGAACTGATTTTGCTTCATCGCCAAAATTGGAATTAAGTTCACCGGTGCACAGAACCCGAGATATAAAACCTTAACTTATACTTTAGCCGCGGTAACTAGAGGTTGGATGATCTAGTCTTCATACATACACCCGCGGCCAAGCGTAACTTACCACTTGATTTTTTTCACTATTTTCAATTTTTTCATTCTTTGGGTAACTTGTTTATGGATTTAATAGAATACGGGGAATATATCGATGGCTCGAATATATTTGGTTAACTCTTGACTTTAATCTGGCCCATTTGTAAAATTAAATTGAGACAACTTTTTTTATTTGCACACAAGTCTTTGATTTCATTATTACTAATTCTTGTAATAACTTAACAAAATTTTTTGTTTCAATTGAAAATGGAATTACAACATATTCAAAAAGAATAACGGGAAATCTAATATGGCGTCGGTCCACCTCTAGCGGATATTACAGCTTCGATACGAGCAGGCATTGACCTAACAAGCTTCTCCAAAACACTGCTTGAAATTTCCTCGTCCCAAACACTTTCCAACATTTTTTTAGTTCTGGTTTACTTTTACTTTTTTGATACAATTTTTTTTTTTAATATTTTATATTTGTGTAAGTCAAAGATCACTTCGTTAAAACTTAACGGAAAAATTCCATTACCGCAACAAGTACCGTTACAATGAGCGATAGAACACGTGTTCGCTAGAAATTTCTTAATGGTGAGTTACGCTTGGCCGCGGGTGTATACATATGTAAGTATAAAAAAATAACATTATGTATACAAGTACTTGTGATTTTTATTTCTTTCAAATCTTGCTATCAAATTAGAACGGTACAATTATTTGATGTTACTAATATTCGAAATTAAAAATTTCAATGTGTATTCAAAATAAATTTTCATATACATATTTATAATTAAAGTATATATGTAGAATTCTTACACCATTTCCTATTTATAGTTAATTATGGCCTTAGATGTATGTATATGCACGTGTGTATCTACATATATATATTTACAATAACGTTCGACACTTTACAATTTGTTTATTCAATTTCATGCTACGTAAATACAAAACTACTTATCTTTGTACACCTAATTGTTTGGCAACAACTAAATTCGTTGCATATTATGTATTTCTATTAATTAATTACTTTAAAGGAAGCATAAGAACCACGTCAATTATCCACAGGATCTTCGGTTTAGTAAAGTACCGTCCTTACGGGATACATCTCGAAAATACAGATTCTAAAACAAGAAAATTCAAATTTTAAAACTACTATTATTTGCTTAAATTTCTTTAATAAATATTTAATGTGCAAATACAAATGTTTGCACATTTGAAAATTCTTCGAAACAATCTGTTTTTACTTATAATTATTTACTTAAAATGCTCCCACAAATATGTTAATGTTCATATACAAATGTTTGTATATGTGAAATCCGGAATTTTGACAGTTATTACGAAACAGATAGAGAGATGACTACGAAATTATGGGGAACGTACCACCGTACTTCGATTCATGTTTAAATATGAATATCCTTCCAATAAATATGTTATGAAATTGTTGACTTATTTGTCCACTCTTTTATTAAAAATTTTGGATATGTAGATAGAAAACGTTCTATCATTAAAAAAAAAGATATATGGATTTAATTTTCAAACCATCTTCATAAAATGTGGGTTTGTGCCTTTTCTGCAATCGATATTAAATTCTTTATTTTTGATTTTAAACAGTGTAATGTGTATAAGTTAGTAAATTTACTTCATTACTATAATACTCTGCTGCAGAATTATAAAGCTGATAAAATAACTGTACAACTTTAAAAAGTAAGAAAGAACATCCATTTCACAATTATAAGATTGTACTAGTTTTTTTCTGTTCTGCGAAATTTTATGAAATCTTTTAAACTTGAGTGCCTTTAAATTAAAAGTCGTAAATAATAATTTATTTTTAATAACAATTTATTATTATTCGAAAAGTACTGCTTTAATTTATAATTAAACTAGAGGACTCGTAGACGCTTTACTGTGGGAGACCCATAGATCGTACCACTACCATTTATCAAGTTCATAATCTAACAAAAACAGTGAATTGCTGACTATGAGGAGTGTTTGAGTGCTCTTTAATCGTAATAAAACCGAATTTTTACGTCGGTGTGTGACAATGGAAATACTCCACTCCAATACTGGCTCCATAATTTCACACTAAAGTCCAATGTACAGACATTATAGTGGACTGCATATGATGAACCAGTCTTCAAGCGCGGAAAGACGAAATGTCGGTTGGAAAGGTTATGACATTAGTCCTTTGGGATGCACGTGGTATAATATTCATCGACTGACTACTGAGCCAGTTATAATCCATTGCACTGTGTATTTCTATTCTACTATACCAAATATTTAGCAATTGTATTATTTTTGAGGAAGAATCGGTTTGAAATTGTACGCATATACTTCATCGTTTCTGTTTGAATATTTCTCGCTAGAGAGTTCCGCGGCTTTCGACGCGCTATTTATAGGCCCCGGCCGGCCGGTACCGCCGCAAACGCTACGTCCCGCAATTTTTAAATATGTAATATCTTAGAAAATATTCATTTAAATCAAATGCTCTACATGGCCATATAGATCTATATTAAATCAACAATGTATTTAAGGTATTTAATTGGATAACGATTAATACTGTATTGGTTAAAATCGCTCCGAAAATTAGCCATTATTTGTCGTAAAAAGTAAATGACAAAAACATGTTATTGTGGAATATCCATATGAGATAGACATATGTGTGTATATCATCGCAGAGTTTTCTGTAGACCTTTTCAATGGGTACAATACTTAGTACATTATTTTGATAAATCTCGTAGGGTTCAGCCTGCGTTTGCAATGTTAGCGGAAAAAGATTAATTATTTACGACATCACATTAGAAAACTCAAAAATAACAGTATTTTCCATCAAAATGTGTAGCGTAGTTTTAAAGATTTAAGCATACAAAGTGACATAGGGACAGAAAAATCGACTTTCTTTTATACTACAAGTATGTATTGATTATATAAGCATTACAGTTTTGTACTAGTCGAATGAACAGCTATGATTATATATTAATTCTCCAAAGCAGTTTTGTTCCTTTCTTGACTTCCAAAAATGATTTTGATATTTGGACAGGACAATGTATATATGTACATAAGTATGCAAACTAAAGATTCGATGGCCACGAATTAAAAAAATTTTTTTGATTGGCCAGATTCAATTGAATTCTGTGGGATCTTTGCGCGCCTTATTTGTTAAAGAACGTATAGCTGTCATAGCCAAGGATGTACCCCTTCCTTTTACTTTATTAAAAAAAACAACTTAATTATTTTACTTGACGGTTTTCCCTTATGTATTTTAAAGACATTATTATTTAAGACCTTCAATCATAAGGCTCTTAAGCTACTAAAATTCATTAAATTCCGCAGAAAGAAAGCAGTAGCGGTTTTATTATTTTGCAGCACTTATTGTATGCATTATCTTTCTTAATCTATAGGTAAAGTTGTGCAGTTATGATATTAAATATATTTTCGAAGTACTAGCATATACTTCTTCTTTAATGGCGTACACACCGCTTACGCGGTTATGGCCGAGTTACCAACAACGCATTTTTTTTAGCAATTTAGTGCCAATTAGAGATACCAAGTGCAGCCAGGTCCCTCTCCAACTGATCTCTCCAACGGAGTCGAGGTCTTCTTCTTCTTCTACCGGCGGTTACTGCGTCGATTCCTTTTCGTGCTGTCAAAATCAATTTTAAAATCGACAAAGAGGTGGTGGGTCGATTCTTTTTTACGGGTCTTTTCCAAGACTTGGCGCTTGGGGAATGTCTGGTCGGTTGTCGATTTTCAACGTCTAAAGCCACATTGATAAGGTCCAAACAATTGGTTGACGGTGGGCTTTAATCTTTCACACAATACGCTCTATAGAACCTTATACGCGATGTTTAGGAGGCTTTTCCCACGGTAGTTGGCGCAGATTGTGGGGTCTACCTTTTTGTGGATTGAGTAGAGCACACTTAAATTCCAATCGTTGGGCATGCTTTCGTCCGACCATATTCATATCAGTGCTTCGCTATTGCTATTCGAACTTCTTCATGGACAGGCAATGGGACGTCTGATCCATCGTCACCGATTGGGGAATCCGCTTCGACATCTTCTGGTGTTATATTTCGATTGCCATTCAGCAGGTTGGAGAAGTGTTCTCTCCATAAATTTAGTATGCTCTGGGCATCGGTCACTAGATTACCTGTGGGTGTTGTGGGGGGAGTATGCTCCGGTCTTGAAACTTTTTGTAAGTCGCCGCATTTTTTCGAACATTACCTATCTCGGTCAGCTGTGCTCTCATTTTTTGCCTGCAAATGCGTCTCGCTTCCCTCTTTAGCTTTCATTATTTGATCAGCCTTATAATTTTGCAACAGAGGGTAATTATTCATTTTCTATATTAACAAGTTTATATTAACTATAAACGTAATATACATATTTTTCTGATTCATGTATCATGTAACTATTAAAATGTAATTATTTTATTTTTACTTTAAAAAATTTAGTATAATAAAAATTTTCATTGTACGGAGTTTTTCAATTCTGTTTGGAGCGCAAAAAGTTTTTTTACCGCGCAAACTAAATCATGTTTTATATCTGAATATTGCTCAACTAATTTTTTTTTTGTTTTGCACAACTTACTAACCGATTAATAATTGTTTTATAATTTTATTTCAAATACCTTAATTTTTTATTGAAAGTAATTTTTATTCTTACCTTCAATAAAAGAATTTTATTAACCCTGTTAAATTTTGCATTATTGGTCAAAACTGCGCTAGTTGATTGCAATGTTTCTTCTCCAGGAATATGTATCATGGCTATGTGTTGTGGCAGATCTACAGGTAAAAGTCTCCAGAAAAAAACGACTATCAGTATCCAAACCCCGCTGATCCATGCCCAGTCATTGATGGAGTAACACTACTAACTATACCTAATTGTGTGGCTGTATTATTTGTTTGTCAGTGTTGTGCTGCAAATTTCATACGTTTTTGTTTTTGCCTTTGATTGCAGAACCAGACACGCACCACGTTTTTCTTCAAGTCCAATTTCTCAGCGATAGCAGCAATTTTCTCACCAGAAGGCCTCGGTTGAACGGCAAAGTACGCTTCCAGGGAACGTTTTTCAGGCGCCGCAATGGAAGTCCTTTTTCTTGAAAAAAGACTCGATATAGATTACTGTTACAAAGTGGTTACTTTCAAGCTTTTCTTGCCAATGTAAGGATGTCATATACAGGGTGCCCACAGTGGGGTTCGTTAAAATGCCGCGTATGCCATACTGAAAAGCCCATTTCTCAAGTGAACACAATATTTTATTTTACAAATTAATTACAGCTTTAAAATAAAAAATAAAAAATTAGATGTTTCATAACAGATGGGCACCCTATATACATATGTATACTTATATATATACTTAAAAGTTTTATGTATTGGGACTAGAACATTTCTTTAATTTCCTTCTAACAGTACAAATATGTATGTATATTTACTATGGAGTAAACCAAGAGAGCTCCAAAACAATTGCATTCAAATGTTTTAATAATGAATAGGACAAGTTCTAAGAAGATAAGATAAGAGATTATGTGATACTAAATTATTGTTTTTTAAACAAAATGGGGATAAAATTTTTTTGCTTACACAAAAAAATATGTTATTATTACTGCCAATGGTGAAAGCCGCTTATAAAAATTGTTAGAAACGTCAGAGAGGGAAAAACTTCCAAAGCTTATATATTAAATTTATTTGAAACATCTATTTTAATTTCACTGACCTTCTGGAGTGGAATAATTGGTTTCATATTGAAAGTCTCTGTTAATACAAAAGCTATGCCTTGAATTTGGGACACAGTTATTATGTTTGATATCAACCGAACACAGGTCTTACTTTTTTGTTGTTTTAGCTAATTTAATTTTCTAGCCTGTGATAGAAAATACAACCTAACATATAATAATATACATATATACGTATAACTACTTATGCACTTAATTAAGCAGTTTATAGCATTGAAATTTGAAGTAATTTCAAGCAGCTCATTTTCATCGTGGAGTTTGTTTTTAAAAAAATAATTGTTAGTGTTGGTTATGTTTCATTCACAATAGAATTCAGCTGTCAGTTTTTAACAATGTTGCGAACGAAAATACCACTAACTCCTTAAATATTTGAGAGTTATGTTTGAATTTAGGAACAGAGATAGTTGTAGTAACTTCCGAATTAATCATGTAGTTAATAGGGTTAAATGCTTCCGTTTGTCAAGGCTATTAGATGTCGATATTTAACGAACTCTTCCTTTTATATCCTTTTAGCACAGAAACTAATTGATCATTTAATCGGTCTTTGCTGAATTAAAGCTTTAGTGTAAATCAATTCACTTAGGAAATAAAAATCTTATTTTACTACATTATTTCTCAATCGAATACACCATGCTGTAATTTGGGCTATGTTTACTAATAATATAGCTGATTAATTTTGAGTAGCTTTTCACTGCAATAATCCAATAAGCTGCTGTCTTCGTAAATGTTTTCTTTCCCTTTTTAAATAAAGCCAGTGCATAATCGTAACTAGATTGCACGGCATGCAGTTGAATATTATTAGTTGTTTATGCAAGCAAAATCGCATTCAAATGCAATTTGTTTTCCTTTTTGCCAAGTTCTTATGAGAGGAAAAATAATATACTATATAACAGTTGATCGCTAATCGAGCCTATCGTTAATCGAGTAGCCGGCTGTGTGAAAGGCAAAAATTGGGTTCTTTTATAATCTTAATTTACTAAATTAATTTGGCTGTGCGAATAGGCTGTTAATGACTTTAAAAATTACTTCAGTAGGGATGTGACGACTGTCAAAAAATCTCTTTTTATGTTCTACAAAGCAGGCTAAGAAGTTCGTATCGCAAAAGTTAGCTATCGTATTATTAGACCACACTCTCAAAAGATTTGTTCTAAATATCATAGTTATCGTATCGCATTTGAGTAACGTAAGTGTTGATATATTGAAGAAACTACATAAAAAGTGAATCTCGAATATTAATATTAATACACTCTTATGCGGCTTTGCTTCCTAATTTCATCCAAGCAATGTAAGCGTCGCTGTAGTGGATAAATAATGTTATGTGATCAGTGAATATCAAAATGAATGTGTGAGATATTATGTTAATGAAACGAAAATGTGCAAAGTGGAATGCGCGAGAGCGTGCAACCAAATCTAAGAAGTGTTCGAAACCGTTAAATCGTAATAAAGTTGTATACTTGTACAAATATTCAACAATAGATAAAACTTGGATCCGCTGCCTATTAAGAGTATTTTTAATTTAATCTCAGACCTCAAATAAAAATGGTATCGGAAATCTTTTTTAAAAAAGGATTATTTTAGATACAAACTTTTTAGCTTTAGTACTGAAACCGTGCGCCAAAATAAAAAAATATATTTGCAAGTAGATTTTTGTACTGCTATGCTATTCACTAATTCAAAATACCCACATACATACATATGTACATTTATGAAAATAACGTACAAGAAACTTAGTGTACACGAGACTTTTTGGCGTTAAGGCACTAACCTAATGTACAGAGTTGTTGATTTATATTTCATGTAAGTTATAATGTAATGTTTCCATTAACCAAAACGTTGTCTACCTTTTCTTTTCACCAGCTGGAAGTACACTGGGGGCGTCTGGATCTCTTCGTTTGTTTTTTGCTTGCGCCTCCGCTTCTTCCAGCCATGCCTGTAGGATTGGTTTCAATGCAATCATATTGTTGTGTGACAATGTAAGACTTTCAAATCGGCAAATTGTACTTTGAGAAAGCGCCCCAACTCCTGGTAATTTTAGATTTGCTAAAGCTTTACCTACATCAGCCTGCGTAACGCCTACAGCAAAATAGGGTTGAGTTGATGTTAGCAGCAGAATTTAAGCAGCCATTACCTAACTTTATTCGTCGTTGTTTAAATCTTTCTGCGAATGCTTCCAATTCTCTAGGATCCGTGTCAGTGTCGGGATGAAGTCCAGCCGCAGCCACCGCTGCAGATATAACAGGATGATGTACTGCAGAATGCCCATGATCTGAAAATATAAAACTTAAAGCTGACACGTTGTGGTTATATATTTACGAATTACTTGTAGAGTGGCCACTTAAACTGCCAGGGTGGTGATGACTCATCATATGGTTCATACTATGATACGACCCATGTAAATGCTGATGAGTCGGCGTTAATGATGTGTCTGACATGGGCGCTAACGTTGTCATTGGCCCCGTAGGGTCCAACATATCCAATTGATCCATCGTATGATGCATCTGAAAAAGTAAAAGTAAAACCATTTATTCACATAAATACCAACATTAATAGTTTACTTTAACAATGAACGTTAAATTCGTTTATAATTTTCAAACGGTTAAGAAAGAATATTTTAGAAGTAAGGAAGGGCTAAGTTCGGGTGTAATCAAACATTTTATACTCTTTCAACTTGCAGGAATCAAAGCCAGGGAAATACCTTAACGTATAAAATCCCAAACAGAGAATCGGAAACCAAGCAATTTTTTATACACATATACTATATATAACTCATACACTGATCAACATATTCGGCATAAGGTTTGTTAGAAAAACGAAAATCATTATATGTAGTATATGGGAGTTGGTAGTATCGACGATTTTATCTATTAACTATTATCATGCCAGGTACTAAAAATGTTTCCAGGGTTTGATTAAGGTACCCAATTTTATATATTTTAGGCACAAAGATGCAATGTTATTAGTAAAATACGCTTTGTAATTTTCACTGAGATAAATTAAATATTGAGCATAAAGTCACCCGGAAGTTCGAAAATCTTTATATTAGGTATGTATATGGGAGTTCAGGTAAGTATTGACGCGATTGAACCCATTTTTGATACACACAGTTACAATGTTATGAGTAAAATACGCTTTGTAATTTTCACTGAGATAAATTAAATATTGTGCAAAAAGTCAACCGGAAGTTCGGTAAGTATTTACCCGATTCAACCCATTTTTAATACACAGTGATACTATTGCCAGGAAAGGATTCTCTCTGAATTGTGTATCCTATGCATTGACCGATATTTTCGGTCAAATGTCAACTATAGGTACTGGAGTCAATATTTCCGGTATTTGGGGCTTGAGCAGTTTTGTTGAATTTTGGGACATTTTTGGTCATCAGGTGACATACTTTAAAGGAATTAATAGCACAAAATTTTATGCCGTTATTTTAATTATTTCTTGATTTGTATACTGGAAAGTGAAAGAATCAAATGGAATCGCAGTTTAATTTCACCAAAAATTACCGAATACAATGAAAAAAATTAAAAATGAGCGAAACGACACTTAGAAATCGGTGATAATTAACTTATTCTTACTATTTACTTACTCTATCTTGCTATGTTTTTCACGAAACCCGAATTTTATTAGTATTATATTATATTCGTGGAAGAAATGAGATATCTTTGAGAGTAAAACTTTTTCAATTATTTTAGAAAGAAGACTGAAGTCTTTCCCAGGCTTATCTATCAAGATAATCTGCGACTTTTTCCATGAAATTGGATATTGTCCGAAACTCAGAATTGCATAGAAGAGCAAAGGCGTCGTACACAGCATTCTTTGGTAACTCAATTAGGTAATATTATCATGTCCTGGCGACTATTTAGGTTAAGTTCATGTAGGATCGTAATAATTTCAGAAGTTGAAGTCTTAAAAGACTCGAGCGGCTCGTTTTCTGTGTTGGGTAAGATTGACAGCTTAAAGTTGTTCTTTGGAAAATTAGGTTGATATACCTTTTCTAGGCATTCTCATTGCGAAACAATAAGCCTATTCCTCGTCACTTTTTGCTCGTCAATGTCCACTCAAGTCTGGTATACAACATACATTCTACAACATTACTACGAGTTAAGTATTTCTTCTTCTCACGCAAAATTTCCTCGTAGCCTCCTCCACTGATTCTGCTTGGGTTTCAGTGGTGAAATCAATGGACACAGTTTCTTTTAGACATTCAAAGTTTTTTGTAAAACCACAAACCTGAAAGATTGTCAAATAACTCTCCCTGCATCTAAAAGATTGAATTGCTTATATTCAGTTTGCATTCCAAAGACAGTGTTTTTCTTTTCTTGTTAGGCTCAAATGACTAATTTTTCGTTCTTTAATAGCCCTGACAGACGACAGCGCTAATATGCATTAGCGAGCTTAATTAACATTTACTTGCACATTTGGCCCATGTTAATGCAAGTATGTAATGCACAAGAATTCCGTGCATTTAGCTGAATTTACTAAATTTGAGTAGGCAACATTGCTCAAAAATTGGTAGTTTCCGCTATTGTTTGACAGATGTCGCTTGAAATCTGCTGCCTTGTTTGCGTTTACAGCTTCAGAGGTAAACAGTTTTTATGTTGCTAATTAAATTATGTGCAATTATATTAACAAAAACAAATTTTAATGTTTTTAGATGGCAGAAAATAAACATCGCACAGTTTGCTATCCATTTTTCCAACATTCTTAACTTTTTCGCTCACTTTTATTTCACTTTTTTTTAATAAATAAACAAATTTCACTATCAGCTGTCTAAATGCACAAGTCTGTCATCTGTCACCATAAAATTGCAATGCGCATTAGCGTTGCTTAAGGCACATTCATTTTTCTCGTCTGTCAGGGCTATTAGATAACATAATAGGACACGTGTTCCACGTTCAAACCTGTCGCAAAGTAAACACTGAGAGGGCGCAGAGAGATAGAGCCGATGTGGACGGCAATCAAAATGAAAAACCCCCTATTTCCGAGTTCACGTAAAACGGAGTTTCGTAAATCGGATATTTCCTCACACAATTAGTTATTAAAAAATGTTTTTCGTATAACTAGGCAAACTTATAGACTTATAATGATATACTGAGAATAAAAAATAACTATAACTCCTATATTTAGCAATTTGTAGTAATTGGAGAAGTACAATATGCATTTGTACGACCATTACTATATGAGTATTGAACTACCGTGCACTCGCTAAACTCGAACACGATAATTCGATCGTTCGGAAACTTGAGCATTTTTTCGTCTCCATTGGCTATTTTAAAACTCGAACAAAATATGATGACTCTAAAACACTAACAAAAATGGTGAAAGTGTTAAAGATCTATCCCAAAAAGTAAATATTGCTATGTTCACAATTTGTGGAATCGTAAAAAAGAAAAACGAATGTGTTATCTGGCCCTAGAAAACGTAAAACGCTCCGTGTTTCAGATCTTCCGAAAATGGAAAAGGCGCTTTACAAATTGTTTTTATTACAACGCAGCAAGCATTAGCCGATCAACAGATTTATTAAAACAAAGCTAAGGAGTTTTATGCTGAGTTAAGCAAGGACAGCGATGGAAGGCTTCAAAATTTAAAAAACGCCATGGAAACGCCTCATTTTAATTCCAGTGGAAAAATTACCTTCGCGACCGGAACTTGTCGAGTAGTTCGAAACTAAGCTACAAGCAAAAATTCAGGAAATAAAAACAGAATACGCCAAATAAATCTGAGAAACAGCGTACTACATTTTTGGCGTTTGCCAATGCTACTGGAAAACACAAGATTAAATTACTTATAATTGGAAAAGCAAAAAATCTTAGAGTATTTAGACATTTTAACTGCCCAGTGGAGTAAAAAAAGTACAAAGCCAGCCTTAATGACATCAACTCTGTTCAAAAATCGGTTTCACTTTTCCTTTGTACCACAGGCAACTACACTACACTACAAACTGAATACCCTCTGACAATTATATTCTTTAACTAGGTGAAATCATATTTGAAAGAGATCGGATTGTATCAAAAGACTTTACCACTTCTTTTTTCTTATAGAAAAAAGAATAAACAAAGCATACATGGCCTACTATACTTGTACGAAAATCGTCAACAAGAATTTGGGCCTTAAACCAAGTATAATGATGTGGATGTATACGGCTGTCATAAGACCTATACTTACATATGGAGCTCTGGTATGGTGGCCAGCGCTAAACAAACAATACAATATTAGAAAATTAAATGGAATACAAAGAGCAGCATGTGCGGGTGTTACGGGTGCAATCAGGTCATGTCCGACTGATGCGCTCAATGTGATCCTGCATCAACTACCAATGGACATTTTTATTCACAAAACAGCAGCTATTGCGGCGATAAGAATAAAAGAATTGGGAGGTTGGAATCAGCAGAACTACGGACATAGTGTAATTCTAAAGAAGTTCACTATTAATAAATCAGACTACATTCTCCCAAAGCTGGATTTCAATAGACACTTCCAGGTGAGGATACCATCTAGACGAGAATGGAGAAGAGGTTCAATGGTAGAGGAAGATACCACCTCAATCTATACCGACGGGTCCAAAATGGACTGTGGAGTAGGCACGGAGGCATTCTCCGCTGATCTAGGCATATCTCTCTCTAAACGTCTACCGAACTCGGCTAGCATCTTCCAAGCAGAAGTACTAGGCATAGAAAAAGCCTGCGAAGTTCTATTAGAAAACCACGGGAATATACATAAAGCAACTATATTTACGGACAGCCAGGCGGCCCTCCTGGCATTGTCTTCACCCATGACAAATTCCAGTACAGTTCACAACTGCAAGAGAGCACTAAGCTCAATAAAAGACAAGCTCCAGCTAAACTTGATCTGGGTTCCCGGCCACAGGAACATTTTCGGTAACGAAAAAGCAGACGAGTTGGCAAAGGCAGGAGCTTTCCTCAATGAATCCAAGGCGGAGCTAATACCAAGCCCGCTAGGATCGATAAAAGGAGAGATCAATAGACAATTTCAGCAAATTGCAAACAACAGGTGGAAAAACATTACAAAATGCGTCATAACTAAACAATTATGGCCGACATATGACAGGAAAAGAACCAATGACTTATTAAATAGGTCAATAAAAGGTAAACAGAATAACAGCTACCACAACAGGGCACTGGCCATTTGGGGAACATGCGTCCAAAATGGGATTGCCCTACAACGACATCTGCCGTGGCTGCGGAGTAGCAGGGAACAAGGAAACAATCTTCCACTTTCTCTGCGAATGCCCAGCTCTAGCACAGATCCGACACAAAACACTCGGAATCCACCAAGCACCAAACCTTGAATGGATTTCCACCAAAAGCATATCGGACATACATAAGTAGTTTCATCGAAACCTCAAAATGGTTTGAGAGAGAAGGTGAAACGTAATAGCAGATACAGGAGGTTCTACGAAAAGTGTATCAAAATGGCACATCAAGTGCTAATTGAGCCCGATAGGGCTGCACTCATACCTACCTACCTTACCACTTCTTGACAACGCATCTTCGCATCCAAATGAAGATGAATTAAAGTCTGAAGATCGTTCAATTGCAAGAAAAATAGAACTGTTGTAAGTATAAAAACTGTTAAACGAATAAATAAATCAAAATGCATAACATTCGAAGACTCGAACAAGTCTTTAACTCGAACACGCATGGTTTTCATCAGTTCGAGTTTTCGCGAGTGCACTATATACTAATTGGGTATTATTTACAGGAAATGTAGAAATTAATTTTGATTAATTAAGATTAGTACACTAAAGAAAAATTAACAATACAACAATAAAATATATCTTCACCTGAAATGCAAAATAACGTAACATCACTTTTCGTAGGTTTACAGGAGAAGCAAAAAACCGTATAAAAAGAAAACCACTTGAGATATTGAAACACAATTTTCAAATCTGAATAAACATGAACCTATAAGCAAAGTGTATTTAACAAAGTGAACTAAGTATTTGACTTACCCTTATTTGACAATAAAATAGTAAACAATTCATGTATTTGTTTATATTAACCCGTGTGTTTTTTTTTTGATCTTGATCAATATGAAGCCACTTGCTTTACATACATATATATGATAAATATAAACGTAATAGAAATAGATACAACCAATTTATTTGTTCTCAACGTTATAATGAATTCATATTTATTTTACAAACAATTACATACGTGTATAAATGCAACATTATTCACAAATTTTATTGTAACTATATATATACGTCGTAACCAGTACCCCGCCAAACTATTAGAAACTGTATACAGATGTTTATGCGACTCTTTAAATTATAATAGTTATTATAATTCTTTCATATAGTTCATTCCAAAGCATATATCAAAAATTAAATGAGTAGTTTTGTTTCTAATATTGTATTTTCAAGTAAGTGTATAAAACATTTTTTTGTCGTTGTGATATTTTTGATGCAACTGTTTATTTTTCAAATTTTTGTTCAAATGCTTGATTCGAAAATGTATCCTGCACCTAAAAAACAATTTCTTGACATTATCCTCAAGAGCAATATCTTTGCATTTACAAAAAGTATGTCTACCAAATTTCTGTCACTGCAAATGTGTCGTTATTCACATTTATAAACACGTCTTCTAAAAGTTTTAACTGGTCTAAATATTTTGGTTTTTTAAGTCCTGTCCCCCCTCGCTGGTCTACCCATGTCCATGTACTATCAGTTGAAATTCTGTCACCTAAATTTAATTTGTGTATTAAAAAACCACCCAAATATTCCAGTCCATCTTCATAAAATGAACCCAAACTTGTACTACTTAAATTTTGATTATTAATTTTGTCAAGCTCTTTACTTAAAAAGTGTTCTTCATGTATATATATCTCATCTTCTAAAAAATATTCCGTCTCCGGATATAGTGTCAGCCACTTTGCATCGTCCTCTTGTACGTTCAATGTTGAGCTTAAACTTTCGGTGTTCCGTGCTACAAAAAAAAAAAACACAAATTAAATAAAAACACTTTAAAGGATCATTTAAATATATCTACCAAACATATATTTTCGAAGTCGATATTTAAAATGTAGCGGTGTCGGATGGTCATATTGCCCCCAACCCTTCTCATAGCGCCAAAAAAATGCTCCAAGATGTCTTGATTCAGGCGCTGCGTTAAAATATATTCCATCCCAAAGTTTCCATGTAGGTACTCAAGTAATAGCTTGAGAGACGTTGTGGAAATAATTACTCCCTTTTGAAAAGGATTTATGCATCGTTTATTTGGAATCAAGGGCTCAGACATTATTTTTGACATTTTTTCGAGCACTTCGTTTTGTCGCAAAACTGCTTTTCCATATGGCATTGTGAACGGAGTATCACAAAACAAAAAAAAAAAGAAGATGAATCCGATCTCAAAACAAAAAGTTGCATTGGAATCAGGAAGTACTAAGGCAACTTTTCCGCACTATTAGAAATCCCGAATCGAAAAAAGTCCGGAATCGACCCACCCTAGTACCTATGAACATAAAAGAAAAAGTAAAAGTGTGCACTTTTAAATTTTTTTTTACTTTTTTGTAAGTTATTTTAATAGTAAAACTCAATAAAAATAATAAAAATGTTTTTTTATTATACTAGTTTAGTTACAGCGTTATTGCAGATATAATATGGCATCAAGTCAGTGCAAAAATGATGTTGATTTATTAAAGTTAAAAGTAGAAAATTTGCTTTATCAACTAATTTGAAACTTTGCGCATCCTATGAAGCCTATTTTAACCTAAAAGTCAGTAATCAAAATGATATTGGGGTTTAATATGAGAGAGCTCATATGAGCATAAAAGAAATACAAAAAATATTCACTTTTAGACAGTAATTTCTTGTTATTTTACATTTATATAATATACCAGCTGTTACCCTGTGCGTTTAGCAACACCTAAATCGATTAAAACTCTTAAGGGTTTTTACTTTGAGTTTTATTTATTGTTGTAAAACTGTTACTTATTTATAAAACATTTATTAAACATATTGGTAAACACATTTTTGGTTTTTCCACCTAGCGCGTAAATGAATAAGCACCTTGGTGTTCCCACTCTCGAGCAATTGGCCATGGGAGAAGCACGGTTCTTCCAAATTGACGCCGCACACTTGAAACGTTTGGCCTTGCGATTTGTTGATGGTCATCGCAAAGGCAAGACGTACTGGGAACTGCAAGCGCTTAAATTCAAACGACATGTCCGTTGGAATCATGGGAATGCGTGGTAAGAGTACAACTTCACCTGCTGCCTTGCCATTTAGTATTGTTGCTTCAATCAAATTTGGCCACAATTTTTGACTGAAAGTCTTGTGCCATTACACAAAGTCGGTGGCTTCAGATTTCGTAGAAGCATAATGGGTAAACCGACTTTCAGGACCAAACGATGCGGTGGCAGACCGGGGGGATCCAAAGAATTCAAGAATTCAGTTGGATAATTGACTACTTCATCTTGATTTAAAACGCTATCAATCGATGTACATATATGTTGTAGCTTCTCCTGGCAGTTTTTCTTGAATGGCAAAATTGATTTCGTTGACGTGTACATTTTTCGGTGCCAATATTGCGCGTTCACTTAAATAATGGTGGCGTTGATAGTGTTAAACAATATTCGGAAATACACTTTCAATCAATTCATCTTTCGATTGTAAAAGTGTACAAAAGTTGTTCGGCAATGTGATCAAACCGGTATCATCGATTCTATTTTGCCTTCGCCAATATCCAACAACTGCTTCGAAAACGCCGCTGCGGATCGATCATTTTGCAATTGGACTCGCATGTTGATGGTAAGAGTCAGCCTTTGAACATGTCTCCACAAAACTGACGATTTTAAACATGCGTTTATTTCGTCGGCAGGAGTTGATCGAGGAATGACTGACAAAGTTGCCGAAAATCGCCGGATAAAAAGACTAATGCTCCGCCAAAAAGTTGTTGCTTTTGGCGTAAATCTTGCATTGTTCTATTGAATGCTTCTAATGACTTTTTGTTAGCCATTGGGCACTCATCCCATAGAACTATTCCAGCTCCTCGCAAAACTTTTGCCATTGTTGAATTCCTCGATATGTTGCACGTTGGTGTTTCAACGACTTGGATGTTCAACGGTAATTTCAATGCAGAATGTGCTGTTCGGCCGCCATCAAGTAGAGTAGCAGCGATGCCTGACGAAGCAATTGCCAGCGCAATTTTCTGCTGTGACCGTATAGTAGCAAGAATCAAAGAGATCAGAAACGTTTTCCCTGTACCACCGGGCGCATCCAGAAAGTAGAATCCACCGGCGTTATTGTCAACCGCTCGTATAATCTTATCATAAGCATTTTTCTGCTGAATATTCAATTAGGTAATGTTAGCTTGTATGAAAGCACGCAATTCATTGCAATCGTATTGTTGTTCACATTGAAGCTCATGGTCAAGCATATCAATCGCTGAACGATTGGGCGCAGTTATGCCAAGTTGCGCTAATGCCTTATTCGCAATTGTAAAGCACAGATCTTCAACCAATATCAAAGCATCATTATACATTTGTAATGTATATAGCAAGTCTGCGTCCGATGCTCGATTACGCGCCAAAATTAATAAGTCCTCGGTCATGAAGTATTTGTACTTATTCCACAGTTCTTGCGGATTTGACGGAATGCATGTAGATATTATTATGGCGAATAGTACGCGTATTTGTTTTGGATGAGATGTGAGTGATGCGTCATGAAGTGCGGTGTCCCAATGCATATCATCTTCTAACAAATGCAATCGCGGACATTGTCACGATACGTCGCACACAACTGACCGTTTCAAATCATCAAATGATCTTGGTCCGCGCACGTTGACTAATAGCAGATGCAAATAGAAACATTCGACGTTGTTCGGATGGATGGTGTAAATGCGTCTTATGGCATCGGGTTTACGGGTATTTGGATAACCGTCAACACGCTCTCCTTGCTTTCGTCGTTGAAATGTTTTCGATGATGGATTCCAAGTGAAATATTGTGGTATTTCGGAATATAGCAATGTTCTTGCAAATTCATCGTTTTCACACAACTCGAAAAAGGTAATTAGTGTTTTCCCCTGTGGTCGTGCTAGAGTATGCATATTTGAAGTACATAAATAAAAATTGAAAAATTAACCTAAAACTACATCTTAAACTATGTATTTTACCCACACACGCATATACAATAAGACCCACCAACAGTGTATTTGCAAACCGCATGGAAGCACTTACGAAACAATAAGAATTTCATGAGAATTTGTATAGGCGGGATGTATTATTATTTTGTTTTTGTTTTTTGCAAAACATGCAATGATACACACCTTAAATTTCTTATGTGCACCCTCCAAACAGACCCCAATCACCCCTGAAAATTTCATTGAAATCGGGCAAGCCGTCTAGGAGGAGTATGCGAACAGGAAGTTTTGCCACTTAATTTTATATATATATATTATTGTTTATCACACATCTTGAATAAAAACGACTCTTGTATCCAAAAAAAAAAAGTTTTCTAATTATAATCTATAGTGATATCGCTCATTTGCTGCAACGTCGTCATAACTCAAAAAACGTGATTTTTGAGTTAAGGATGCAGAATTGTTCGTTATATCATACTTCATGTTGAGTGAAAAATTCATATGAATACCTCTTATATGCTCCGCTTGAGAAGAGAATATGATTCCTGTCTTCCGTGTAAGGTTGGAGTCAGTTGAAAACTTTTAACGCGTTTTCTGGCAAATCGATTTTTTTGACTTATGCCGGTCTTGCAGCAAATGAGCGATATGTAGAAAAAATATAAAAATCAGTAATTTCTGCTTAAAAATCGAAAAATTGCTCTAATTTCTACGAAAGCAAACTTTAACCGGAAAACAATTTTTTCCCTTATTTTTGTCATAGGAGAAACTAAAATTTAACATGTAGATGTCAGACCCAAAAATCGTGTTGACCGGTGTTATCATCGTATGCTTTGCTATTGCTTTTCGCGTTGGATTTTTTAATACATTAGCAGTCACCAAGTCGAAGCCGGGAGCCTTTTTTGGTTTAAATCTACTTTTTATGATATTTTCCACTTCTTTATTTCTGGTTGGATTTTACCTACGTAATGCGAATCTTCCAGCTGCGGTAAAGTATCATGGAACGCAAGACTTGTACACGTTTTAGTTAGTTTCTCTTATCTCTTTCTTCATCGCTTATAGCTCAGGATCCGTTTGCGTCCCGGGCGCAACGTCTTGGGGGCGGCAACGATCTTCCCTGGTTTTTAATATTCAGAAAAATACTTCAACAAATTTTTTTACAAAATTTATTATAAAAGAAAAAGAGTTGTACACTCACAATGTAATAATCTGAATAACAATGAAAAATATTAATTTTTACTCGAATATTCTTCAATCTTTGAATTTGTCTTATATCTTTTGTCTTATATCCTTCTTAATAGTGATACAACTTAAAGATCCATTTTCAAGAAACATTTGTAACAAGCCTCGTGTACAGACAAAAAATTCCATAGTTTCTTTAACCGAACATATTTTGAGAAACCAACGGATATGTCACAGTTGAAGCATAGGGCAAGCTGTAAGAGCGACACATAGCGTCGTGGGAGTGACAAAAAACAGTATCTTTATTTTTACTCTGTAGTCGCGACGTGTCCTCTCACAGTTACCCTATGCATTGAATGTAACAAATACTTTTATTTCTTCAAATTTTCAAAAATGGTCTTTAAAAACTCCAATTCGGGCAAAAATTCCTGTAAATTGTGTCAAAAGTGTACAAGATATAGGGCGGAAATGGGGTTTTTCTACAGCTTTTAATAAGATGTCTTGTAAATTTACTATCAATTTCCTCAAAAACCGTATTGTGAGAATTTTGGAACTTCAGTATTTGCGTGGCTTCTAGTTCCTAAATTTTATATACTTAATATCGAAGATATTTTGTAAAAATTCACTTTCACCTCATAAAACTTGTAGGTAGGTAGATAAAGGGGGGCGGCAGAACATCATTGGCCCCGGGCGCCCGAAGTTGTAGCTATGCCACTGTTTGAAATGCTCCCAATCCGTATGTCCATTAGAAAGATAAGGTGGTATGTCGATTTCTTTTAGATGGCCATTTAGGATTAGATATACTGGCGAATGGTCCGAATTTAAGTCCAATCCATTTTCCAAGGTAATAAAAGTCTTAGATATTTGTCGAGCAATGAAAAAGTCGATCAGGTCAGGTCACTACCCATGATGAGCTTCCCATGGTGTTTCAGTATAAGTTCTGTTCGCAAATCCATTTTGATATTGTGTCTAGGTGGGCTATACATACATATATCGCGGTAATAATTATTTTTCCGAAACTACATTCAACTGATATAGGCGTGCTTTGGAATTTGTTTTGCTATTCTACCTTATTAAGCTTTTTGAGAATTAACGAGAAATTATTGGTGATATCACCAATGATGTTCAACATGAGGCTATAGTAGCCTCGAAATCCAACGCAGAATATCTTTTGCCAACGGGTGCTACTTCGGACTAAGTACGCAATTGAGAAGAAGTCCTCTCTCGACGAACAAAAACTAAACTCTATTAGTCACTCATCATTCCCGTCCTGCTATGTTGTGCAGAGGTATGGACGATGACAACATCTGATGAGTCGACGTTGCGAGTTTTTGAGAGAAAGGTTCTGCGAAAGCTACGGCGAATATCGCATTCGATGGAACGATGAGCTGTATGAGATATACGACGACATTTACATATGTAGTTCAGCGAATTAAAAGACAGCGGCTACAGTAGCTACACACCAGCTCTGAAAGTATTCAACGCAGTACCCACCGGGGGAAGCAGAGGAAGAGGAAGACCTCCACTCCGTTGGAAGGACCAGTTATTAAAAATAAAGGTTGAACCATAAAATATAAACTGAATATGTATTTTAATAAGATAATTAAAAACCAACATTTAAGAGTTATGTTTCTATCCTATTTTATTTTGTTAACAGAAACTGATAAAAAATTATTTTTTTCCTTATATACTTCATACTTTGATTTATGTTAACAACAACATTAGTTCCTTGCGAAATATTAGAAGACAACAACTGCAATCAGCTTGTACGCTTATCACATTATTACAAAGGTATAAATGTAATTATACAGATTAGCGGGCTTAATTACAAACATACATAGCATGTTAGCGTTTAGTATAAATGTAAGCATGGATGGAATAATGATTCCATCAACTTCTTAAGTGTATTGGTGCCGTCGGATTTTATCCATTGCAAGAACGCTACATCGACTTGCTGTCGGCTCTACCTAATGAATATCAAAAACTTTTGAAATTTGAATTTGACGGCCACTTATTTGATCGTATTCACTGAACAAATGCGAGGACAAAAAAAATATTATATTTTATCCAAAAAGTTAAAATGTAATCAAAAGACGAGAAGACCGTAAAGATCTTTATACATAAGATTATTTACATTTTTATACTTTTGCAACATGCTACAATATAGTATTGTTCTCCTAACAGTTGTATGTATAAATAAACAGAAAGATGGGACGAGTTGAAATTCAGTACAGCCACGCTCACAAAACCACATTTTTATTATTATTAAAATTAAGCCATAAAATTATAATTTGGCACAGAGGATCGCAGTAGCAAAAGGCGCAAAAAATGTTGAAAAGTGTGAGTGGGCCCGCCCTTTAATGAGCTTAGCGCAAATATTATATTTCTATTCCTACCGACAGTATGGAAATGGATGAAATCGGATCATAGCCCTGCTTACTCCCCATAAAACAGTATTGCTAAAAATCAATAACTACAATTAAATACGCCAGAGACATTAAATTTTACCCCCAGATTTTGTGAGAGGGCTTTAATGGAGTCAAAGTCAAAAACGGATGATGGCCCTGGCACCGCCCACTTTTAAGTGAAAACACATATCTCGAGACCCGAACGACCGATTTCAGCCAAATTTGGTAAAAAATATTCCTCATACATTCCAATGCAACAATGCGAAAATTGGCGAAAAAAATTGGGTGCTGATTGCACCCATGCCTACTTTCCATATAAAACAGTTTTGATTTGAAACTTTCTCTTTCCGGTATACAAATTAAGAATGAACTAATATATCAGGATATATAAAAATGAAACCCGTTTTCCGTTGTCACGGCATCACGCGTGAATGGCTGGACCGATTTCATTAATTCTTTTTTTGTTGTATTTGTTATTATTAGGAGAAGGTTCTTATGTAAAAAAAATTACGAAAGTTGCCGGAAAACGCCTAAAAACAGTCCTTTTCTTTTTCCCATACAAACGTTTTATTTTGTACATATGTATGTACATATGTAAGTAAAAATGAATGTTTGTTTGTTAGTAACGCTAAGGCTTGAGAACGGCGAAACCAATCTTCATGAAATTTTCAGAAGTTGTTCGCTGTGGATCTGGGAAGGTTCAGAAATAAAAAAAAAACTTTTTAAAAGAAAAGGTCGAAGAATTGGAAATTTCCAAAAATTGACTTTTTTCATACAATTCTTTTTTATTTTGTTTTTCAATATTTTGATTTTTAAATTATTTGAATTTTTTAATTATTCAGTGAAAACTTTATGTGTGTTTCAAACGAAGTGATCAATTCCAGATTGAAATTTGTTACGAAGCCACGAAGAGGTCCCGCTAATATCGGTCGGTGTTCTTTTTGCCATCAACGCCAAGGCACATGAACGAGTACTCCCAGGATGCGATGACATATGTACGTGTGGAATTATGGATCGAGGTCAATCAGCAAGCGATCGTCACGTTATCACAGCACGACTTTTCAAACAACAGTTACGAAGTTCTTCTTTGGATGGTGGATAGTGGTTCCACCAGATCAAATTGATGAAATCATTTCTGCGGAAATTCCTAATGCAGAGATAGATCCAGTATTAAGCGAAGTGATGAAAACCAATATGGTTCATGGACCTTGCAGACACCACAATCCCACTTCGGTTTGTATGTCTAACAATAAATGCACGAAACACTATCCACTTGCTTTTCTTTCGGAAGCGCAAACTGGAAATGATGGATATCCACTCTATCGTCGTAGCTCATCAGACGACCATACAACTTAGAGTAGTGAATATCGAAGTTGACAACATATGGATCGTACTATATTCGCCACTGTTGTCTATTTCACATTCAAATCTCATGTCAATATTTGATATTGTAGTTTGATGAAATCGATAAAATATG
This sequence comes from Bactrocera neohumeralis, assembly GCF_024586455.1. NCBI lineage: Eukaryota > Metazoa > Arthropoda > Insecta > Diptera > Tephritidae > Bactrocera > Bactrocera neohumeralis. Next base: position 59,449,719 of record NC_065922.1, read on the forward strand.
TTTGCAAGTAAGTCACCAAAGGATGCAACATGGCGGTTATTGGTCTTGAACGATACGGTCGATACGTGAACTGCAATAAAGCGCTTTGTAGGATATTTACTTTTGCAATTCATGAAAGTTTTCCGACTGTTGTGCGTCTCGCAGTTATTTTGGAGAATGGCCAAAGAGTGTACTTCAACCCAGAGAATATAGTGCAGCCAGTGGAAACACCGCCAGCAACAAAATTACGCAGAAAGGAAGGCCAACCAGTAGATTGACATCCAGGTGTGTTCTTAAATAATACATTTCGATGAATTTACACAATCCACCGGAAAAACGACCTTCGGTTCCTATTGGATAATGTACGCATTTCAACTTCATTTGAGTCATTGCGTACTGTAAATGGTACGGTGTGTATAATTTTTTTAGAAGCAATCCAGCAAAATATGTATGTACGATGCGGTGCAAATGAAGTTCGCACACTTTTCGGGAATATCATTTCGACATATCAACCTTCAAATCCGCTTCAATTATAGTATACAAACAAAAATTACATTGTCGAAGGCATTTTTCATCGTATTCGCTAAGAATTGGAAATGTGTCAATTCTGGTTGATACTTCCGGTGGTTTAATATCAATTCCATCTGCCGTTTATCAATTCATGAAAGATGAACTCATAAAGAATATTCGGACATTGGCCAAATTATCGTAACTACGATTTCTTGAGTGCACGCACAATTTTCGCTGCCAAAATTTAAAGTCAAATTCCGGGAGACTTGCGCTCATACAAATCGATCGATCGTCTTGACAATGAGACGAAGCCGCGAATTATCAAATGGAATTTCTAAGTGCTTTGGAGAGGCTTGGTATGACTCTGCATTATTTGCGTCTCAAAGTTGGATCTGTCGTTATTATGTTTCGCAATCTTCAAGCACCGAAACTGTGTAATGCAACCCGACTGATTGTAACGTAGCTATCTTATAGAATGGGGCAGAATGCTTGACTCTACGAATTCCTCTGAGCCGATTTGCCATTTCAGTTCAAACCTTTTCAGTTTTCAAAGAGTTCTACAATTTTCAAAGTCGCTAGAAGTGTGTGGCATAAATTTGGAAATGCTATTTTTTTCACTCGGCCGGATATACGTGGCGTGCTCACGAGTTGGAAAACCATCTTCTCTGTACATTTACGCACCGAAACAGAAACAAAAAAATATTGTTTATCAAGCTTCGTTACATTGAAAAAATTTGGAAAAATCGAAAATCAATGATTTTCAACTCAATATAAATTCAATTTTCTTTTCATTTCAAAACACATAATTTCAGGCAGGACAACGGCTGCCGGGTCAGCTAGTATCAGGATAAAATTTTCCACGAACTTAAGCGAAACTGTTCAAGCTACTAGGTTCTGAATATGTGGACCCAGTGCTTATAGTTGACTTTTTATATCGCATATATCGACCAATATGTGAGATTTTCTTATAACGATGCGTTTTTGTGCTTAGAATGGATATAATCGGGTGAAAGCCCGCCCTAAACCACATATAACTAAGAAGTCTTATGCACCTGAAGGCACTTCTCGGACTTTAATTCTTGCAAGTTAGAATACTACTAGTATGATATGTTCGGTTATACACGAACTCAGCTCTTACTTATTTTTTATATTTTCAGTTCATACAATAACTCATTGTTAACCACGCGTTGTTATTAATTGCGGTGAATTACGGTAATAAAAACGGATAATGTCCTAGTTTTTCATATATGCATACATATTATAATGCGAATATAAATATTTTTGTGCATTCGTATACTTTTATATTTGCCAAATACTTTATATACTTAGGTATATGTATATTTGTGATAGGATGTACAACCGTTACATTTCAATGCACAAGCACTCAAGTTCGTAAGTGCCAGTTCGAAAAAAATACTCTTTGCCTCAGCTGAGCTATGATTTGCTGTAAATGGAACTGAAATCATTTTATGTCAGTTAATATTTTTGTAGCAGTCATTTTCAAAGGTATGTATTTACGTTAGTACTCAGCGGGATAATGGTTCACCGCTTACATTTTTCTTTGAAGAATGCTTCGAAGAAAGTTCTATGTAGAATTCTTCGATACCAGGTTATTCATAAAAGTAGCTATGCGGCTAAATACTACTGTGTTCATATTTACAAGTCAAGTAAGTACATGAAAAACGACATATACAAATTGATGGAATAAAATTTATAAGTAAATTTTTTCATTATTTCGTCAAATCATCAAGCAAAAAGTTGGTTACTATTTGGTAAGTTTTTCGTGTTTTTAGCTTTGAAGGACATAGCTTCAAATTTATAAACATATTGTTTCAACTTTTTTGTAGAATGTGTGAAAGTTGAAGGCTTCACCGAATCGGAGTATTCACCAAATTCAAAAAAGTATCAAACTCGCCAAAGGCCGAAAAGAGACTCATCCACAAAATTAAAAGAAAACCATAATACTTATTTTCATAACGAATTTAATACATGTATTTTCATAAATAAAGCAAAATTAATATGCAATTTTTTCTATTCTACTATTGACCTTGGCATAGAAGAATTCTCCGTTAACTTTGGCATCGAAGAATTCTTCGTTAATTGAGGCATCGAAGAATTCTTCGTTCCTATGGTAAGCGAAAGGGTTGATCTGTTACTTTTCGTAGTAAGCGAAACAATCATGCTGCATCGTTTACCTTGCTCGCTTACCAATGTCTACCATATGCCGCTGGGTATGCACCTAAAGGATTATTATAAAAGCTCTCTAATATTTACCGAGATAAAATAGTTTCGGAATTGCAATCGTGTAAGCCGACACATTTTACATGTATATAAAGTTAAAAGATAACTAAATAACACTTCTTTAGGGTAAGAAATTTATTTTGTTCTTCATAGGCTTAAATTAGAAATTGTTTTATGAACCAGTTTTACATTCGCTCTTTGTTGCCAAGGATTTCATTTATCGTTATAACAATATAATGGAATAGTTAAATTGGCAATCTTCATTTTTTATTGGCATCATAAATCACTTAAGGATTAGTACATACATAAATATGTATCATGTAAAAACAACTTCACAGTCTCTGCATCTGCATCGTATATCGTTACACATATAATAATACCCAGATACTACACTTAAGTAAACACAGACTTGATCGTTCCTCTTAAATTTAAACTGTACCCTGCAAGTAGCTGTGTGGTTTTATTTTGTTTTTTTTTGAAGTAAAAAATTTTCAAATGATTCTTACATGAATATTGAACACATGCTGATGTTTTGAAATATAATTTTTTTATTTATGAATTGTTATGACTTTTAACATAAAACGTTAGAATATAGCCTATGCCCTTCCCAAGGTTCCAATCTACCTCATCACCAATTTTCAGCCAAATCGGTTCAGCCGTTCTTTAGTTATGGACTAAAAGAATACCCAAATTTTCCGGCTCTATCAATATGACCAAAACTATTCGAGCGCCCAAATACCCAATATGTGACACAAAGTTCTAATAGTAAACTTTTTTATTGAAAGTATCGGTCATCTGAAACATATACTTGTAGTATATTATATAAATACGCAGAGAACTTTTTCCTGATAATAATATGCCTGTGTGTTAAAAATTGTAGAGTATACAATATTCGGTTCCACCCGAACTTAGCCATTTCTTACATGGTATTAAATAACTTAAAATCAAATATCTTCAAACAATACCAGCATAGCTATAAGTATTTCGCTTCACTTCCGAATAGAAATGGATGTAATATAGGATATGTTCAAACAATGTCTTTCTCATATTTACAAATATCTTAACCTGCTTCTTTAGGAACATTTGCTCCAAGTTATCTCCACAGAAAGAATCAGACATATTTACTATTGATACTAGTAAATTTTGCGGCATTCTACTACTCCATTGTATTTTCGTTCCGAATAATAAATTATTTGCATTAAAAATCAAAGCAGTATGTTATACAAAAATTTAAATATTTTGTTTAAATACATTTTTTTCTAAAATTATATTCTTTTCTTTGTAAATATATTCGAATGCAGTATTAAATGGCGCCTTTTCGGCAGCTTTATTAAATTAACCGTTGTTTTGTTATTTACATATCCTGTGCGTCTATTGAGATAATTTAATTTGTTTTTTTTTTTTTTTTTGACAATGAGAATACCTTTTTTTTTTATTAGATAAGACATGAATTCCAGTATATTTCTTTGTGTAGTATTGTGTTATTAAAAAAATTAAATGATATAAATACTTGTTTATAAATTAATAATAGGTTCCTAAATAAATTATGTTGTTTATTAACGCAGTTTTAGGTGTTAAATCTGAATTTAGCAAATTATTTTATTATTAAAAATTATATTAATGCTTACTTTTATATACATACATATGCATATATACATATATGTATGTATGTATCTAAATATATTGGTATTATACTTGTGTTTCAAATATCCATGTCTTTATACTGTACGGTTGTTGAATGTAACAATGTGCAACTACGACCTTATACTTGTTCCTACACAGGACCACAAAATAGCATTCAAATGAAAATATCAATGTAAATCGAATATGTAGGAGGGGTAATGAAAAAACAACAACGTCAAATGCAGCAATCAACCATAACAAAAGGCACGAAGAATGTTTGGGTGATATGATTGTACGAATAGCATTGCAGAAAAGGGGAAGCTCTTCAATTATACACCAATCCCAGATCAAAGTTGTTGTTCTTGGAATCAACGTCGGTTCAGCCGTGACTGTGGTAGCTGAATTTACTACGTCGGCGCAGTGCAGCCACCCCACGAGTAGATACATATTTACGTACCCGTATATTTATATAGATCTCTCTAATATACATATATATGCCTTAAAGTATGTATGCATTTACATGCCGCTTAAAATTCTGCCGAAATCTGTTCTGTGGTTGGCTGGAACCTTTGAATCAATGTGTATATGGACATGCTTTTTATATGCATACATGGATATTTGTCTATAGTGTGTATTGGATAGTTTCTAAATATATTCATAAGCATACAAATATTTAAATTATACGCTACTGATTTGAATTACGAGTCAATAACAAATGTGCTATCATATAGAGGGATTAATTTCGCAAACCTCAATATTTATAATGTAGATATCGGTTATATGACGAACCGCTTATATGCAAATTTTGGTTATATGCAAAATTTTCATATTTCAATGCATCATACACTGATTTATTATATGAACTTGGTTGTTTGAATGCAAATCGTTTATATGCAAATATCGCATTTATGCAAAAAAATTTCAACAAAATTGAATCTTTATGTAAAAATTTTATTCTGTTTTAAGCAAATTTTAACACTGAAACACTAAATTTATTCTATCGATTTATCGATTGTCAAACATATGATTTTGTGTTACATTTGTTACAATGTCGCGTCGTGTTGTGTTAACAGCGAAACAAAAAATTGCTGTTTTAAACGATTTAAAGACTTCCAAAGACCGAAAAATCATTGCTGCGAAACACAAAGTTAGCTTATGCACTATATCGCGCATTCAAATCCAAGAAAACAAAATTCGCGCCATAACAAATCCAAATAGGAAACGGGTTAGGAAAGGCGCACACGTGAATTTGGATAGAACCTTGTTGTCCTGGTTTACCCAAATCCGTTCCCAAAATGGAATTGTTACCGGACCTGTCTTGCTTTCCAAAGCACAGGAATTCGCCTTAAAATTAAACGAAAGTTATGCGCCAGACCATAGTTGGTTGCAGCGTTGGTGCCAGTGAAATGCTCTTAACTTTTCCAAGATTTACGAAGAAGCTTGCGAAAATAACGCAACAAGTGCAGAAGTCTTCACTATTAACCGTTTGCCTCATATTCTTGAAAAATTTTCGCCGGATTGTATATTTAATGCCGATGAAACCGGGCTGTACTACAAGGCGTTGCCAAATGGAAGTTACAAAGTCAAGTATGAGACTCCAAAGGGATTCAAAACTTAAAAGCAACGCCTTACATTTTTGTTTCTATGCAATGCAACCGGCACGTATAAACGTGCATATTGCATTGGAAAGTCGGCTAAACCACGGTGCTTTAAAGTAAAACAGCTACCGCTGTCATATTATAATAACAGAAGTGCTTGGATGACGAGTGTTATTTGGAAAAAGATTCTAATAGATCTCAATCAAAATCTTGAAAAAGATAACAAGCAGATATGTTTGATTGTTGATAATGCTCCTTGCCACAATACAGATGAGAAATTCTCAAACATTACGATTGAGTTTTTCCAATTTTATCTAAAAAAAATCTCAGCTTTCTGATAAAAATATTTTCAATATCCAAAAAATATATATAATCGAGAGGGCTATAACGTTGAGAAGAGATGATGGTGGTGAAGAAGGTTCCTGTGAAGAGTCTGGAATTCGATTTCCTATGTACATGGAGACGTAATCATCCTGTTGTGGATTTGATCAACGACAGCAAATTACTGCTTATGCTATCACGGTTGTGGATGAGTTCTAATGTTAAAATTCAATACATTTTCTAACAAACAAAAACATTTAACTCAGAGTAAGATCGTACGCCAGCATTTCTTCCAATATGAGCACATGCGCTGCGTTTTTTTTCTTTGGTGAGGGAATTCATCAGTGTCATTCTTTACGCTTTCTGTAAATGGCATATAGTATGTATGCATATTTATTTGAATCTCTAATCACTAAAATCAATAAATAAATACATACAATTTATATTTGCCTGCCATTTCAGGATTAAAATTTTGTATAACAAATTTGTATGTCACTTTGACAGTAATTTGTAATATGAGCCATTTATAACCGTAAGTAAAACGTGTAAAACACAACTTGTTAGCTGCATGTAAATTTATGTGTATATGTCTGACTGAATTAAATTTTTGATCGTCTGAAATCAAATACAACAACAATTTTCGTTAATTTATTGAAAAAAATAGTTTTGCGATACACGCGACTCCGTACTTCTGGGAGGGCCGCACTGTTGACAGCTGTAACTTACGCTCTAGTGCTCAAATCTATATGAAATTTGAAAGAATTAATCTCAAACGGATATACTGTCATGTCTGGATATAGTGAACACTCTAAATAGTGAATAGTTCAATAGAATGAGTACTCTAATCTCTAGTGCTGCGAATCCTCCGCGAAAAATCAGTAGAAAAATCAATTTCTGAACGCAAAAAATAAACATCTATTCACGATGAATATGTGGTTTAAAGATTTATATATATGTATGCAACTCTTTTTTTAACCACTGTTTTCTATGAAATTTAATGAATAAACATAGACTCTTTTATTAAAATGTATTGTAACGACCTTTTGAAAATATACGTATAAAAATTTAATTTCTGAGGAAAAATTTTCGTTCGTTTACATCAGCCTTGATATAGCGAACAATTATATTGAACGGGTTATATGTATATTGACCATTGTTTTTCTTAATTCAATCAAATTTCGTGAACTATTTTTATTTGATAAGGGATTTGTTTTTTAAGAACAGGGCCAATGAGAAAACTTGGTTAGCTAGTGATTGTACTTAAGGTAAGGTTTTTACCCCCATATTTCAATTTTGACACACATTTCATAATTTTGTAAGTGCTGGTGGAAAGGTTTGTCCTACGAAAATTTTGGTTTGGGACGGGCCCACGCACCCCCTTTTCATTGGATAATGGCAACGTCGTGCGACGTTTGAAGCTCAAAGCTGAACTTCATCACTGGCAGTGCCATTGAGGGCAGAAGCAAAAGTCAAAGGCAACAAGTTGTCGTCTACTGTATTGAAAACGTTGAAGAACTGCGATGTAGACTTATACCCCGTAATTCATAGTTTTATTCGCATATTCTGCACACTTCCAGTGACGAATGTGAGCTTTTTCGACACTTCGCCGCATAAAAACGTGGCTGAGGACAAACATGCTTCAAGATAGATTAATCAGTCTGTTATTGCTGGACATTTATCATGACATTAAAGTCACTGCGGAAGATGTTCTCGAAAGATTCCCAAAACTCGCCCCACTTCGTTTTGTTTTGTGAAATTTTTCTATTTAATTCAAGAACTGACTACAATATTATACATTGCAATAAAGAATTTCACCCGCACGTCTACGATTAATAATGTATTTTTTTTTCAATTTAGTAGTATTTGATATTAGAAGGTCGATATAAAATTTTTCGACCATGATACAAGTATTAAACTTCATAAAGACTATTATGTTTAAAATAATAATATTAATGTTTCAAGTAAATGTTTATATATAAGCGAACAAGAATAGAAACGCAAAACTAATACTAGACTTGTTTACTCAGATACATATTTAGCTGATGTTTCTGCATATGATAGTAACTATTTTTAAAGTACCGTTATTTCTTCAGTATGAGACGCGATAGACTACTATTACACACATTTTCAGTGAAGTCACACCAGAAAATTTAACAAAATATGCTTCCTAATTGATTTATCAAGTTTTAAAAATGACCCAAAATAATTATTAGAGTTTGATAAAAAAAAAAATTTCGGTAAAATGTGGGTTGAGGTTAATTCCTGTTTTTGTTAATTATTTGTGCCTAATAGCCTTAACAGACGGCAGCGTTAATCCGGATTAACTGCGCACTTAATCAGATCCAAATTTGTAGGTGACAGACGGCAGCTATGCGAGTTTGAAACTCTCATAAACAGCTCATTGTCCTTTTTATAATATTTTCAATGCAAATTGATAGAAGATAAACATTACGGTTGTTAGCCGACCAATTTTTACCAAACCATTTTTTATTACAAAAACATATCAACAAATTATTTTTAAAACTGCAACATAACATAGAAGTTTTATTTATATTATATTGAGAATTTGATAAACAGCTGTCAGGATTGCTTGTATTTCATTCACAATAGATGAAAATTGGCCATTTTTAACAATGTTGCCAACGAAAATCTCACAAACTCCCTAAAATTTTGAGAGTTATTTTTGGATTCAGCAACGGAGTTAGCTGTGGTAACTCCTAAATTAATCCCGAAAAATGCAATTAATCTGGTTTAACGCTGCCGTCTGTCAATGCTATAAGTGTGTCGGCTATATCTTTAGTAAAACATTGTGACATTTAAAGAATGTTGTATATCACGGAGAAATATTTTAAATTGCGGCAGTATTAGCAGTTGTGGGAAGGAAAAAGGAGATATCACATATCTACAAACCTACTTTACCGATTTCAACTAAATTTAGTTGGTAAAATTAGCCTGACTTCCCTGTGATGCATTTCGAAAATTAGCAAAATAGGAGTACAACCACACTCACTTCCCATATAACACAAATTTATGTTCCCTTCGATTTTTTCACTTTCTGGCTTAAAAATCAAGCACTAATTATTAGGATAAAATTGTTAGCTCGTGTCTTTAAAATATGCCACCTCAAGTCGAAAAACTTTCAAAATCAGACCATAACTGCTCTAGACATCCATATACGAAAAATGTAGATCACAGTGTCTATGGCGGACCAAAAATACTTTAACTGCCTATGCGTGAGATATATTTTTGAAATTAGGGGAGAAAACCTTTATCATAGTTGTATGAGTTATTTACTTATAAAATTGCTTGAAAATTTATTCTAGCGTATACCTGGGCAATGTAAAATTTTAATGCAACAAGCTCAGATCGATCATGTTGTGATAGACGGAAGACTCGTCTTCAGTGTTTTAGATGTGCGTACGCTCCGAGGTCCAAAAATCAACTCGGACCACTATCTTGTTGCAGCACGTCAACAAACACAAGGAAGGTTCGACGTCGAGAAGCTGTAATCACAACAGATAGCGATATTCTACTCGACTTGCACTCCTGCTCTTTGAGAGCACTCGTCAACAACTCGGTGTAAGGAAACTGTGTGGCGGCATTTCAAGCTTCTTACGTACAGCTGCAACCGAAGCCATTGGTTTTTGGAAAATGCAAAAGAACAGCTGGTACGACGAGAGTGCCGTGTTGCAGCAGAAAGAAAACAGACTGCCTACCTCGTAACCTTACGATCGACTACAACACGTGCGGAATGGGATAGATACTGAGAGTTGAAGAGGGAAGAGAGACGCATTTGCAGACAAAAAAGAGAGAGGCCGAAATGCGTGAGTATGAAGAGCTTGACAAGCTGGCCGACAGGGATAATGCTCGAAAATTCTATGAAAAAATGCGGCGGCTAACAGAAAGTTTCAAGACCGGAGCATACTTGTTAAAAACCCAAAGGTGATCTAGTGACCGATGCCCAAAAAATACTAAAATTATGAAGGGGGCACTTCTCCAGCCTGTTGAATGGCAGTAAAAGTATAACGTCAGGGGAAGGCGAACCCTATTACCCGTCTGAAGAACAACAAAACAGCAAACGCCGATGGATTGCCGGCCGAGCTATTCAAAGATGGCGGCGAAGAACTGATAAAGAAGATGCATGCTCTTCTTTGTAAAATATGGTCGAACGAAAGCGTGCCCAACGATTGGAATTTAAGTGTGCTCTGCCCAATCCACCAACTATCATATCACTATTGACAGGCATAACTTTGATTGAAGTCGTAGATAATTTCGTCTATCTTGGAACCAGTATAAACACCACCAACAATGTCAGTCTGGAAATCCAGCGAAGGATAACACAGGTGCTACTTCGCATTATTACATATATCTCATTTGAGGAGGATTTTAGTATAATTTTAGTGACGCGAAGTAAAATTTAACATTAAAACTAAGTAAGCCTATAACAGATAATATAACGTATTTAAATATCAAATTCGTCGAATAATGAATGTTTTTTCCCCCTAACGGTTGTCCGTACCACTTAAAACGAAAGGACATAGATATGGAGTTAAACATATGTGTATATGTGTATATGTATATAAATGATCAGAGCGACGAGACGAGTTGAAATCCTGGTAACTGTCTGTCCATCCGTCCGTTTGTCTATTTGTCCGTGCAATCTATAACTTGAGTAAAAATTAAGAAAACTTAATAAGCAAGGGTTGTTGCTATTGCAAATGGCCGTAATCGAACCACTTTTATATCCTCAAAACGCTATTAAAAGAAAATCTATAAAGTGGCATAACTCAGCACTAAATTGATCTACACAACTATACTTTTGAACAGGGGATTGCAGTAATAAGGGACGCCCACTATATGTTTTAATGTACATATATTCGTTATGCAACTTGCTGAGAGACCCTTATAGGCTATAAAATCAGATAATACGTAACTGCACCCACTCTCCATATAGTATAACGGTTATGTTGAAAACTATTAAAAGAGCGACTAAATGCTTACAAGCATTAAATATCACAACTAAGAAACTTCGTGGAAGAGCTTTATAGGAGCAGGTGTGAAAATTGAACAATGGGCATCTCACCGGCCACTTTTAGGTGAAACGGAATATTTTTGTCAGCCAACACTGTACAAAAAAATGGGTAAAATTGGTTTAATACTTCTTTTAGCCCCTACATACCTAATCAAAATATTTCAAGTTTTCAGTTGACTTTAAACCTCAACTATCGCCCAATATATAAGAAATCATGTTTAAATCAGAAAAAATGTTTTTCTAATAACAGTGTATCTTCTTGCTTTTGATTCTAAATAATGAATGCAATACTTCTTACTTTTTATTAAAATATACATAGTTATATGAAAATCCTATATATCACTTTACCATGCGAAAGTATAAAATGTTCGGTTACAAATTTAGCTTAGCTTATATCGCAAATTGACATCTCATTTGAATTAATTAGGCTGATTTTAATATACGGCAGACGCGAAGCAAAAGTTAAATAACTCTCGCAACATTTTGCTACGGATACATGTAATATATAGTTTAATTCACCTCATTTATTTGTACCAGCTCAAACCAATCGCACTGGATCCATGATTCGTCACCTGTGACGATCTTATAAACGTCTTTTGAAGCACCGCGATCGTATTTTTTCAGCATTTCTTTACACCAATCCACACGAGCCTTTTTTTGAGCTATTGTCAAATTGTGCGGGATCCAACGAGAACAAACCTTTTTTACGGCCAGGTGTTCATGCAATATCGCATGTATGCTGGTGGGAGAAATGCATAGGCATGCCTCTATCTGAAGGTATGTTACATGACGGTCTTGCATTATCAGTTCACGTACGGCATCGATGTTTTCTGGCACAACGGCTGTTTTTGGACGACCTTTACGGAATTCGTCTTTGAGCGAGCGTTGGCCACGATTGAATTCGTTGTACCAGTTTTTCTCAGTGCTATAGGATGGTGCTTCATAGCCATACGAAGATTTTAGTTCATCAATGCACTCTTGTCGTGATAATCCACGTCGAAAGTTGTGAAAAATGATCGCACGAAAATGTTCACGAGTTAATTCCATTTTTTGGCCGAGATGAATTTTTTAATTCCCTGTAAATAAAACATATCACGATTAAATGACAAAACGTTCTGAGTGATGTTATGCTAGAAAATGTCAAACTTTCCAATGGAAATGTCAGATTGCACCTTGCAACACTTAGTGTTGCCTAGGCCAGAAATATATATAGCAGCCTCCGTATACATATATGTATACAGCGTTTGAAAAACTACGCTACTCTCGTAGCATTTCATTTTACTCTTGCTACCGCTCTCACTTTGTCGGGAGCCACAGCGTAGCCTTAGTATAACAATGTAAAGTATGTGCTCTACTCTGGTCCGAGGTAAAAAACTGCTTTGTTAGGTAAAAAACTATAGCTGGAGCGGGAGCAAAAAATTAAATTCTGCGCTATGCTCTGGCGTAGCGGTAGCAAAAAATTGGGAGCGGTAGCACAGCAGAGCAAATGAAAATTTTCATGTGCTACAGCTCCCGAATGTGTTTGTTGTTTTTTTTTTCTTTTTTGCTATTTTCTGGCATTTAAAAGTATGGTACAAGTTGGTATATAAAAGAAAGTCGTTTATAACTCAAGAAGGGCTGAACCGATTTGGCTTAAAATTGGTGGGGAGGTAGTTTAGAAGCAGGGTAAGGACATAGGATACATTTTATCTCTTTATACTAAATTTCAGTACAGCTCATAAATACAAAAATTATATTTCAAATCATATGCATTTGTTCAAAATTTATGTAAGAATCATTTGAAAATTTGAGTAATTCAAAAATAGAAAGAAATAAGTAAAAATTTTCATTTCCAAACATGCTAAGTATATGGGTTATACTGATTTTGCTTCTTAACCAGGTAGTTTTTTTTTAAGACGAGCCCGTCCGATATATTTAATATCACAACAAAAAATGGCATTGGAATTTTCATCGTCAAGGCACTGCGGATACTTTGCTAGATTATCGGTCAAGGACGCAAATGCATTCATAACAAACCAAACGCGATATCTAACATAAAGATATAACGGAATAATTGGAGTGTTGAAAAAAGGTTTATTATAATTCTAGATATACAGAAATCTTTTCGATTATTTGCAATATACATTGAAGTATGTATATGCGTACAGTTTCAAACTGATTCTTCCTAAAAAATTATAAAATTACTAAATATTGGGAATGGTAGAATAGAACTGCAAATACGCAGTGCAATGGATTAAAACTGGTACTGGTAATCAGTAGATGAATATTAACCACGTGTATTCCAAAAGATAAAGGCGAGGTATCTAAACCTGATTTTTCCACGAAATTCGCATTTTTTTGAATAACTGACAAGAGCTACAGCGTCTAAAGTCAAAGCGATGCCATAAAATTCATCTGATCTGTAGGAATTCAAAGATAAAAAACCAAGATTGTAGTGTATTTTCTATGGAAAATTTTATGTAATGTAGGGCTAAAATTTTCAGGCAATTTTTTTCGGGGGTATTTCCAAGGAAATTTCGTGACTGGACCGAACAAAATTAATAATTCAAAAAAATAAAAACACCCTAATGTATATAAAAAGGGGGAAAGTATATGTAGTTAAAATTAATTTCGAAAATTCATAGTAATTGAGTATTGTAATACATTTGGAATAGATGATGTTCTTGGTAATATAAAAATGGTAAATATTTTACATAATAAAAAAAATTTTATAATTTATTCAATTATTATCTAATTCACTTTATTAATATATTTCTTAAAATATTTGATTTTAGATTTATAAAGGCACTTGACGCAACAAGTGCCAAAATGATTTGCATAACATTGTTTTGTTTGAATTATTCAATTAATTCAAATATTATGCCAGAAAATAGCAAAAAAAAAAAAAAACAACAAACACATGCGGGAGCTGTAGCACATGAAAATTTTCATTTGCTCTGCTGTGCTACCGCTCCCAATTTTTTGCTACCGCTACGCCAGAGCATAGCGCAGAACTTAATTTTTTGCTCCCGCTCCAGCTATAGTTTTTTACCTAACAAAACTCGGAGCAGAGTAGAGCACAACTTTACATTGTTATGCTAAAGCTACGCTGTGGCTCCCGACAAAGTGAGAGCGGTAGCGATAGCATAGCAATAATTTTAGAAATTTTGCTGCTACGGAGTAGTAAATGAGAACCCTGCATATATATTTTATGCCGAAGTGTGTAAGTATACCCTAATATAGGCGACATAGTGACAACCATTTTGACATTTCATCTGACTTCAAAGCGTTTGTGTCGGTCAATATACTTACGAAGGACCGGTCTGCCCATATAGGCAAGTTAGTCAATTGCCTAGGACGCAAAAATTTTAAAGTGACCAAAAAAAAAGACTTAAATCGCGAACATTTCCGCGCGATAGTATGGTGAATCCAATCGAAGTCGTAGATCACTCCAAGATGAATTTCGGGAAGTACTATAAAAAACTTCATTCAAGTTAGAGTAAACAAAGCTTTTCAATCGCTCAAGAAAGGCTTGTGTCGATTGGTCGAGAGAAATATTATCAAAATACTACAGCGGTGTTTCGAACATGTCTATGACATCATGAAAGGTGATGGATCGTGGTTTTACGCATGTTCCAAGATAAGCAAGATAAGTATAATCCATCAAAACTTGTTCGCGCACGAAGCACTTCCAAGCAAATTGTTTGCTGTTTTTTTTTTTAACTGGACATGTCGCAACCATATCTCTGGAACAACGCGGACCAGTAAATTCTGAGTGGCATGTCAGTTGTCTTTCAAGAAATCAGGAAAACAACATCAGAAGAGGCGATTGATGTGTTCAACAAGCATATTTTGGAGATACTTCAATCCGAATGTCAAAAGTGCTTCCAGAATTGGTTCAAACGCATATAAAAATGTGTATAGATCGTAATGGAGAATATTTTGAAAAAATGTGAAAGTGAATACTTTTGTTGATAAAACTGAAAACAAAATTATCTTTATAAGTATATTCCGGAATGACATCATATAATCATCGGTTGAGAATTGTTCAATAATTATTATTCAGTGTAATTACAATCCACTCAATTATGCAACGGTTCACATTTGGAAAACAAAAAGATTACAAGAATACAAGAATATTATTGTAGCAACCATTTTGACTGGAAATTTTAATGGAGAAATGTTCCTCTTGCCCCTTGCAGATTTAAATTAATTTGAAAATGTTTATAATTAAAAAACTATAAATATTGTTGTTCAATATTAAGAATGATCTACCCGCTTTCATTATCAGAAGTATTATCAACTAACAACTTTGAAAAAAAAAATATTTCTTACAAGCTGAATATAAAACAAAAAAAACAATATGTGGTCATATATGTCTATTTGTGCTTAATAACATATATAAGAAAATTAGTATCAATTGTTTTAAAATTTGGAAGTAATCCAAAGGGTTATTTTTACACCAGGAATAACGTTTTGTTTTTATTCATAAATACAATTTTACTGTATTGAATAATTAATAATTAATGTATGCCTTAACCACAGGAAAGCTTGGAGGAGGTTATCTAGTATATTATAAAAAAAAATTAAAAAGACACAGAAATGTACAAAAATAAATAGTATTTTCACATTCAATTCGTTGAATGCGAGACCATCCCTCACGTGTAGGCAAATATGTACGGAATGTCAATATAAAGGATTTTCTAATTGAAAAAGTAATATTATTATATTAGGACATTGCCATCGAAGAGATTTATTTAAAACAGGCACATTTTTAGACCGCAAAGTTAGCAAAGTGCGCACGAGGGCTAGATAAGTAAAATATCAGTTTACGGAGGGAAGGGAAAATGATCAATTTGCATTCCTCCGTAACTTAATGTTCATCGCAGAATCAGGAATAAAGGGATGTTCAACTTATTCCAGTGTGAGAGAACTTCAAACTTAGCGTTTTTACAAGAATGATAGAATACAAGATCACGACACTAGTTTACAGTTAGTTCTTTTCGGTTTAGCTCTTGACAATTCTTACAAAAACAAATACATTGTTCAACAATTTCGTGACGTAACAGTTTTGCGTTGAGAAGAACAAGCATAGAAATGCATACAAATTGTAAACAGAAAAGTAAACACTTTTTGAAACTCCCAAAATAATATTAATTCATTCGTCTTTGCAGGAAAAATTTCAGTGGAATGTTTAGAATATTGTTGCGGGAAAATATGTATATAATTAGTTTTAGGCACATCCACAATAAATAGAGTAGCATGTGTGGAAATTGTTTAAATGAAGGAAACCAGTGTAAGTGTACTGTTGTATTTATTTAAATTTCTAAGCATAAATATATTAATTTTTTAAAATGAAATGTGCAGTGGCTTGTTGTAATAATTATTATGCAATTAAAGGATCGAAAACGAGTTTTTTCAGTTTTCCGGCCGATTTAAAAGTTGCCAAAAAATGGGTGTTATTTTGCATAAGAAATGATATATTTAATACTAAATTAATAATTTCACAATTCTTTTATCATAATTTAATACATCTGATACATCTGAACTTATTATATATGTATATATTTATATACAACACAAGAAACGTCTTCTCCATTTAAATCACAACTTAATAGACAATTTTATTATCAATAGGCCGATATATTTCTTTAGAAATGATTCAAATCTTTTCACTCAACAATATTCAATCGCTTCACTAAAACGTTTCATTAAAATCGAAAAAATTAATAATATTTTGCGAATTTACAAAAGTGTTTACTTTTCTGTTTACAATTTGCAAGCTATTTGACAGTTTTTCACTCTTGTTCTTCTCAACACGGAACTATGACGTTTCGTAATGGCGGTCGTCGTAATCTTGTATTCTATCATTCTTGGCGTTTTTATAACATTTTCCATTATGGCCAGATTGGACAAAATAATAATTTTTGGGCATTTAAATTAAAACACCCAACATTTGGTACGAATAAAAATTACTATATGGTGGTTATCTATTATATGGAGAAACTATTCAAATCTTTCTAAAGTTGTTCTACTGACTTTTGAACTTGTAATACCCAATGAAAAGATTTAAGCTTGTTAGCTCTCAATCATTAAATGTTTTTCATTGAAAATAATACTATGATGCTTCAAATTACAAAACGTTTCATCAAATACCTTTAAAATTCACAAATTTATTTAATTTTCATTGTTTTACATTTTTTAGAAGTGGTCTTGAACGATGCAACAAATCCCTCCGTTCACATATTTTTTTGGTAAGATTTCAATCTGGCAATCGCTCGTTTCCAATTGCTAAACGTCAAAACCTCCTGAACTCGATCAACTGTCAAAGTTCAGGAGGTTTTGACGTTTATCAATTGTTCTCTCATTTCCAGTGAGAGAGAAGTTGGACATCTCTTTATCTCTGGCAGAATGGTTGCGGCAATACTGACATTCTACACAAATTAAAGAGCGGAAGTTTACTTCATATCGGAACTGTACAGTTGTGTGAACAAAAAGAGGTAAACATAATTTACAGGTTTTAGAGTTCCGCATTAATATTGGTTTTTATTTACCTTTGCATGGTGGAAAATTCTAATCTCTTCTTCTAATCACTGTTAGGAAAAAATTGTATAAGTTATACTTGTATCTAAAAACAATTTTATTTAATAAGAAAACAGCACATTTTAAAACTTAAAAAAACCTTATGGTTGTTCCTATTTTGTTCACACCACTTTACATGTGATAGAACAGTTAATGGTGGTGATGCCAGTTGCAAAAATTCATTTTAGCTGCAATTGGGAAAACTTTTCTCAAGTTTTGGGCTTTTGTACGTACATATGCAAGGCAGTTTTATATATCCGCATATACACTGCTGGTATTAGGTTAGACGCACCAACGTTTTTTTTAATAAATTGTTATATTTATAATCACGCTTGTTCTTATTGTCCAAAGTGCTTTTCTTATCAAATTTCGAATCTTGTCCGAAAAATATTTGCTCATAGTTGGCTGATTTGCGAAAAATAACTGTACATTCGAAGGTTCCAGAAATGTCTATGGCAATCACGTGCGCTTGCGGTTGGTCATTGAAATAGACGCACTTTACATTTCTTTGTCTTGCGTAAACAAGTGCAGGTTTTTTTATTGAGAAAGTTCTAAAAATAAACAAATAAATTAAATTGTTTTCGAGCTACATATAAAGTAATAATGGGAAAAGCTACTATTCTGAGCTTATTGGAACGTGACTTTTTTCACTCCCAAGGACTATCCAATCGAAACATCGCCAAGCAGATAAAACGTGTCTCCAGAACCGTAAAACTTTAAAGGAAAAAAGAAAGCTCTTTCTACAATCAGTATGCAAAAACGTTAGAACTGCTTCAAATTCGACTAAGTCTGCAGCTAAGATTAAGGAATTAGCCGGAGTAAAAGCAAGCCTTTCAACTGTTCAGCATACAATCAGAAATGCAAAACACCTAAAGCGTTTAAAAATTAAGAAAAACCCCCCTCTGAATAAACGCAAAGAAAAACGGCTTCGATTCGCGAAAGAATACATGATGTGGACTGTTCAATCTAGCACGCGACTTAATGATTGGCGTTAAGTCTTTACTGATGAAAAACGTTTTAATTTAGATGGCCCTGATGGCTTTCAATACTATTATCACGATTTGCGGAAAGATGAGTTATATTTAAGTCGCCACCACATCCGAGAAGGTGGAGTCATGGAATGGGGTGCCATCACGTTTTATGGAACGATTTTATCGATCAGAAGATGGACGGCTCTCGCTTCAAAACATTGTGGGAGCCCGTATTTCCACAATTAAGAGATCTATTTGGACCAATTCCTTGGGTTTTTCAACAAGACAATGCTCCTTTTCATAACGCCTGGGTAGCAAAATCGTTTATTTCGAGTCAAAACGTTAATGTCATGACCTGGCCACCATTTTCCCCAGATCTTAACATAATTAAATGTTTGGGGCTGGCTAACAGGGAAGGTATACGAAGGAGGAAAGCAATACGGAGATAAGGAAACATTAACTGCAGGTATTAAAGATGCTTGGAGGGAAATTTCCTTGAGCTACATAGATTCCCTGTATCATTTTATGAATGACCGGATATATGAAGTTATTACTAACAAAGGAGGAAGTACTCATTACTGAAATTATTGTTTTTTTATTTCTAATAAATCAAATAGTTATACGAACTAAAAATTTAAGTTAAAAAATTCTTTTCTTATAAAAAATTTAAAAGCTTATGTGCGTCTATTCTAATGACCAAGAAAAAGGCACCTTTTTTGAGTAGCTTTAAGAAAATGTTTGAAAAACACAATTTTGTTAAGTTTTAATAAATATTTCAATATTATATTTAAATTATCATTAATTTATCCATGTTTATGAAAAGATACTTGTGACCGTAATATATATTTTGTTTAAACATATTGCAATTCTATTTAATGAAAATGCTTATATAAATATATAATTTGTGATATTTTCAGTTTGGTTGTTTTATCAAAATATTCAAAGAATTGAGGTTCTTTTCTATTATTGTTTTGTTAAATTTTAAAAATAAGAGTTGCCTCTGGAAATGTATTAAAATAATAATACGCGCTAAAGCAAGGGAACACATATTTTCAATAATATAAAAAAACATCAATTAAAAATATATTTGCGCGGTATGGCATTATTGATTGAGAGTGGCTAAGCACACAAATAGGATACAAACGCTAATAGCAGAAACATAGAATTCCGCTTCTCCCTTCGCTACGAGCGGCAAGCGTTTTGTTCCCGTTCTCATTCGAACAATGTTGCCATTACTCAATACGCATATGTAGTTTTATACACATCTAACTTTTCAATTAGAATAAATAATATATTAATATAAAATATCAAAACTGAAATCAAACTATTAAAAATAGTTTATATATTTTTAAATAATAGCATTCGACTCTGATTTTGAGTTAGTTTAAGAAAATTTCGAACATATTGAAGACATTTTTTATAATTACTACATTATATCGAGATTGGCAACCCTACGTTGTGAGAGAGCAATCTGCTGACACGTTTCTACGGGGAAAACCCCGGCGGTGTTGGCTTATCATTCACATTGCACTCTCATAAGATTCATTTGGGCATATGTGTTTGAAGAAACAGTGGTTCATAAATTTAAGTTATTATTAAAAATACTTTTAATTAGGAAGTTTAAAGAAATAACCTGGTTAGAAACTTTTTGATTCGAAAATTATATCTATGTTTGGAATAATTTTTTTCAATAATGAAATTAAACAAACATAAAATAAGAAGTAGGTTACCTGATTTAAATTTTGGTACAATAATGCGTGTAGCTACAGCAAATGCGATTAAACCAACATAGAATTTATTATTTGAAATAAACTAAATTAAATGCTGGTATAAAGACATTAAAAAATATGATTACTAAAATAAAATATTTATTATACTTTTTGTTATTTGTCTTACATTTTATAAATTTATAGTAATTACAAATAAACTTAAAATTGTTAGGCAATTTTAAAGTTATTACCCACAGTTCAACTTCCCATATATGCGCGCGCTCTCATTTGTAAACATGTGTGTAAAAACAAGTGTGGTAAAATTCGTTGCTCTCGTTTGTAAATATGGAGTCGTAAAATACGTAGCTCTCACTTCCCTCTTCATGTTTGCCCGCGATGATCCCCTCATCTAGCCCTCAAAATGTTCACTCGTGCCCGAACGGGCAAAATGCCACTGAGGGCTAATATGCCCACCCCTGATTTAAAGTATATTGTACTAAGTATAACGATTTAAGAGCATGCACCAGGAATGCCCGGTCCCTTAATTGGGAAGGTGCCGCTGCCCAACTGGTTGATGTCGTCGTTAGAGTGAAGGCTGACATCACAGCCCTCCAAGAAGTGCGATGAACGGGACAATGACTGAGGCGAGGCCCTTGTGGAATTTACTACAGTGGCCATATAAAGGAGCGCAAATTCGATGTGAGATTCGTGGTGGCAGAGTTCGCCGAGTACTGTCAACATCCCTAAATGGGTTGAGGCTGATCAACTTCCCGGGGGCCCGAAACATGGTTATCTGTAGTACTAGATTCCAGCATAGAAAAATTCATCAAGCTATCGGGCTGTCCACGGATCAAAAGCCACTAACCAGATCCATCATGTTGTGATAATGGTGTCTTCCGTCTCAAGTGTTAGAGGTACGTACGCTCCGAGTTCCTAAAATCGACATCAGCAACTCGGTATAGAAGAGCTTTGGTCAGGAATTTCAAGCTCTTTACGTACAGCTGCAAACGAAACCATTGGTTTTCGGAAAAAGCAAAAGAACAGCGAGGTGTGCGGTGTCGCTGCGGAAAGAAAACAGACTGCTTACATCGTAACATTACAATCGACCACAACACGTGTTGGATGGGATAGATACCGAGAGTTGAAAAGGGAAGCAAGACGCATTTGCAGACAAAAAAAGAGAGAGGCCGAAATGAGTGAGTATGAAAAGCTTGACAAGCTGGCCGACATGGGCAATGCTCTAAAATTATACGAAAAGATGCGGTGACTAACAGAAGATTTCAAGATCACAGCCTGCTGAATTTCAGTGAAAATATAACGCCAGGAAAAGGCGAACCCTGTTTCCCAATCGATGATGATGGAGCAGACATTCCATTGCCCGCCCAGGAAGAAGTTCGAATAGCAATTACCCGTCTGAAGAACAACATAGCGGCGGGGCCAATGGATTGCCGATCGAGCTATTCAAAGACGGCGGCGAAGAACTGACAAGGAACATGTATCAGCATCTTTGTAGAATACACACAACCTCTTTGTCGATTTTAAAACTGATTTTGACAGCACGAAAAGGAGCAGCAATTGAAAAGTAAAGTCCTCTCACACACAGCACCTCTTTGTCGTTTTTAAAACTGATTTTGACAGCACGAAAAAGAGCAGCAATTGAGAAGTAGAGTCCTCTCCCGATGAACAAAAATTAAACTCTATAAGTCACTCGTTATTCCAGTCATACTATATGGTGCAGAGGGATGGACGATGATAACATCTGATGAGCCGACGTTATGAGTTTTCGAGAGAAAGGTTCTGCGGAAGATTTATGGTCCTTTGCGTATTGGCCACGGCGAATACCGCATTCGATGGAAAGATAAGCTGTATGAGATATATGACGACATTGACATATGTAGTTAAGCGAATTAAAAGACGGCTCCGCTGGCTAGGTCATGTCATCCGAATAATTGAAAACGCTCCAGCTCTGAAAGTTTCCGATGCAGTACCCGCCAGTGGATACAGACGAAGACCTCGACTCCGTTGGAAAGACCAGGAGAAGGACCTGGATTCACTTGGAATTTCCAATTGGCGTCACTAAGTAAAAAGGAGAAACGCCTGGCGCGCTGTTGTTAACTCGGTTATAACCGCGTAAGCGTTGTCTTCGCCAGTAAAGAAGAAGATATTGTACATATAATATTTTGGCTGACACCTACTATACTAGATGATTGGGCCCCTCCAAATATTTGTGATCTGTGTTTGATAATTTTACTCAGTGATTAGCGGAACTTCAAGAGACCGCTTCCAATTGGCTGATGCATTTTATAATAATCTGTTTCAAGACAACGAATGTTTGGCAATAATTTCTATTTAAAATTCATCTAATATTGTTTATTTTCTCAACTTCGACAAACCTTATTGCAATGAACGCCTAGTACGGTATGTAATTTATTTTATTACACTTACAATGTATGTAAATAAACCTTTTCGAGATCTTGTAAGGGTGCATATTTCCATATTATAATAATATAATATATTATATTAAATTATGTAGACAAAAGTAAAACTTTTGCATTCCTGATTATCTTACACGTAATTTAAAAAACGAAAACTCTTTTTATTTTAAAATATAAGAAAATGTTTAACCAAGAGCTTGGAAACCATTAGAGCACCAGTTCAAATAAGTGAAATAATTGGTGTTACACAAATGAGCGGTCGCGAACAATAACGGTAAATATTTACACTATTTTAATATGGCACAAAATTTAAAGAGCTGAACAAACACTTAGGTTGTACACAAGTGAACTACATACTTACATATGTAAATAGAATACATAACTACATACTTATATGTATGCATGTTTTGACTAGTACTTGCATAGTCATTGTAAAGCGTTAATAATTTTAACAATGAATAATATGTTTTGCTAGCATCTGTTATTATTCCAAACAAATCAAAACAAGTGCACAGGGCAACATTGCTTCTCACAAATCTTTATAAATTGAAATTGTGGCAAGGGGTTCAAATGGGAAAATGATACACTTTACTACACAATCATAAAACAACAAATTGCCGCATAAATATGGGGTGGTTTGCCACGTAATAGATTTTATTTTATTGTACTTAAAGTTCCGCATCTTTTGCTTTTATCACATTGTCGCTGTGGCATCGCATCTGAACGTTTAAGGGTGCATACGGTCACACTCAAAATACTCACAATTCGATGGTACCAAAAACATTAGCCGCGAGAAAAAGGTGTTTCTTTACACAAGTCGTGGGGTTAACATATTGTTACCTCAGGGAGCACACTGCAGATGCCACCCCGACAAACATTTTCCTATAATTTTTTACACATTGCGGTCCCAATTCATAGTTTCCGCTACCGGCTTAGGTACTCTTTTGGGAAACATATCAATATACTCAGCAGACGGTCGGTCGACTGCCCGAACAGCTACCAGCAACCTGTACGATAATAAAAGAACAACGCCCAAAGGTACAACTATCCATATTTGCATGCATACATATGTATGTATGTTCACACGGATGTGCGTATTATCTATATTGATATGTATGTATATGTATGTAAATACAGTATAATTTCGATAATAGGATTCGGAATATACATTTCAGATACGTTTTGTTCTATAAAATTTTAATTAAAAATTTCTATTTATAAAATGCACTACTTGGTGAAATATTTGAGAAAACAAATTACAATTTTCTTAAGAGATAAAAACAACACTTATTTTTCATAATGATATTTTTCTAATCTTAAGGAAAATTAATTATTCAGATAATTATCAAGATCCCACTGTATCTTATAATCGTACAATTTAACTCGGGCTCACGTTTATTAAACTTTTGGATTTCTTTCAATCCATTATAATTAAAAAAAATTTACATACCAAAGTAGAGCAGCCTGTCAAGCGACTATTGTTGCCGCCTACTAATTGTAAAGTAGAACGTTTAAGCTAGTGATGCTAGCTGGAGATGACATAAAATATAAGTATATTTTGTGCCTTTTGGTTGCATGCCCATTATTAATATCATCCTTTCCAGCACCAACAAGCGAGAATTACACGCACGTCCTTATATGTATTTAGCTCAATCAGCTAGAAGAATAAAACTTCTATAGCAAAGGTTTTCAACGAAAGCAAGAGTAGCAAATGCGTTAAAAAGTTATAAGCAAAACAAAAAAACACAATACTGACAGGTTGATGGCCAGTAATGTGAGGTGAGGTGAGGTGAGGAAGGACGATACAGGTTTCAATGATATTAACAAGTAGATGCATTAAGTATTCGGGGTTACAACTTCACCGTATGCTTGTAACATTGTCGTTAACTGGTACTCGCATAAGGTAGGTGGATTAAGGGTGAGTTAGGAATATTATGATTTATTTTTATTACAGCGGGTATAACGGATAAATTCGTACTTATACATGAACCTTTTGAGGGAAAAGCTGGATGAGAGATGAGCATTACAAGAGATAGATGCACAAATGGAGGAGGCTGAGCAGCCACTTGTTAAATGGACGGATGGCTTTGCACTTGCTGTCTTCATTTTTGCTTTCAGTTATATTGCCTGGGAATTCCTAAGGGAATGCCTCACAATTTGTATGTACATTTACTACACGTAGCTTTGAATCAGCAGCGGAGGAAATGAGAAATAAGTATATCTACATATGTACATATGTACATATATACCTATGTATGTGTTTGTATAAATCGAAAAGTGATGTTTTTTGAATACCTTTGATATTGCGTTAAGCCTCGGACCCCTTCTTTGTTATTCATGTCTTATACGGTAATGGAAATCCGCATATAATCTCTGAATTGATAACGGGGGCGGGATAAACTAGTTATTGTCATTAATACGATCAATTTGCTGTTCACTTTTGTGTAAGTAAACAACAACCTTATTGAATAAATTAAAAGTGGTAACATTTAGTTCGTATTGAATAGATACGTAGCAGATGCTTGTAAAAACTTAACGGATTAAAATCATGTTTATAAGAAACATATGCATATAATGTGCACATAGAAGTGTTTTTTTGTAAACATGTGCATATGTACATACAAATGAAATACAATAATATGTTTATCTTTGGCTTTACAATATTATAAGCACCTTTATATTCATGTTTTCAACTTTTAGTTATTTTCAAGTAAATATGTATATGCGATAAAAATATAGATCACCATAGTTGATGCATTTTTATTAAAAATTTTTATTATTGTATAATTATAATACATTTTTGGTAGCGGATACTTCACTTCCAAATTAAATATACATATGTTACAAGGTAGGCGAAATTTAAAGTGGTGCGTGACGTATAATTTTTAAGTAGTCTTTAAACTTTTCATATCAATATCCCCGTTAACTAATTTGCAGAGTATTATTGTTTTAAATAAAGAAATTATATGGAAAATATACTTAGTCCTCCCATTAGTTCTGTTACCAGTTCAGACCGTTATAAAAGTGAAATTATAATATATTTATTCAATAAATTTATTGAATAAATAATATATATGTTAAAAGAACAATGTACAAAATTTTCTTCACCCTTTACTTTCACATTAGGGGCGGTTTCTGAGGGGTTCACCCTTGGAATAACATTCTTTGGTAATTTGGACGTAGATTTTGTAGCTTTGCTTATTAAAATCTTCTTGAACAGTAAAAAAATGTTCATTCGTAAAAAGGATACTTTCATGGCAGTTGATCGCGTGCCACTGAAGAAGCCGCTTGCATCTGGTTAGCCTAATTTCCTTCAAAGTCGTTGTCAGAAGAAACCAGTTGAGCGACGGTAGACTTTCATGTGAAGATCATCTCGAATAAGTTTTGACATATTGTTCTTCTTTCTAAGGGGATATCTGAGAATGTGTTTGCGAACGGTTTTTATGGCGAAATTGGTTCAAACTAAGCGAAGTTGATCACTTCTCTTTCTGGCTTTAACTGTAAACGTTTGGGAAATACGGTCAATAATGCGGTGAACAAACATTCTCAAGTTATTAAGTTTTTTGAGAAGGGAATATTTATTTGCATTAATTTTTGCAACGCACAGGGATTGCTGTCATTACCTCATTCTTCGGCTTGTGTTGAGCAGATTTAATCAAAACAAAATGTCAAAACAAATTAGCTATCAAGACATGTGCCGCTTCGATGCAATTCGACTTTATTATTTGTCTTAATGAATAGTTGGAAGTTTTTTTATTGAAAATTTATTCGAACTGGATTAATTTCGGCACTCTGAACTATATTTTCGTACATTTTCTTCACTAAATTCTGCTCAATTGAAAATAAGCAAATACTCACCAGGCCCAATTTTACAATATTTTTTACCTACAGTTGCCCCTTGCTACTGCGATCGCCTTTGTCAAAATACAGTAATAATAATCGTAATTTATTTTTGCCAAGGAACGCGTACACTAGGGTGTGTCGATTCCGGACTTTTTTCGATTCGGGATTTCTAATAGTGCGGAAAAGTTGCCTTAGTACTTCCTACTCTTCAACCCCAACTCCGGCCTTGAAATTTCGGAAATTCGCCTAAAATCGTGAAATTGTCTACCTAGCGCCTGAAATACGCATCTCATGGCAAAATGTATAAAACAAAAGTTATTTGTCAAGTCATTTGCTACCGAAATGGGATCATGGCCGTAGAATGAACCGTTCCCGAGATACGAGCGAAAAGGCGGCGCGCCACAGCGCAAGGTGAAAATTGTTGCAGCTCTCAGCTAACCTGTATTGGTCACCCAGAACCCACCACGTGGAGGTGGCTGCTCTTCGGGTTCCTCCCAATAACAGCTTCTGATATTTTATAGAGATAAGCTTGGTCTGTGCTAAGTTGGGTCGGATTAATAACCTCAGAAGGTAATTGGCAGGATGGAAAACTTTCAAATTTGACAACAGGTAACTTCTCACAATCAGGGAGCAGTTTACCTATGTCGCCAGAGAATGTATGGGGACTCTTTGAGACACCATCTAAGTGTTCGAAAAGAGCACGAAATGGAAGTTCGTTGAAATGTAGAAGACAAACAACCCACTGTAATGGCCTACCTATTCTTTCTTCTATTTTCCGAATGATTCCACCTTTCCAACCTGTGTTAGTGTTGGTGCCATCAGCACCAGCTTGCGTCTCATCCTCAGCTGACCCGGAAGGAGAGGTGACGTGGCCAAAGTAATGACAACCAGGTTCCGCTATAAGAGAAATATGTTCCTCTTTGACAGTGTCGCGGTAGTTCACCTTCGCTGACTTGTGGAAGTGTATTGTCTTTGCCGTCAAAATACAGCCCATATACAGAGTCAATACTTTCAGTGTTTTGGAGCTGAACTCCAACACTTTTTTTGGCCGACTAATCTTGCATTTGTCAGTGACAAAGCTAGCCTGATCCTCTGTTATCAAACCTGCTTTTTTGGCATCCAGAAAAGCAGATGAAACAATCAAGGCCGCTGCTCTATCACTTACTCCAAATCTTTGGGCAGCTAAAGCAGTGCGTTCTAATACTAGTGTGTTTTGTTTGGTTTTAGAGGATGGAAGAGAAAATTCATCATCAGCATCGTTTTTGGAAGAATCCATGTGCGACGCACCTACATTGTTGTCATCTGTATGAGAGTCTGGCTGATCTGAACGGTCACATGTTCTAGCTGATACTTTTCAGGTAAGTGTTGATGTTGAATGACGTTTTGAAAGCTTTTCTTTACGTTCATTTTTCTTTGTAATCTTTTTTGTTTCAGGTAGATCAACACTTCCAATGCGACCAATTCTTCTGGTTCTCTGGTCTAAGAGAAATGGTTGTTCATTGATAGGAACTTTCCTTTCCTTTGGACAAGTGCAAGAAGAAAAATAAATGCATTTACAAGCAGCGATGTCAAATAATTTTCCGGCAGAAGAGACAAAGTCGTCTCTTTTAGAGCTCAAACCTATTGGGTTCCTTAAAAACATTTGTTTAAGAGTCAGAAATTTCTTATGATATGTGGTGAGCATTTGTACAACTCTGGTGTGTGAAACTATCGGAATAGATGACTTTTTGAAAGTATTTTCAACCTTTTTTGCAACTATTTCTGTAACCTCTTTACTCCTAGGTTCACAGTTGTCGCCTCAGAGTCGCCCTATATGAAATCTTTCAAACTGATAACACAAAAGAGCATCCTGGTAAGTAGGTAACTGGGACTCAGAGAGATTGTACGGATATATGCCAAACACAGGACATTTCTGTCTAAATGTAAATTTAGATACAGACATTTTGAGTTCTGTGTTCTGTTGAGAGAATATAAGTGATAGCACTCGGCGAAATCAACGACAAGAGTGAAGGAACTCGATGAAAAAATATTTATGTGGAGACCAGTCCGAACGTGTCGTATGGCGCAGGGAAATGAATGTAAGTGATAGAACGCGGCAAAATCACCGACAAGAGTGAAGGAACTCGATGAAAAAATATTTGTGTGGAGACCTATCCGAACGTGTCCTTTGGCGTAGGTGAATGAATGTGAGTGATAGCACTCGGCGAAATCAACGTCAAGAAGTGTGGCCGCAAGCCGATTTTCACCTTGCGCTGTGGCGCGCCGCATTTTCGCTCGTATCTCAGGAACGGTTCGTCCTACGGCCATGATCAACCATTTCGGTAGCAAATGACGTGACAAATAACTTTTGTTTTATACATTTTGCCATGAGATGCGTATTTCAGGCGCTAGGTAGACAATTTCACGATTTTAGGCGAATTTCCGAAATTTCAAGGCCGGAGTTGGGGTTGAAGATGCAATCCGATCTCAAAACAAAAAGTTGCATTGGAATCAGGAAGTACTAAGGCAACTTTTCCGCACTATTAGAAATCCCGAATCGAAAAAAGTCCGGAATCGACCCACCCTAGGGTACACCAAGTATCATCAGAATATCTCAATTTTTATTCAAGTTATAGCTTGCACGGGCGGACAGAGAGACAATCACCAGGATTTACTTGTCTCTTCATATCTATTTGTATACACTTGATACGTACAACCGTTAGGTGAACAAAACTATTATATTCTGCAGCAAAATATTGCAAGAGTATAATAACGGCACTTTTCCTGCAAATTTTTCCTCGCTGTATGCATTTTATCTTTGTAGTAGAATATATAGCAAGACTGAGTATAAGCATTTTTATACACTCCCGTAATAATGCAGAGAGTAATAGTATTGACTACACAGTACAATAGCTAATCTGGGGGGTGAGAAATTCCAAGTCAGGGTGATGGTACTCAAAGGGTTTGGCGTTCGTATGTGTCAGTTTTTTTTTATGGCCTTTTAAATTTTTTCTTATATTATAGTGAACGAAAATTGGGTACCAAATATAGTGTGTAAAAGCTGCTACAACCGTCTAATGAATTGGAAAAATAAATAATAGTGGTTCGCGAGTTATGTTAGACTACGTTTTTGCCAAAATTTTACAACTAAGCGAAAAAACATCAAGATAAGGAAAAAATTTAGAAGGTCATAAAAAAAACTGACACATACGAACGCCAAACCCTTTGAGGGTTTTACTATACTGACCTAGTACCATCACCCTGACTTGGAATTTCTCACCCCCCAGACAATAATCCCAAAAATGTTCCACAGTGTTATCTGACAGCTGTGTGTAATACCTAAAACTAAAGAAGGTATATAACAAATTTATAGAGATGAAGTTGATTTGAAATGGCTGATATTGCAAATATGATCATTTCCAAGTCCAAAAAATGCTGTATATGATATGAACTAGATAGATATGTAGATATGAACTAATCCTACTCCCCATATAACAGTTATGTTGAAAACTATTAAAAGTGCGATAACCTACCAAAGAAAATGGTCAAACATTCATAGGTTTTTATTTAAAGTTATCTGTTGTATCTTGACAAGATTTTCCCAAAACGTCTAACCTGGCATTCAATGAGTACAGTTATCTTTTTCTTCTAAGTTTAGGTTAAATTTTGGTAACAGCTGACTCAAATTGAAACTTTCAAGAACTTCATTGGAAAACTGCGTTTTTAAATCAATGAGTGTATGCATGCAGAAACCCAATAAAAGTCCTCACAACTTTGAGATGAGTGATTGTTTCGATGGTTCTGACGACCACATGTTCTAGGATTTTTCGCTTCAACAGCTAATTTTTCAGCCATCTGTATAACATTTGAAAATATTTCATCAAAGTATACATTCTTCGTGTGTTCAGTCTTGCAACCTTGTTGTTATGACGTTTGATGCTTTCGAAAGGTCGTTTAATTCGTTCTGCAGAATCAGACTAAGTGTCCGTGTCAGTGACAATACATCACTGAGACAGAAAACTCCAACAATAAACTCGAAATTGCACAGTACGGTGACCAGATTGGACTGCAGTCGTTCTATTCTTCCTTTGGCTTATTTTTGTGAGTCCTTGAACGATTTTTGGAAGAGCGACTGTGAATTGAAGAACGGCATCATGTCTTTGTTTGCCCAAGAACTGTGCTAAAACTGGAAGTAAAGTATAATTTTTAAAGTTCGCAGTTCGCCAACTCGGCCACCAGCTCAACCAACAGACCGCCCCCAAAATGTATTACGTGACTTTCTTCTTATATTCTTATGTCACAAATTTATGTGAAAATAGACGAAATCGGAAAACAACCTCGCCTACTTCCCTTGTAAAACAATTTCAAATTCCACTTGATTCGTTTAGTTTCCAGTACACAAATCAAGAAGCAATTAATATAACGTGATAAAACATTGAATGAATAATGTCTTTAGTGTGTGTCACCATATGACCAAAAATTGTTTAAATCCAATAAAAACTCTTCAAATTTAGACTCCGAAACCTATAGTTGACTTCTAATCGAAAATGTCCGTCAGTGTGTGATATATTGGTGTGTAATTTTCTAACATCCGGCTGACTTTATTCTCTGGTGTTAATTCTTGCAAGTTGAAAGAGTATAAATATTATGCCTGTTTTATTGCGTGGAACTAAATAACGTTGTTATTTTATCGCTCTCGGGTTAGTGAGAAACCTCTATAAGCGAGAATGAGATTGTGCTCCTTTGAACTCTTTCTTATCCAGGTTTGAATGTATGTATATGAAAACTTAAGCAATAACCCGCTAAAAAATCAATTTCTTTGGCGCTCAAAATTCTATGCCAATAACATATTCTGCATAAGAACTGTCCTGGATGAAGGGAAGCCTGAATAATTCTTTCAATACCGAAACTTTTAACTATTTTTGAACCTGGGTAAGTGAGAACTGGATAAGTGAGAAAACTCTATAGGTGAGAGTAATAGCCAAGACCCATCATTTTAAGCTCCCAAAATCTTTATTAGCAAAAAACAGAAACCTTTGTAAGTGAGAGCCGTTCTTCCCTCATGGACCTCCGTAAGTGAGACTGTTACTTATCTATACCTCTATAAGCGACAGTCGAGCTTTATTTATTTATGTATAAAAGGTGGGTTCCAAAGTATATAAAATAATACAATTTATTTTTTCCAAAAAAGTAGCTCGTTGGCCGGTATGGCCTCCAGTATGCCAGTGCAAGTCTTTTGAATGGCCTCTACGTCGGCATAACGCTTTGCTTTCATGGGCAAATGCATTTTTCCGAAAAGGAAGAAGTCGCACGGTGCTACATCAGGTGAATACGGGGAAAGGTTAATGGTTAAAATGTGATTTTTGGTCAAATAATCGGTCACAAGCGTCGATCGATGAGACGGCGCATTATCGTGCAACAAACGCCTATTTTCATCTTCTCGATATTTGGGCCGAACACGTCGAATACGGCGCACCAAACGCATCAAAACTCCACGGTAGAATACCGCATTAAGGTTTTGGCCGCGTGGAACAAATTCTTTGTGGACAATACCTTTGGAATCATAAAAACAAATCAGCATTGTCTTCCCTTTTGACTTCTCGATGTGCGATTTTTTGGGTTTCGACTCGTCCGGTGCCTTCCATTCAGCACTCTGGCCTTTCGTTTTGGGATTATATTGGAAACACCACGTTTCGTCACTAGTCACAATATTGTAAAGGAAGGTTTTGTCCTTTTTGACCTCTTTAATGATGTCGTTCGAATGTTGAGCAATTTTTGGTCGTCAGTCAATTTGTGCGGAACAAACCCAAATGTTCGGCCAAAATGCAATAAATCGATGTTTTTGAGATGTTCAATTCCATTTCCATGAATTTCAATAATGATTTCGGCTGATTTTTTATGAATTCACGCACAGTTTGATGGAATTTCCGGTGATCACGAATTTTGATTGCCCACATGTTGATCGTCATTTATGTCCTCACGACCACTTTGAAATCGTTGAAACCACTCGTTCACTCTGCTACGGGATAGGCAATCACCGCCATAAACTTGTTTCATCAATTGAAACGTTTCGGTAAAAGTTTTACCAATTTTAAAAGAAAATTTAATGTTGGCTCATTTCGACACCGATAACACAAATATACTGACACTTGTATGATGATAAAGATATTAGATTCTAACATACCAGTCGACATATAGATGGCGCCACCAGGGGGCGCTAGATTCAAAAAGTCCTTTGTTTACTTTGGAACGCACCTTGTATTATTTAGGAAGAACTACAGCTGCAATAAAAATACATACAATCATAAAAGATACACACTTACAGTAACAAATTACAAATTTAAGATCTATTATCTTATGACTCGGTTTTGGAAAAGTAGAGATGAGCAAGACCTGCCAGAGGAAATATATGTTGAATTTGGACCTAGCAACGAGGAATGGACTAATCTTGTGTCTTGAGAATCCAATATGTTAATGCCGAGCTTCGAAGATTTCGTTCGAATTGACGACAACGTAACTAACGCTGGAGAACAAACTGACGACGATATCGTTAAGAATTGCGTGAACACCTGTATTGCTGGAAATAACAGTGAAGGCGAGGCACAGATTTCGGAAATAGAAATAAAGATCAATCGAATGAAGCTAGCCTTTAATGCATTGGAGACGGTCCATCAGAACTTTGAATACGCGGCGGTCGTTGATCAAGCAATATTCGATAAAATTTATGAGCTAGAGAAAAACAGAAACCCAAACGAAATTGACGGATTTTTTAAATGCAAATAAGTTCTAAATAAAATAAAATTACATGTTGCATGAATTTTTGTTTTTTTTTTCGTAAGAATCTTGATACCTACCCTTATGAGGTACTTACATATATGTCGAAATGTAATGAACGTTTCATACACACTATTAAAAATATATATGTATGCACATATTTTTATCATACTTGTATTACATATTTACTACATTCGTACCTGCTGTGACTTGTTATTGCTGTGTACCTTTATAAGAGAGAAACGCTACCCATGTACCTGCATTACAGAGAAACCTCTACAAGCGAGAATTAGATTAAGCTCCCTTGACTTCTCGCTTATCTAGGTTTAACTTGATTCCTATATAAAGATCGTCATAATCGTTGTATAGCCCTCGATTGCCCCTACGTAGGAAAGCTCGAATTCATATTTTAAGGCTAAACTTATATTTGGAGCTATTTTTCATTTTTAGTAGTGATAAAAAAAAATTGATAGAAAATCAGAAGCAAAACTTATTCCTAGAAAAATCAATATATTACATATTTCATGAGTCTTTCATCAACAATTCATTGTAACACGTGAAAAATATGCCTGAAGTAAAACTTAATTTGATTGTCGACCACTGTTCAGGGTCTATTCAAGGAAAAAACGAAAATCAAACAGGTGCAGTAAATTAGTTACGTGCATGTAAGTAAACTTTTTGTGGTTTCGCTAAGATATCGCTAACTGAAATTCAACCATATGTTGTTAAGTATAATTTACTGTTTCATTTCCCCACCGGAAACCCATGTATGCATCATAATGTACATATCGGTGAGTATAAATTAAATAGAACTAATTTTCCACATAGATAAGGGTGAAAAGGACATCACCTACTTCAATTCGGTATAAAAACTTGAGACACATTAGTATATGTCATTAAGTTGATTCAAAAATGTTCTATATATATTTATTTTGGTATTGCTGTTATTATTAGAATATACTTATGTCATGTCTACCCACTTTAAAGGCACCCATATACCTATATATGTACGTACATACACATCGTCTCATGTTGGTTATACTAATTCCACATTGTTTGCTGTTAATGAGCTTTCGAGCAATTTTGTATTAGCTATATTGTCTTTAAAGTTTAACTAGTTCGCAAAATTGAAACCGCTTGCATGGCACATTTCCAATTTTAATGTCTAAATCACATGATCTAATATAAGTTTAGCCAAATTTTAAATAAAAAATGTTTTTACACATGTTGTTCACAAACCACAAACAACAATTGCAATATTTTTCGAGTTATTGATTGAAATCGAATGCATTACGTATTTCCATGCGGTGCCAAATATTTCTTTAATAAAATTAAAATTATAACGTGTAAGCCTTTTGGGAAATTGCCACGTGACGGTCGTTTGTCAGGTAAGGACACAATTCGTGTCGTTAATTATATTAAACCTCATTTCAAGGGTTGGGCACAAATTTCGATTGCTACTTGATTGTAATCAAATTACACAACCTGTTCTGAACAATGGAGCATGACGGCACAACAAATACCACTGGTAAAACACCCCTGAAATGTAAATGTACTAGTTTTACACAAGCAATCTATTAACTATGAGTTCGTTTCGCAGCTCAAGTGCATATTGAAGATTCCATCTATTTTCAACATTAGCAACCTGTGTGCTTTACGCTCATAATTGAGTACAGTGTTCACCTAACGTTTTAAAACAATCGATATAGTGTTAGGGTACGGGCATTACATTTTAGCAGTTGAAACACCGGTCATTTTTAATGCCAAATACACCTTCACATAGATCTAAAGACTGTAATATACCCAGAAAGCAATTTGAACTTATCACAAAAATTTTGCTTCGGCGAAAATCGATTCCACACATGTTTTACATGCTATAATGTGGAAAAACAAGTGAGATTGATATGGTATACTCACGTATAGATAAATTTCATTGAACTTTCAGCATAACAAAGTTGACTTTTCAATCCTATTTAAATCCTACAATTAACTTGAGAAGTTTATGATTGACTTTCATAATCCTCTATGAAATTGTTTCGAGTTGGAAAAAACTAGACTACAACTGCAATCACTTCAAAT
The DNA here is from genome assembly GCF_024586455.1 of Bactrocera neohumeralis. Classification (NCBI taxonomy): domain Eukaryota; kingdom Metazoa; phylum Arthropoda; class Insecta; order Diptera; family Tephritidae; genus Bactrocera; species Bactrocera neohumeralis. The sequence continues at coordinate 59,485,374 of NC_065922.1, forward strand.
AATATGTATGTACCCTATTTTTGAATGAAATCTCTTTATTCGATTTTACAAAAAATTACACAAGCAAATATCAAAATATGCATTTATTCATTACATATATGTATGGTATGTATTAATTTCCTTACTTATATCATATATATGGGGATTTCCATCCACTCCCATGCATACTTATGTATACTTGTATATTATACACTGATTTCTCAGATATTTTTGGTACTAGTAATACTCTCCTTTAGTTTGAGATTGTGCTATAAGCAAAATTTCTCCGTTTTTCCTCTTATTTTAATAGTGTATAACATTGAATATAATGGAGGATGGAGTCATGTGTAGCAGTTCATGCAAGTGAGGAAAGTTCTCTGATCGCCACTCACTTGGGAGTGGCCAGAAACGATTCTTTTACATATGAATCAAGCAGCTCACGCCTTCCGGTCTTTGACCAAGTATCCTCTGGGTAGCCTAAGAACATCCGTTTGAAGGCGAGCTAAAGTGAGAAGGCGAAACATCCCCTCCACAGGGTTTGGGACCCGCCACGTAAAAAAAACACCCCCAATGAAAGGAAGCTGACGATGGAGCAGACGTTCCATTGCCCGACCATGAAGAAGTTCGAATAGCAATTACCCGCCTGAAGAACAACAAAGCGGCGGGGGCCGATAGATTGCCGGCCGAGCTATTTAAACACGGCGGCGAAGAACTGATAAGGAGCATGTATCAGCTTCTTTGTAAAATATGGTCGGACGAAAGCATGCCCAACGATTGGAATTTAAGTGTGCTATGCCCAATCCATAAAAATGGAGACCCCACAATCTGCGCCAACTACCGTGGGATAAGATTCCTCAACATCGCGTATAAGGTTCTGTCGAGCGTATTGTGTGAAAGATTAAAGCCCACCGTCAACAAACTGATTGGACCTTATCAGTGTAGCTTCAGGCCTTGAAAATCAACAACCGACCAGATATTCACCATGCGCCAAATCTTGGAAAAGACCCGTTAAAGGAGAATCGACACACACCACCTCTTCGTCGATTTCAAAGCTGCTTTCGACAGCACGAAAAGGAGCTGCCTTTATGCCGCGATGTCTGAATTTCGTATCCCCGCAAAAATAATACGGCTGTGTAAACTGACGTTGAGCAACACGAAAAGCTCCGTCAGGATCCGGAAGGACCTCTCCGAGCCGTTCGATACCAAACGGGGTTTCAGACAAGGCGACTCCCTATCGTGCGACTTCTTCAACCTGCTGCTGGAGAAAATAATTCGAGCTGCAGAACTTAATCGAGCAGGTACAATCTTTTATAAGAGTGTACAGCTGCTGGCGTATGCCGGTGATATTGATATCATCGGCCTCAACACCCACGCCGAGAGAAAAGTTCTGCGAAAGATTGATGGCCCGATGCATTCGATGGAACGATGAGCTGTACGAGATATACGACGGCATTGACATAGGTCAGCGAATTAAAAGACAGCGGCTAGGCTGGCTAAGTCATGTTGTCCGGATGGAATTTTGTTAAGATATCTCGTAAAATGAAAAGTTTTCCATGCAAGCACTTGATCCCAATCGTTCAGTTTGTATGACAACTATATGCTATAGAATCTGATATCCACGGATATGAAAAATTAACAGCTACTTGGGGAGAAAGGGACGTGTGAAAATTTTCAGATCGGACCAGTTCGAAGACATGGCTGCATCAACTCAGCTTCTCAAGCTGATCATTGAGACTATATTGTGGCAATATCATATTCAGTCACACGAAATGAAAAGCATATTTTGGAGGCGGCCATAAATTAAAATATCAAACTTCTGAGTGTATCTGCTATTAAAATAATTTTCATATAAATCTTTTAATCGTCAAGATGAATATCCCAAATATAAAGAAACACAGCATCTAATAAAGCGGTTAATATACATACTTGTATATAGTGGATAATATATGGTGTACTATCTAGTGGACATATTGTTCTACAAGTACAAATACTCGTATAACATTATAAACATTGTATTGTTAATGCTGTCGTAAATGTTGCAAATATCGCTATCTTTTCAGAAATTATGTACAAATTAAGCTGCACTTGCAATTATTTACAAATTATATGTGCTAATATTTTACGTTACCCAGAAGAAGTCTGCGAAAATAACTTGTTGGAACAAATAACTTTATATACTTTTCATAAAATCCATTTTTTTTTATATTCACATCTACATATGTATTTAGTTCCATGAAAATGAAATTGATTAAATTACTGACGATAACATCTAAACAAAAGAAAACATGTGGACGAATAGAAAATCCGAAAGAAAAGGCGTACAAGGTTCATAAGTTATTCTACCTCAGAATCTTCGTAAAATTTAATAGGAAGTCGGATGTCCTCAACATTTAAAAAGTTTACCTAGCTTTAGTTTTTAGTATGGATTAGACAAGCTTAAGGGTTTCTGTTGAAGGGATGTGAGCACATTCCTCGGGCAGCATATGCTTTGAAGTAATTGTGCGTATGCGGATTTTAGGTTCTAGGGGACCTTATGCTGCTATTTAGGATTGAAATCTGGTGATTGTGGTCGTGTTTAAAGCTGCTTGGGGAAAGTTGTAGAGTAACTAAAGCTTAGCTATGTCTACTATATACTTCAGTTCGTTATCCTGTAGAAAATAGTAGTAATTTCCAAGTCCTAATTCTTCCGCTCTTTGCTTCAAATACATTTTTAAGATATTTAAGTATGCATATTTGTCCATGGTGGACTCTATTAATTTCAATATTGCTTCTTTATCACCATTCTTCACAATATTCATCATGCAGATTTCCTTATCGAGTGCCCTTGATTCCAAAGACGCAAAACATGCTCTCATCGGAAAAAATAACTTTATACCAACCCTCCCGGAGCTTGCTTAGGTGCTCTTTCGCAAATGCATTATGCACTTGCTTATTGACTAGCGATATGAATGAGTTCTTGTGTGCGACTTGTGCCACAAAACCATGTTCTTTTTTAATTTTGCAAATGGTGGTAACCTTTTGAGAGATTTTGGATACTTTGCTTATGCAAAACGTTACGGGTTTCACGCTAGTGCTAGTATTTTATGCCGCCCTGGACGGGTCGAGATATAAAAACACCGATATGTTTGTAATTTTGTATAGCTCTTTGTATAGTTTGTGTAGAAGAATGTGTTTTTCCAACAAATAAATTTTAGGGTATTGCTAATTTTACGAAAAAAAGTATAACTATAAATTTCCAACGCTTTTACACTCCTATTTTACAAATTGTATGCAGTCTTTTTCTGCTTTGGCAAATGACAATTTTTTGTAAATTTATCTATAAAACTATGGCGTGAGATTTTCATTGTTTTTAATGGGATTATGCAATTGACTAGTAATAAAGCACTTATTTAATTACGCTCTAAAATTTAGTATATAAATGTTATCATTTAACAAAAGAAAATAAAATATATGTAATATCTCTCTCTTGCTGTATTTGACTAATTGAAGTGAGTTCCATGGTCTGCTTTGAAAGGAAGAGATGGAAACAGCTGAATAGTTAATTCAGAATATTAACAAAAACTAATGCTATCTCGTCGTGGATAGTTGAGGTTTGGACAGATTTTTGAATATTATAAATGCTTAAGAAATATGTACTAGATATACAAGGTGCATTACAAAGTAAGCAGGACTTAAAAAAAAAATCAGAACAAGTGATTAATACAGCTTTTTGCACGGTCTAAAAGCATGTCGAACGAGTGTTTTAGCTCGTTGGCCGGTATGGCCGCCAGTATGCCGGTGCAAGCCTTTTGAATGGCCTCTACGTCTGCATAACGCTTTGCTTTCATGGGCAAATGCATTTTTCCGAATAGGAAGAAGTCGCACGGTGCCATATCAGGTGAATACGGGGAGTGGTTAATGGTTAATATGTGATTTTTGGTCAAATAATCGGTCACAAGCGTCGATCGATGAGACGGATTTTTGGTCGTCAGTCAATTTGTGCGGAACAAACTTGTTTCATCAATTGAAACGTTTCGGCAAAAGTTTTACCAATATTAAAACAAAATTTAATGTTGGCTCATTTTCGCACCGATAACACAAACAAACTGACACTTAAAACGTAAAAACTTCACTTCCAATAAATGAAATGTCATAAAATTCTCACTGCTCAATCGTTAAAGGTAGTAGATTCTAACGCACCAGTCGCACTGTTTACTTTGGAAACTGCCTTGTAGTAAAGTCAAAAGGCTAACAGAAATCAACATTACATTACATGGTAAGTAAGCCAGCAAGCGAATTTGTAATAAGATCGTCCAAATTCCTGAAGTTACTGAGAAGTGGACCGAGCCGTGTCGTGCCGTGAACTTCTGTATATAAAATTATGCCAATGTATTTAATTCCACATCGTTAATATTGAAATATACGCTTTCCGCATTTTATTTATATAGTATATACACTAGATACGCCCGCAGGCGTTGTCCTGCGTGAAAGTATGTGTTTTGAAATGAAAAGAAAGTTGAATTTTCAGATTTATGCCACACTCTTCTAGCGCCTATCCTTGTGAACTGAAATGGCAAATCGTTGGAATTCGTAGAATCAAGTATTCGGCCCCCTTGTATTCGATAGCTGCGTCACAATCAGTCGGGTTCCATTACACAGTTTCGGCGCATGAAAGTTGCGAAACATAATAATGACAGATCTAACTTTGAGACGCAAATTATGCAGCGGTATACCAAGCCTCTCTAAAGATTTTAGAAATTCCACTAGATAATTCACGGCTTCGTCTTCATTGTCAAGAGCATCAACCGTTTTTTATGAGATCAAACCTCTCTGCATTTGGCTTGAATCTTCCAGTTCAAGTGCTAAATTGGAAGTATCAATAAAAATTTTCCCATTTCCAATTCTTAGCGAATACGACGTAAAATGTCTTCGGCAATGTCATTTTTGTTCGTATCCCATAATAGACGCGGAATTGAAGGCTGATATGTCGAAATGATTATCGCGAAAAGTATGCGAACTTCATTTGCATTCGAAGTAGCTATCGCAAGGTCCATCGTTTGATTCCAGTGATAATCCTGTTGCAGCAATTGCAATTGCCTTCTCAAAAAGTTGCACACACCGTACTATTCACACTACGCAATGACTCAAATGAAGTTGAACCGCGTACATTAATCAATAGCAACCGAAGGCAGAAGCGTTTTTTCGGGTGGATTGTGAAAATTCTTCCTAATGCATTAGTTGAGAACACACCTGGATGCCCATCTTCTGCTCCCCCTTGCTTTCTGAGTAACCATTTCTTTGACGATGCATTCCATGTCTAATATCAAGGCATTTCCGAATAGAGCAATGATCTCGCAAACGGATCACTGATGAAAGTTGAGCAAAAACTCGTAAATGTTAATTTTGTTGCTGGCGGTGTTTCACTGGCTGTACTGTATTCTCTGAGTTGAAATAAACTCTTTGGCCATTCTCCAAATGAATTGCGAGACGCACAACGGTCGGAAAACGTTCATGAATTAAAAAAGTAAATATCCGACAAAGCGCTTTATTGCAGTTCACGATGGACCTATTTAATACTTCCTGATCTCATTTCGTTCAAGGCTAATAACCGTCATGTTGCTTCCTTTGGTGACGTAATTACAAACGTATTTTATTGATTACAGCAAACTGCAATACTCAACATTGAATACCTTTACTGTGAATTAATGGTGAATATAGTACCATCCATGTGATGTCAACTTCGATATTCACTCTTCTAAATTGAATGCTGAATGTTCTGCCATTGTCGTCTGGCGAGCGACGCCGATAGAGTGGATATCCATCATTTCCGAAAGAAAAGCACGTATATAGCGTTTCGTGCATTTGTTGTCAGATATACAAAACGAAGTGGGATTGTGGTGTCCGCAAGGTCCATGAACCATATTGCTTTTCACCACTTCGTATAATTCTGGATTTTTCTCTGCATCAGGAATTTCCGCAGAAATGAGTTCATCAATTTGATCTGGTGTAACCACCATCCACCATCCAAAGGACAATGTGTGCGAGTGGCAAACCTCTCTTTTGCCACTCAACAGAGTACGTCTAGCATCTAACAGCACCACATATACATACGTTGCTTCAAGATAAAGTCCATCAAACATCGACCACCGTTGTTTGAAAAGTCGTGCTGTGACATCGTGACGATCGCTTGCTGATTGACCGCGATCCATAATTCCGCACGCATGTCATCACATCCTGGGAGTACTTCTTGCTTTGTATTGCCTTGTCTTGCCTTGGGCTGCCACACGTTGATGACAAAAAGAACGCCGACCGATATTAGGGCGGCCTCTTCGTGACTTCGTAACAAATTTCAATCTGCAATTGATCACTTTGTGCGAAACACACATAAAGTTTTCACTGAATAATTTTCAATAATTTTTCTTTTGAATAGCCGGAATAAAAAAGCAATCGACCAAAATTGAACGATTCAAATAATTTACAAATCAAAACAAGCAAAAATTGGAAAAAAGTTACTTTTTGGAATTGTCCAATTTTCCGACTTTTCCTCATGAAAAGTAAAAGGTATTTTTATTTCTAAATCTTCTCCGATTCTCAACGAACAGCCTCTGAAAATTTCACCAAGATTGGTGCAGCCGTTTTCTTAGCGTTACTAAGAAACAAACATTCATTCGTTTGCATGGGAAAAAGAAAAGGGCTGATTTTAGGGGGTTTTCGGCAACTATTCGAAATTTTCTTGCCGTAAAAACCATCCTTGAACCTCAACGAACATTTAGAAAAAAGAATTGGCCAAATTGGTTCAAGCGTTGTTGAGTTACGCGCTTAGCAACACATTTTGCGATTCATTTTTATATATGTATGTATGTACATATATAGTACATAAGAAGATAAATTTACAGATTCTAGTGTTCTTTAAAATTTATTGGAGCATACGACGGTGGAACAAATATTATTTAGCCTGCAGAATTTTTTTCGACAGAGCACTTATGGAAAATTACAGGCCAGCACAGGTTCGAAAATTAGATTATAAGGCGCAAGTTTCGATGGTTAGATCGCTCGTGAAAGGAAGAAAAATATCGGATATATGTACATACATACATATGTATGTATGTATAAAGAATTTAGCAATCATACAAACTGATCGATCAAAATCAAGTTCTTGTATAGAATATCTTGAATTTGGGAAGGATATTAAAGTTTTGGTACGACGTTAACGTTATTTCTTGTTTTCTTTTGGGATAGTGGCGGTGTAGGATGGTGAGGCGAAGTTATTCTTGGACAGCCGTCGTAACTGTCACAGTCACTTTAATTTCAAAACACAAATAGAAATTAATCAGCTTCTATATCCATCCATATAGAATAAATGATCAATTATATTTATTAAGTTTAACTTGCATGGTAAGGGTTGTTGTAGACGCTATTTGGTGGAAAAGTACATTTCTTCTTACATATAGAGTTCCATTATTTATTTTCCATGCAGGTGATAGCATTTATAAATATAATTTGACCATATATGTAAGTCTTGAAAATAAAGTAAGCAAATACAACTTGTATTGCGACAGCATCTTAATTATTAATTAATTTTACAAAAATCTAATCCGTTAAATCAGCAAATCATCCTAATACAAATTACTTAGAACGAAGTGGCAGAATAAATAAGGCATATTTTTAGAAAGTAGTTTTAGACTATACAAAAATGACTATACTCTCGCAACATGGTCCAACCAGAGTATAATACTTTGTTCACTTAACGTTTATTTGTAACCTAAAACTAATCGATATAGATATAGAGTTACATATATAGTATATGTATACATATTTAAATGATCAGGATGACGAGACGTGACGACTGTCCGGGAAAAACTGAGAAATCTTGTGGTACACGTGTTTGCTTGACACCCTGAGGATGTTGATATCGCAAATAGGTTGGTTCATTCCCTCACCCTTTATGACTTAAACGAAAAACTATGAAATGCTATAACTCAGTCAAAAATTATGAAACAAACTTAATTTGATACAGTAAATCGAAATATAAAGAGGAATCCTGGTTTTATCGGTCAATTCATCTTAATGAATCTTATACCATGTTCAGACCGACACTTAATCACACGATTTCGGCTGTTGAGTGGTTTATCCTACTAATCCTATAAATTTATCAAGATTTCGTCATACAAACATGACAGTTCAAAATCACTTCATCGAAGTGATTTGAAACTGATCCACGCTAAATCTTTTTGTGCGACTCTGATTTTGCGCTATCTACTTGTCAGCTTTGGAAATCTATAACATTCAGCCCTATCACGCAATCCATCGTAGACTGTTTTTTCGGGAAAGTTACGAAATTCGTAGAGTGGCATTCACTGAATTCACTCGGAACGGAAAATTTTGAATTTTATCGAAATTTTTGTACGACAAATTTTTGCTAACGGAGCAATAAATTAAAAAAAGAGAAACGTAAGTTTTTATTCAATTCAAACTATAACATATTTGTTACCAGTAAAATAATCTTTAATGCGATTTCCGCAGGTCCAAAGTAATTACCACCAAGCAGCAATATGCACTAATGGGTGAGCTGTTACAGCAAAAACCTGAAATGGCGCAGGGTTTTACCAAGTGCCCTAGAGAAGAAGTGGCAGCTTTTTGGAACAATATGACCCAAGAACTCAACAGTGTTGGTCCGCCTATCAAAGATATTTCCACCTGGAAGAATGTAATATAATAAAGTTGTAGATTTTATTGTTGTAACAGGATAATTTAAAGCTTGTTTAACTTATTATACTCTCGCAACAATGTTGCTAAGGAGAGTATTACAGTTTTGTTCACATAACGGTTGTTTGTAAGTCCTAAAACTAAAAAAGTTAGATATAGGGTTATATACACCAAAGTGATCAGGGTGACGAGTAGAGTCGAAATCCGGATGTCCGTCCGTCTGTCCGTCCGTCCGTCCGTGAAAGCTGTAACTTGAATAAAAATTGAGATATCATGATGAAACTTGGCACACGTAATCCTTGGCTCCATAAGAAGGTTAAGTTCGAAGATGGGCAAAATCGGTCTACTGCCACGCCCACAAAATGGCGGAAACCGAAAACCTATAAAGTGTCATAACTAAGCCATAAATAAAGATATTAAAGTGAAATTTGGCACAAAGGATCGCATTAGGGAGGGGCATATTTGGACGCAATTTTTTTGGAAAAGTGGGCGTGGCCCCGCCCCCTACTAAGTTTTTTGTACATATCTCGGAAACTACTACAGCTATGTCAACCAAACTCTACAGAGTCGTTTTCTTCAGGCATTTCCATATACAGTTCAAAAATGCAAGAAATCGGATAATAACCACGCCCACCTCTCATACATAGGTTATGTTGAAAATCAATAAAAGTGCGTTAACCGACTAACAAAAAACGTCAGAAACACTAAATTTTACGGAAGAAATTGCAGAAGGAAGCTGCACCCAGGCTTTTTTTAAAAATTGAAAATGGGCGTGGCTTCGGCCACTTATGGACCAAAAACCATATCTCAGGAACTACTAGACCGATTTCAATGAAATTCGGTATATACTATTTTTTAACACCCTGATGACATGTACGAAATATGGGTAAAATCGGTTCACAACCACGCCTTCTTCCAATATAACGCTATTGTGAATTCCATCTGATGCTTTTTCTGTATAATACGAGTCTATACATTAGGAACCAATGATGATAGCGGAATAAAACTTTACAAAAATACGGTATTTGAAAAATATGTAAATGACGTATAATGAAATCTCGATTATCACTATATCATGCGAGAGTATAAAATGTTCGGTGACACCCGAACTTAGCCCTTCCTTACTTGTTTTTTATTAGGTATGGCTAGACTGGAAGGCCTACATAAAAAGAAAATCGGTGGAAAACAAAAAGGAGCAGTCAGCTACTGATGGCGGCAGAAATAGGCAGCACCATTTCAACGAACTGGAGGAATCGGTGATAACACTAACGGCATTGGAAACGAGTACAAGTGGTATTGAAAATACAGTGAGCATCGGCTTACCTATGGTAGCCGACGTATCAATGCCATCAGTGACCTGCAGTCTAGCACTGCCTAGACGTACTACTAGGCCACCGGATACATGTAATACATGTACAGCCGATTTAATAAAAGAACAACCTACAATTAAAAATAATTTCAGGACAAGGTTCTCGATAAGTTGGACGATCTTTCATTACGTATGCGACGAGTAGGCAGAGCATTGGAAATGCAAAATGATTTAAAAACGCGGAAGTGGAAGAAATTAGAAGGCACAACATAGCTATGGAGAATTTGATAGCTGCTAAGAATTCCATAAAACAGCAAATGTTAGAGGTTGAGGAACAAAAATTGCAAGCCATGGCAAAAAATAATTAAAGTAATTAAATAAATACTTAATTAAAACTATAAATATTTTATGTTAATAATTGGTTTCAAAAAAGTCTTGCGGTATTTTCGCTAGTTGGCGCTGAAAGCGCTTAGTTCTGGTTTTATTCGTCGCATCGAGTCATGCTAACCTTTTTGGAAAGCTCATTTCACGCGCTAACACGTGTTTGATTGATTGTCGTTTCTTTTAAGTCGTTCGTGAGTTACAGCGTGGCAAACATGGAGCAAAATAAAGAGAAAATACGGCATATTTTACAGTACTACTACGATAAAGGCAAAAATGCATCTCAAGCCGCCAATAAAATTTGTGCAGTTTATGGACCCGATACAGTTTCCATTTCCACCGCACAACGATGGTTTCAACGTTTTCGTTCTGGTGTAGAGGTGGTCGAAGATGCGCCACGCTCCGGAAGGCCTGTCGTCGAAAATTGCGATAAAATCGCTGAATTGGTGGAAAGAGACCGACATAGTAGCAGCCGTAATATCGGTCAAGAGCTGGGCATGAGTCATCAAAAATTCATTTCAATTTCAATAAAAAAAAAAAGTTGTAAGGCGTTTTCGGAATTTTTGTAATATATATGTATGTATGTATAATACCCAAAAGCCAAGTGTTTCGTTTACCATCAAGGTACTTTTTCTCATGAAAATAACGAGCATTGCTGACATTCCATATGTGGGAGTCGCAATTGCTGCCGGGAAACTGAGCATTCACATAACGTATTTTCATATTATTGTCACATACATATCTGCAAAACATTGATTAAGATGTTTGAAATGTGAATTACAAACTTACAATCATGGCATTGATACTAAAGTATCCTTTGCAGTTATAATAGAGAAACTTATCTTTAGTTGGAGCAACGATTTTAATATGTGTCCCGTCTACACACAAAATCACGCCTGGAAATCCGTATTTCTGAAAAAAATCCTTTTTTCGCTTTACTTTTTTCAACTTTACTAATGATGAATTTAATAATTTTAATAAAATTTAATAATGAATTTTTGTGGATTCTTGAACTGAACATTGTTTCGTCCACATCGAAAGGGTTGCTCTTGTCCCTCAGTGATTTTCGGTGAATTTTTAGATCACGCCGACTTCTCTCAGGTTCTTCCTCAAGCAACATAAATAAAAACGTTAGCGAATCCATATTTTGTTCGTAAAATCAATTTCAATATAAACGATTTCAGTTTTATTAATCAAAATTTTAATTTTTTCTTCTACACAGCTGATTTCTAAATGTCAAAATTCAAAATTAAGTCTGGCAATAAAAGTTTCGAATTCACATGGATTCAATGATAGCAAATTATGCATATTCGTAGCGGACATTCGTATTCGTAGCTTCGCTACGATGGATTGCGTGATAGGGCTGATTATCACAGCTGATTTAGACACTACAAAGGGGAAAAAATGTAAACAAACAAATTTTTTTAAAGCAATGAATCCAATTTCACCCGAAAATCGACTTAAAAAATTAAAAAATGCTACCATTATTTCCATTATATGGAAAATATTTAGAAGAATACGGCTTTTTTACAAAATACTATATGACAATGTTTTCTTTTGATAAATATTGAGCGGAGTAAATTTTTGAATGGCAAAAACAGTTGTTTTTTCATCTTTTCAACGGCAGTGAGAACGGGCTGATTAGCGAATGTAATTAAATGTAATATAATCCCTTTAAATTTTCGGTCTGAACATGGTATTAGCTAAATTAAGTGAACATACTTATAGTACAAGGGCGCCATCTATATTTCATCGATTGTTCAGAGAGAATTTATTGCGTTTTAAGTGTCAGTATGCTTGTGTTATCAGTGCGAAAATGAGCTTCGAATAAAGAGCCAACTTGTTTTAAAATTGGTAAAACTTTTACCGAAACGTTTCAATTGATGAAACAAGTTTATTGCAATGATTGCCTATCCCGTAGCTGAGTGCACGAGTGGTTTCAACGTTTGCAAAGTGGTCGTGAGGACATAAATGACAATCAACTTGTGGGCCAATCAAAATCCATGATCACCGGAAATTTCATCGAAACTGTGCGTGAATTCATCAAAAATAAGTCGAAATCATCATTGAAATTCATGAAAATGGAATTTAAAATCTCTCAAACAACGATTTATGGCATTTTGACGAACATTTGCGTTTACGAAAGGAGTATGCACGGTTTGTTCCGCACAAATTGACTGACGACCCAAAATTGCTCAGAATCCAACATTCGAGTCGACGCTTGTGACCGATTATTTGACCAAAAATCACATTTTAACCATTAACCACTCCCCGTATTCACCTGATATGTTACCGTGCGACTTCTTCCTTTTCGGAAAAATGCATTTGCCCATGAAAGGAAAGCGTTATGCAGACTTAGAGACCATTCAAAAGACTTGCAAAGGCATACTGGCGGCCATACCGGCCAACGGACATGTTTTTGGACCGTGCAAAAAGCTTTATTGAAGCAGAAGGAGACTATTTTGAATAAAATAAATTGATTTTGCTGAAAAAACCATTTTTTCGATTTTTTTTAAGTCCTGTTTACTTTGGAACGCACCTTGTAATATTTATGTAGTGATAAATAATATAGTTTAATAAAAAATGGTTATCCTTGTGAGTACTAACTTTAACTAGAATATTTTCAAAGTTTCATGACATTTAATTCAATAGTTCTAAAATTATTGGTAGTAAAGTGACAAAGAGTCACATATTGGACTTTCAAAAGACAAGCAGCCTCTGAATAAATAAAGTAAACATTACACTCGTGACTCTTAAGGAAATTAACTGGAAATAAAGTGATTTAGGATTTGAAAAATGAGTGAAATCGTGTAATAACCTTATCCACTTACCCTATACAAAGTGTAGTATAATAAAATTGCGTTGGCGTGACATCGCCCATTTTTGCGTGAAATCCCATACCTTAGAAACTACTTCAACCAAATTTGGTGTATAGTATATCATTACCCGTTTACGTTGACTTTTTAAACTGGGAGAAACCGGATTTGGCCTACTTTTCATATTACACATTTTTTAAATTAAATCTGATTCTTTCACTTTAAAGTATATGGTATAAATCAATTATAAAGATATCAGAATAATCGATCAATCTGTGAGATATGAAGATCGTCTTTGCCTGGGTGTGTTATGTTGCGATTTATATTAATAAAATTATAATAATTTAGTGTAATGCGGAAGTAAATGTATATCTATCGGCTCAAATATATACAATATAGTGATCTACTTTATAATGTTTATAATGACAAATACGTGAAATATTTCATTTTAGCTATAATTTGGCTTAGTGCCTAATATGAATGAAATCGGTCTAGGCGTACCTGTAATGGTCGTTGCGGAGGTCCAGCCATACTATGATGATGGTACATAACGTCATGTTTTATTTGACCCGGCATTTGACTGTGATGATGTGTGGTTTGATGTTTACCCATATCCACCGCCGCTAGTGCTTCCGCCCTACTAAGGATACCATCATTGATTCCCGCAAATATATCACCCTATTTAAAAATAAGAACAAAGAATGAAGAATTAATATATGAAATATATATGTATTTTATAATGTCTACATAACTTATTACAATACTCTGTACTGTACTCCATCTATATTTTAAAATAATAGAGTCGACGCTCACAAATTAGAACCTTCAGTAGTTAAAATATCCAGAATCTGAGTTGTTATCAATAATTGAGCTGGTGAATTGTTTTTTTTACTAATCTCATAAGCAATTTTCTAGATCGCCGTATGATGTTGTTACGATAATTGCCTATCCCGTAGCAGAGTGCACGAGTGGTTTCAACGTTTTCAAAGTGGTCGTGAGGACATAAATGACAATCAACTTGTGGGCCAATCAAAATCCATGATCACCGGAAATTTCATCGAAACTGTGCGTGAATTCATCAAAAATCAGCCGAAATCATCATTTAAATTCATGGAAATGGAATTGAAAATCTCCAAAACAGCGGTTTATCGCATTTTGACGAACATTTGGGCTTACGAAAGGTGTGTGCACGGTTTGTTTTGCTCAAATTGACTGACGTCCCAAAATTGCTCAGAATCCAACATTCGAGTCGACGCTTGTGACCGATTATTTGACCAAAAATCACATTTTAACCGTTAACCACTCCCCGTATTCACCTGATATAGTACCGTGTGACTTCTTTCTTTTCGCAAAAATGCATTTGCCCCTGAACGGAAAGCGTTATGCAGACTTAGATACAAAAGACTTGCACCGGTCATACCAGCCAACGAGCTAAAAAACTCGTTCGACATGCTTTTGGACCATGCAAAAAGCTGTATTAATCACTTGTTCGGTTTTTTTTTAAGTCCTGTTTACTTTGGAACGCACCTTGATAGTCATATACTAGCACTCCCACTATCAACAACGTACACTTCTTTATTAATTCTTTCTTTACCTGCCTTACTTATTCTCTCATATCTCTTTTTCTCATTTCATAATTTTCATACATGCTAATTAATCTTTCTGTTAATATTTCCTTAAACTAAAGTCGCTCTTTATCTTACATAATAATAACAACAGCAATAAACATTTGCACTCATTAGTTTAAAGCTCGTATACATTATGTTAACTTCCTAGCTGTAAGGATTGGGAATTGAGTTTAATTAATAAAGTTGCATTCGAAAAGAACGGACTTGTTATTATATCTATCATAGTAATTTTCAATTATTTGGTTCACTTTTCCTTCACATACCCAATTTATTAAACCTACGGTTGAGTTTACATCACATATACTAAATAGGGTAATAGTATGTAATATAATGTATGTATTTCCCAGTAACATTATACTTTTAGAATATTCTACAGTATCATTCATTGCAGTTCAGATTACACTGCCAAACAAAAATCCACTTGTTTTTTGTGACATGAACAGAACAAAGTGTTTATTATATAAAAATTGCCACTAATGCAGAATATAGCTACAGATTTCTTCTATCACCCATAGTTTTTTTGCTATGAGCATTTTTGTTTTAAAATTTTACTGACGATGTTTTTCGGTGATATTTTGTTTTTGGAGTATTCCTTAACAACGACCAGCAGTAATCGGCAAGCAAACTGGAACAACATTTGCTTTAGTACCATTTTTCCAATTTTCGGGGAAAAAATCTTGAACAGAATCCAGAAAGTGAATTTTAAGGGACATGTTGCAACCCATTTTTTATAGGAAGTAAGTTTAATTGAACATTTCGTCAAATGTTTCATCTTTCATTAGTTATCTTATTAGCAGACCCACAATGCTTCACTGACTCTTGGAAATTTTTGTTTCAGATATAAGAAACCTCTCCCATTTCTGTCCATTGCCTTAACAAAATACTTCATTAAACCCAATTTAATATGTAAAGGTGGTAGTAATACCTTTTTGGGATCAACTAGAGGTTCACTGATAACGTTTTTTTGTCCCGGAGTGAGTGCCTGACGTACTGGCCACTGCTCGGAGTGGTTATGTGAATTCACTGAATAGCCAGAAGTTACACGAAGGTAAATCAGGCGAATACGGTGATAACGGCACGATATTAGTTGAAAATGTGGCGAAATGGTCACCAATAATCAATGCAGTATGAGATGTTGCATTGTGGCACTTCTTTGTTCAAACTACATATCTGTTTGGTCTATTGCCAGGTCTAAGCCACATTGGTCCAATCAGTTTTTTTTACAATTGGCTTAAGTATTTCACAAAAATCCATCTTCTTCCTCCGTCACAGCAGTACTTTCGCCGTTTAGTAGTTTCGAGAGCTTGAAGCCGAGCTCCTGCCAGCCAACATCTCAAGCTCTTCTTTCTCTGGATCTGATTTTGGAAACAAGTTTCTATATCATTTGACATTAGTAAAATTCAAGCTTTGATCGTGTTATTAGATATGGAAGTGTATCTTGTACTTTACTTTTGGCCTCTAATCCCAAAACTTCTTCGACGGCTTTGATCCTACACGGTTTCACGAGAGTTTCTCCGATTGTATGAGATTTGAAACATTGTGCTACTATTTTAGAAATCTCAAAAAACGCTAGTAATATTTTTTCCGATGGAGCAAATCTTGTGCCACTAGACCCGAGTTTCATTTTTTTAGGTTCTCTAATTTTCCTTCAAAGAATTCTTGCGAATGGTCAGACAAATTTGGATGTACTTTTTCTAAGTGACGTTTCAATTTCGCTGTTAAATAACTGTTCTCGTATTTTATCTTATATTATATATAATATTATATTAAAAATATATATTTTAGAAAAATTATCCAAAATAGTTTTAGTTCACAAACAATATACAAATACTACTTTGCTCTAATTACGATCCCGCAAAGAGACATAATTTAAATTTATTTCTCCACACTGAAAATGTTCAACTAATGACGGCGCGAAAACAAAGGTAAGTATGTAATATTAAACACTAATACTGACAAATATAACAAGTGACAGCGCAAAGAGCATGTGATTCCTGAACCCGTCAAGACGTCGCGCGTTGTATCGTTCTATTGAAAATAGGCTCACTCTTCGTTCTATAATTATTGGGTCGTTCAGTAAGTAATTTCCTTTAATGACAACAGCTGATCTTATTGAATTTTTTTCGCAGCTAACTTCCCACTTATCCGCTTTACAATTCTATATTTGAACAGCTCATATCGTAAGATTTATCTGCAAACAAATTTTTCAAATTAGTTTTTGGTAGGACCTATCGAAGGTGGAAAAGAGCATTTTCGGTATATTTTACTGTTTTACTATCAAAAGGGTAAAAACACAATTCAAGCAAGGCGAAACTTATGTGATGTCTACGGAGAAAATGTGGTGATCGAACACCATCGCCAAAATTTCGTTCTGGTAAATGCAAATATTTACATAACACAATAAAAAAATCGTGTTTAAATTGCACTCAAGAAACGAAATTACTATTTATACTCTCTGTATAGATGCAATTATTACCCTAGTGTAGGGAGTACGGCTCCAGATTCAGCTATTTTTTGGATCAAAGGATTTTATTGTTATATTATTTGTTTTCTATCAACCAATTTCCATTAAGTTTAGTTTCACTTATGTGATTTCGTAGCGCAAATTATTGATAAGTTATGTATCTTCCTACAGCAACAATATGAAGAACATAGAGTTTTGTATTAGTTAGGTTGACTTTAATATAAGTATGTATATATTTCTGATGCAAAATAAAATGTAGTTAAAGAGATAAGTGAGCCCATAACCTATGGCATTTGTTAAATAGTTAGCAAATATGATTGTAATCTATCAACTATTTCAGATAATAACGATACAGTTTCGCTGGCACCTTTGCTACTTACAAATTGAGTACGGAATTTCTAATTGTTTTAATATGAGAAGTACCAGCTTTAACCCTAATATTCAAAACGCATGAACGGAAACTAACTCTTTCTCTATTAACACACATACTAGGACGGTCCGATTAATTCTATTGCGTACAACAATACATCGCTGCCACGGCCGTTTTGGTCAAAATACGTTACGATCTACCATATTCTCCGAATTTTACCACATACGATTCTTTTTTCTCAAACATTATAAAGGACGTAAGAGAGGTCCTACTTGAAGACCTCCAGAAAACGTATTTCTCAGACGAGCAAAAAAGTTAGAGCATTATTGAGTAAAGTCTATCGAGCTAGGTTGAGAGGTATATAGTAATTTTTTCACATTTCGATTTGGTTTATGAAAATAAACTAATATTGGACCACCCATAAGCAAACGTACCTATTAGGACTAGCATACAAATTTTACTAAATTTGAATATGTACATACATATAGGTATAAAGAAATATGTATGTAAGATAAATGTTATTGATATAAATAAACAATTATATATCTTCAAATTTACATGTAAGCAATATTTTCAAACCCTTATTATTATATGTAGACAAAAAGTTAGCACTTACGTTTGGAATACTTAAATGCGTGAAATGACAAATCTCTAAGCAAAAAGACTGCGTACATACATACTTGGATTAGGTGAAGATAACCAATGCATGTATTTATAGGTATTTATGTATTTATTATTAATTATGTTTCATATTTATCAATATGTATTCAACAAAATGAAATAGGTATTTACTTACGCTTATTTGACTATAAAATGTAAACAAATCATGTATTTTTTAAATTAACCCGTCTGTATTTTTTGCTTTATATAGTATATATGTATACTAGTGGATCCGGCCACGCGTTGCAGTGGTATACATTTTATGTTGTCTTATATAAAAAATAATTTGGGTTTTTGTCTGTTCGCTATAGCTTACTAAACCGTTGCGGGAAATGAAAAATGTCCTGAAACATTTTGAAGAGAATCCATTGATGATGGTTTGTAAAAATAAAATGTTAATTTTTAACTAACTTACGAGCGTAAATGCAAAAAAAAATCCTTACTTTCTTATAAAGTGAAAATTTGAGTAGAGAAATAATTTGCATAAGTCAACATATAGTATATTGGTAAAGTTTAGAACTGTGTTAGAAATAGGCAAAATAATACAAAAATGGTGTATACCTGCAAGGCAGCCTCGCTATCAAGCAAAAATCCCTCGTACTACATTTGGCTAATAATAAATTTAAAAGAATAAAGCGTACAGCTGCAACCGAAACCACTGGTTTTCGGAAAGTGCAAAAGAACAGCTGGTACGACGAGGAGTGCCGTCTCGCAGTGGAGAGAAAACAGGCTGCCTACCTCGCAACGTTACGATCGACCACTACACGTGCGGGATGGGATAGATACCGAGAGTTGAAGAGGGAAGCGAGACGCATTTGTAGACAGAAGAAGAAAGAAGCCGAAATGAGTGAGTACACAGAGCTTGATAAGCTGGTCGACAGGGGTAATGCTCGAAAATTTTACGACAAAATGCAGCGGCTTACAGAAGGTTTCAAGCCCGGAGCATACTCTTGTAGAACGCCCAAAGGTGATCTAGCCACTAATGCCCAGAGCATACTTAAATTATGGAGGGAACACTTCTCCAGCCTGCTGAATGGCAGTGAACGCACAACACCAGCAGAAGGAGAACCCGATTCCCCAATCGATGACGATGGAGCAGACGTTCCATTACCCGACCATGAAGAAGTTCGAATAGCAATTGCCCGTTTGAAGAACAACAAAGCGGCAGGGGCCGACGGATTGCCGGCCGAGCTATTCAAACACGGCGGCGAAGAACTGATAAGGAGCATGGATCAGCTTCTTTGTAAATTTATGGTCGAACGAAAGCATGCCCAATGATTGGAATTTAAGTGTGCTATGCCCAATCCATAAAAAAGGAGACCCCACAATCTGCGCCAACTACCGTGGGATTAGCCTCCTCGACATCGCATATAAGATTCTATCGAGCATATTGCTTCTGGAGAAAATAGTTCGAGCCGCAGAACTAAATAGAGAAGGTACCGTCTTCTATAAGAGTGTACAGCTGCTGGCATATGCCGATGATATTGGTATCATCGGCCTCAACACCCGCGCCGTTAGTTCTGCTTTCTCCAGGCTGGACAAGGAAGCAAAAAAAATGGGTCTGGCAGTGAACGAGGGCAAGACGAAATATCTCCTGTCATCAAACAAACAGTCGTCGCGCTCGCGACTTGGCGCTCACTTCACAGTTGAGAGTAATAACTTTGAAGTTGTAGATAATTTCGTCTATCTTGGAACCAGCGTAAACACCACCAACAATGTCAGCCTAGAAATCCAACGCAGAATAACTCTTGCCAACAGGTGCTACTTTGGACTGAGTAGGCAATTGAGGAGCAAAGTCCTCTCTCGACAAACAAAAACCAAACTCTATAAATAGGTCACTCATAATTCCCGTCCTGCTATATGGTGCAGAGTCTTGGACGATGTCAACAACGGCTGAGTCGACGTTGCGAGTTTTCAAGAGAAAAGTTCTGTGAAAAATTTATGGTCCTTTGCGCGTTAGCCACGGCGAATACCGCATTCGATGGAACGAAGAGCTGTACGAGATATACGACGCCGTTGACATAGTTCAGCGAATTAAAAGACAGCGGCTACGCTGGCTAGGTCATGTTGTCCGGATGAAGAGGAAGACCTCCACTCCGTTGGAAGAACCAAGTGGAGAAGGACCTGGCTTCGCTTGGAATATCCAATTGGCGCCACATAGCGAAAAGAAGAAACGACTGGCGCGCTGTTGTTAACTCGGCTATAATCGCGTAAGCGGTGTCTACGCCAATTAAGAAGAAGAAGAAAGCGTGTTGAGGGCATTAAAAAGATCCGTCTTTAGGTCTACGGTGTACATCCTTCAGAGTATTTAGCTTAGGATGTTACTACATCACGCATGCGGTCCAACCTCATTCGAATACTTAAAAACCGTTGAGGGAGCTCTCAAAGAAACCTATCGGGCAGATTGGCGTGACAGAGGTTTTCTAGAAACCGATGATCATTGGGAAAATACTCTGAGAGAAACATCAATTTCGGCGTGTCCAGTACAACTAAGAGAGTTTTTTGTCGTCATACTTTTATTTTGTCTACCTTACAGTCGATAGCGTGAACAATAAGAAATACATTTTTGTTATCCGCCTGATGGCATTGGCAAGACGTTTCTTGCAAATTTAATACTTGCTAAAATAAGACAATCAGGGAAGATAGCGATAGCAGTTCCTTCGTCAGGAATTGCTGTAACTCTTCTAAAAGATGAAAGAACTGCTCATTCAACTTTTAAGCTTCCGCTATTCGTAAATCTTGAACAAAAATCAATATGTTCTATCCGCAAAAATGTGCCTCTTGGTAAACTATTACAAGACGTTTCATTGATTATGTGGGATGAATGCACCAGGAGCCTTAAAGCACATATAGAGGCAGTGGACAAAACATTAAAAGACCTTAGAAACTCCTCTGCTCTGATGGGCGGGATAACTTTTCTATTTGCTGGAGATTTCCGACAGACTCTTCCTGTCATTAACAGAGGTACGCGAGCAGATATCATAAAAGCATACCATCGCCTTTATGGACTTCGATTGAAAATATAAAATTAAGGACGAATATGAGAGCTCATCTACATGGAATCACTGATGGTGATTTTCCACAGCAACTGCTTAAACTTGATAAAGGAATTTTCCACTCCAACCAAATAGTCCACTCTAGGCCAAATAGTCCATAGTTTAGAAATTTTAATAGATGCAGTATACCCTGATATCGAGAATTAGCACGAAAAGGTGTGTTATTGTTATAAACGGTTTAATTATTCAAAAAGTTCCCACAAAATAAACAAATACAAATCGATAGACACAGTGACTAATATCGAAGACGCAGCCCATTATCCAAAGGAGTTTTTAAATTCATTAAGCCCTTCTAGACTGCCACCACATGAATTGGATTTAAAAATTGGAATTCCAATTATGCTGGTTGAAAAATTTAAGCCCTCCAAGCATGTGCAATGGAACGAGGCTGATTATTAAAGAATTTGAGGACAATTTAATTGTAGCAACCATTATCACCGGCCCAGCAGCTGGTCAATCAGCTCATATACCAAGGATTCCAATGATCCCAAGTGATCTGCCAATCCCATTTAAATGGCTTCAATTTCCGGTGAAAACATCTTTCGTTCTAACTATAAAGAAACTTCAAGGCCAAACTTTCGAATTAGTAGTGGTTGACGAAAAAATGTTTTGCTCATGGCCAACTGTATGTTGGTCTATCGCGGATTGGATATCCTGAAAATCAATTTATATTGCTGCCACAAAATAAATTAACATCAAATATCGTTTAAAGGAAAGCTCTGACTCAATAAATTATTTTTGAGGAGCAGAGAAAGTAAAATATATAGCAAAGGTCTTTTTACAAAAAAATAAAAAAAAAAAAACAAGTGTGTACAAAATTAAAACTTTTGAAATGTTTGTTAAATCCCCGTGCGAAGCCGGGGCGGGCTGCTAGTTATTCATCCTTATATAAAAAACTATTCAATACAGTGAAAATTTTATTTACGAATAAAGGCGACAACGTTTTTGTTGGTATAAGAATCCAAGGGATTGTACTTTTGTACTTGAGATTTAATTTTAATTATGGTCAAACAAATGAATTTCATTGGATAAAATATAGAATTTAAGGCCGCTTTCTCAATGTCTGGTTAACAGCCTTTCTGTCCAGTTAATGGAGTTCTTGGCTTAAAAGATTGCACTTAATAAACATCAATTAACTTTCGGACCGAACGATGCATGTTAATGATGCATGGTTAATGAAGATATCAGCTTAGAGCGTTATGTTCACCTAACAGTTGTACGTATTACCTAAAACTAATCGATATAGATATAGAGTTATATATACATACATATATATTATAAATGATCAGAATGACGCGAAAAGTTGAAATCCGGTTAACTGTGGGTCTGTTCGTCCGAGCAAGCTGTAACTTGAGTAAAAATTTAGATATCTAGACATGGTATACAGGTTCCTTAGTACAAAAAAAATTCGAGTTCGTAGATGGGCGTAATCGGACCACTGTCATGCCCACAAATCGCCATTAACCGAAAACACATAAAGTGCCATAACTAAGGACTAAATTAAGATATAGCAAGGGACACCTGTGGATAAAAATTTTTTAAAAAGTGGGCGTGCCCCCGCCGCCTAATATGTTGCGCATATCTCCTAAACCACTAAAGCTACAACGACCAAATTCGCCCGGCATAAATATTACAAGAACTCCTATAGTGTGAAAATCCCCATATAATGGTACTGTTCAAAACTACTTAAAGCGCGATAAATTAATAACTAAAAATGTCAGAGACATTAAATTTTACCACCCAAATGGTAAAAGGAAGCTTTATAAGAGCGGTGTGAAAATTGGACGATGGGCGTGGCACCGCCCATTTTTTGGTGAAATCCCATATCTCAGGACCCGACCAACCGATTTCGACAAAATTTGGTACGTGGCGTTATTTTCATATTCTTATATCACGTTATGAAAATGAGTGAAATCGGACAATAACCATGTCTACTTCCCATATAGCACAATTTTAAATTCCACTTGATTCGTTGAGTTTCCAGCACACAAATCAAGAAACAATTAATATAACGGGATTAAACTTTGCACGAATAATGCCTTTAGTGTGTGCCACCTTATGACAAAAAATTGTTCAAACCCAACCAAAACTGTTCAAGACCCTAGGTACCGAGGGTCATGTGGACCCCAGTACCACAGTTGACTTTTTTTGGAAAATATCGGCCAATGTGTGAGATACATATGTAATAGAAAAATGCAGTAGTAATTCTGTGTATCCAAAATGGCGGGAATTGGATCATTACTGCCCTGAATCCCCATATTCCTAATATAAACATTTTTGAACTTCCTGGTGACCATATGCTGGATATATCGGCCGATATTTGAGTTATCTCAATGAGAATTTCAGAACGTATTTTACGCATATCAGTGTATTATTGTGCCTAAAATAGATATAATTGAGCTAAAACTTGACCTAGCACCATATTACCATTACCAGGATTTTGGAACATCCGGCTGATTTTGTGTAATAACTATGTATAATAATTTTGGTTTTTTCTAACAAATCTTATGCAGAATATATATATTTGTATATAGGTCATAATAATATGTATAAGTTATATATGGTGTATGCATATACAAAATTGCTTAGATTGCGATCTTTTGGTTGACGTTTTACACGGTAAGGCTTGGCTTGGCTTTGATTAATGCAAGTTGCACGAGTATAAAATGTTCGGTTGCATACGAACTTAGCCCTCTCTTACTTGTTTATTTATGAATGTTTTTTTGTCTTCTAAGCTGGTTCGAACTGGACACAATGTGCTAAATTTTCTTAAAATCGGTTCAGTAGTTTAGGAGTCCATCGCGGGCAAAAACGCAACACGTAATTTTTATACTCTCGCAACAAAGTTGCTAAGGAGAGTATTATAGTTTTGTTCAATAACGGTTGTTTGTAAGTCCTAAAACTAAAAGAGTCAGATATAGGGTTATATATACCAAAGTGATCAGGGGACGAGTAGAGTTGAAATTTAACTTGAGTAAAAATTGAAAATGGGCGTGGCGTCGCCCACTTATGGACCAAAAACCATGAAATTCGGTATATAATATTTTCTTAACACCCTGATGACATGTACGAAATATGGGTGAAATCGGTTCACAACCACGCCTTCTTCCAATATAACGCTTTTTTGAATTCAATCTGATGCCTTCTCTGTATAATATATACATTAGGAACCAATGATGATAGCGGAATAAAACTTTACCCAAATACGGTATTTGAAAAATATGTAAATGACGGAAAATGAAATCTCGATTATCACTTTATCATGCGAGAGTATAAAATGTTCGGTGACACCCGAACTTAACCCTTCCTTACTTGTTATATATAAAGTTATGCATATATGTACATATATGATAAATAGAAACATCATTCAGAATATTATGTATATCTTCCGGCTTCTTGTTATAATTTTCCCGTAAACAAGTTTTTTTTGGCTTATTCAACGGTAAAAACGTAAAATTTCTATTCATCAGAAGATGAGGGCTTCTGACTTGTTTTCTTCAAGGGTGGGAAGTAATTTTATTGAACGTACCGCATCGGGGCTTTGTCGCCTTTAAAGGTTAAGATATTATTTTACTACCTCCGCCTTAAAATGTAGATTATATAAAATTATAAACTGAGTTGCATGCCACATATTTTTTCCCATTCCTCTCTTTGCGATTTGTCAGTTGGAGACAAAATATTGGTATTATTTCCATCAGTTGTTTTGCACACGCAGCAAGTATTTATCATTTATGGCCATAACATCCGACAGTAGTGCCATACAGATTATGCGTTTGTAGTGTCCTTTTTATTAAAGTGTAATTTTTTATTTTGTAAGGTTTATAAATAAATCTTTCTGTGAACACCGAAAGTATATACTACATGTGTACGTACATCAGACCCGTAGCCAGGATTTAGTTTCTAGAGGTGCCCAAATCCTATGGGAAGGGAAAATAGGTAAAAAACAGAAAGTAAACACTCAAAAGACCTTTCATGTCTACTAGGCTAAATATTTAGCCTGCATAAAGACACTGAATATTCAGCCATTGAATAAAAACGCCAGTGTAGTATGAAAAATTTATTTACCTTTTAAAAACATGAAGAACTCAATTGCAATGATTAACCTTTAAGGAAGGAGGGGCCAGGTTCCCTTGGGGACATTTTTTGTTTTGTTATTTTTGAAAAATTAAAATCTTAGACTATATATGAGATTAAGTCATTTGAAAAGGTCCTTCGATTTTTATATAATTTGCAAAAAGTGCTTCTATTAAGAACCGTGCAAAGAAAATATTTAACTATGATCGTAGATCGAGTTGAAATCCAGTTGGGTATGGTCGACTGTCTACATTTTAAACATGATTCAATTATATAATTCGAAGTGTGATTACTCCTACGAAAAAAATTTAATCCACATTGTCAAAAAATTTACTTTGATTTTGATAATTTTGGGTGTTTTATAATTTATTGGTATTTGGTTATCACTCAGAAGACGGGTTTTCATTGATTGCAATTTTTGAATCATAAAAGGGAAACAAAACAACGAATTTTGATATCATGAATTAAAATCTTTTTACAAATTGTCTTTTTGCATTCAACACAAACTTATATAACTGGATTATGATAATGAATTTGTAAATTGGAATTCGTTTGGTGTCATAATTTTCTCAATATTATTTTTTTATCAAACTTAACGAATTGTTATCATTATTATGAAAGACTAAAGGCCGTCCGGCAACTGTCCGAATACACACAAATTGTATGTTGCAAATATAATGTACTTTACATCAAGTTCCGTTAAGTTTTTTCAAACGTCATTTGCTTAGGGAAAATGCGAAACTGGTCGCATTTTCCGTAAGGAATCAGCTGTTTTCGCTTTTTGTCAGCAAATACATACATCATTTTGAATTTGAAAATGAAGGACGACAAATATTTTGTCAACAGATATATTAATATTGAAAAAAAGAAATTTTTGTACGACAAACGCGTGTATATAAAAAAATCTATGTGGTTAATCCTCTCCATTTTTAGGACTCGTAAAAAAAAAACATTCTTTTTCCATTTTCTATTTATTTCCCTCACTGAACATGACCGAACTCTCTTTTTTGTTTTAATTTCACTAATTTTTGTAAATATGGATATTCCTTCTAAAACAGAAGTAAACATTTTCATTGTTTTTAAATATTTTAAGTACATTATAGTCATTCAAAAGTCTACTCTCGGTTCCTTATGCAATTGACAGGCTTTTCGTTGATTTTTTGACAGTAACATACGGCAGCGTATGTAGTATATTATAGTTAGGCCTTTAAAATGGAACTACATTTAAATATCATATTTATTCATTTCTATAAATTACAAGGGTATATTTGTAGGTCCTCATACATACATGACAGTTGATAAAGTATACGAGCCTTGAATAAAAACTGAATAATCAGAAAAACTCGGCTGGAAATACTTTGTGAACATTGTACACAATTTTCTAGGAAACCATAAATCAGAATATATATATATAATCATGTAAAGCTTTAGGGTATAATATGTCCTTAAAAATACATATGCTGGAGTCTTATCTGACGAATAAGGTGAAATTCTCCATCAGGATGTTTCCTTATTGGAGAAGTACTATCAATGGAAATGGAATACAGGAATAGTAGCAGATAATTATAGAAGACTTTAAAAAATATATTTTTTCTGTATTTAGTAATAATTTCTCTAAATATAGCTGACGTTTGTACGTTTTAAGAGAATATTATAAATAAATGTTTTGATGTCACAAGAAATCCTGTCATGCCAATTTTACTTTCATTCAAATTATTGTTTATAGGCAAAAAAAAAAAGTTTGGAACTTTAACATTTTCTTAGTGCGGTGAATTTTCTCGATCCGGCCCTAGTTAGCCCACACACGTGCACGGTGCAACAATATTACAACAACAGTACTTCATTTGAAATATGTTCAGCGTTCTTTATCTACAAAACTGTACAAACTACGCTAATTTATTAAATCTAATAACTGCTTCGGTATTTAAGTAGCTAACTAAATTGTTGTTGTTTTTTAGCTGTACCCACCTAAATAAAAATGCTACTTCTTTTCCGACTTTGTACTTATTAGTTATCAAAAACTTTATCTAATAAAAAATATCAAACACATTATTTAATAAAAAATACATACATATATATTAGTTGGTTTATTATTATTAAGATTAAGGGGAAAAATACGAACTCCTGTCCTGCTTTATTTGCGAACTTACCATTCTTGTGATTAAGAAATAGTTATCTTGGTCTAAACAATTTAACTGGGAAAAAATTTTGAAAATTATTACTTCTTTTAGTTAGGAAGATTTTATTCCTCCAATAAATCAGGGCTAAAACATTTATCAAACAATTTAAAAACATACAAAGAAATAATTATGGGCGGAATATTCTTTTTCAGTAAGAAGATATCAATTTCACCAGTTTAGTTGGTCGAGTAGTCCCTGAGTTTTATTGGTTATCAATAGGCTTCCTAACGTGTATATGCATATGTAACATATTATGTATATTTTTTCGTTTCTCAATTCAGACTAATGACATAGCTCTACAAAAAAATGGATTCCTTGTACTGGATATTTTAGCAAATAGGGATGCTTTAAAATGCCCACATTGAATTTATTCATGGATGTATTGAATATGTTCTTATTATTATGATTATTACATATATGATATTTTGACAACTTATCGGCTTTTTAGTAATAATTTGTGGATTTTTCTCCTTTTTTACTCAATGAAAACCTGCATTTGCCTTGAAAATCTTTATAAAAATTAATGAAACATGTGTGAAATCGTTGACTCTAATTTAAAAAAATATGATCTTAGGGTTCCGAATACAGAAATGCAATTAATGGTAGTATTTGTTCATTGCTTAGAGTAATTTTAAAAATACTTAATTATAGCCAAGAAGTTCAGTATTCCTCCATTTACCACGTAAAAAAAAATTAACCGAGGAATCAATGTACCAGTTTGTTCAATCGTATGGATAATATAGTAGCACTCAAATATATTTGAATGGAAATACGTAATTAACTTAAAGAAAGAAATATCTCTTTAAGGTCGAGTGCAACCGAACATTTTATACTTTCGCATTTTCAAGCTTTCCCAGAAAGCCTTTGAAATACCTTCAAGTATTGGCAAAACTGTTTACTAAGCAGGTAAGGAATGGCTAAGGATATAACCGAACATTTCATACCCTTGCAACTTGCACGGATGCAAGCCGGAGAAATATATTCAATTTTGGCAAAACTTCATATTAAAAAATGTATTCGACGACATCGGTATTTTAAAGAGGTGATAAACTCAATTAGTTTTATAACTACATATATCAACGAATCATCAACATTCATTAACGAATTGTGTGGTGTGGCGTAGTTCTGGTGGAACACTACACTATTCCTGTTGGCCAATTCTGGATGCTTCTGGTCGATCACCTGCTTCAAGCGGTCCAGTTGTTTGCAGTAGATGGTAGAACTAAGCGTCTGGCCATATGGGAGCAGCTCATAGAGAATTATTCCCTTCGAAACCTACCAAACACACAGCAAAACCTTCCTGGCCGTCAATCCCGACTTGGCCACTGTTTGGGACGATTCACCGGCCTTTGACCACGACCGTTTTCACTTTATATTGTCGTATGTGATCCATTTTTCGTCGCCAGGCACCATCCGCTTCAAAAATGGGTCGAATTCGTTCCGTTTCCAGAAAGTTTTTTTGCGTCAAATCATGCGGCACCGAAACATCTCACGGAACGTTTCTCTAGCGGATTTGCCTTTAACGAAGGAAAATTTTAGAATAGCGCGAATTTCGGCGTTATTGAGCTCCATGTTTACACGCCTATAACTGTTGAATGCAATATCCAAACTAATCGTGCATAGCGTCGTTTTGTAGGTTATGTCAAGACCTATTGCCAGATACGAGCTCTGTAGTGCTTTATACATAGCCGAAATTCAAAAGACAAAATGGCCGGAGATATTTAATTAATATTTTACTTCGCTTTACCGACATAAACTTAACCTAAGAGGGTAAATTTTGATTTAAGTTGATGTGAAAAACATCAATGAGAACAGCATAACTGCTAATATTAGGGATATCAAATTAGAACCAAGGTCTAGACCAACTAAATTAAGTATATAACATTTTTGTTTTAAATTCCTATGTCACAGTGCAAAGGGTGAAGTCGGACTTCCATCACGCCTTTCCCAACAACACAATTTAAAAGTCCATTTGAATTGAATTAATATAACGAGATAAACCTTTTGCATGAATAGTGCTCTTAAAGCATCACCTTATGACCAAAAACCTATGGACCCCAGTACATGTAGTTGACTTTTTACCGAAAATATCGAAAGTTCAAAAATCTTTCTGTTAGATTAATGAGATGTTAAAATGATTTGGCCAGTGCAAATTTAGGTGATTTGAGGCCTCTTTTTAATTCTCAAATTACAGGTGCTTCTCACTATGGCGATTCGTTTTTCAGTTTTGTATCTTAATTTGCGTCTCAGATATGGAATTTAAATTTTAAAGCAGACCTGGATTACATTTCATGCTGCACTGAACTATGTAAAAAGTTGAACATTGTCTTTTCGAGATTGTTCGTCTATTTGTTTCGGTTCTGCCAAATATCAATCCTACACCTCAAGAAATAAGACGCGGCATATACTGTAAATTTTTATTTCATGGATTTGGTAAGTATATTATGTATATTATTATGAAAAAATTTATAATTTTAATATTTAATGAGTGATTAGTGAGTGCTTAAAATTCAGTGTTCCAAAAGCCACTTGAAACGAAACAGCGAACGTAAAACTTATTATTTCCAAAAAAAATACTATCTGACACTTTTAAGGTATCCCAGAGATTGACCGACCTAAGTGTTTGTTAAAAAGTCATCCAAATGCATTGAAGTTCACAAAAAAAAACGTGTTATTATCACAATTTGGAATCACGTAAAACTTATTATTTCCAGAAAAAATACTATCTGACTCTTTTAAGGTATCCCAGAGATTGACCGACCTAAGTATTCGTTAAAAAGTCATCCAAATGCATTGAAGTTCACAAAAAAAAACGTGTTATTATCACAATTTGGAATTGGTCAAGTAGTTTCGGATATAACAGCCGCTTTCATCCTCAAGTTTTTATTCAGATTCGTATATAGCTCATTTGTACTGTACATTTGTACGGAATTTTTTTGTTTTGTGTGAGTCTTCTTAGTTTTGTATTGTCGGAGCAATGACACACATTGTACATATATTAAGTTGTGAGAGTTTCAATTTTTATACTTTTGCAACCAGTTGCTACAGAGTATTGTAGTTCTGTTCACCTAACGGTTGTAGGAATCACCTAAAATCAACCGAGATAGATATAGGGTTATATAGACTAGTCGGACCACTACCACGCCCATAAATTTCCATTAACCGAAAACGTATAAAGTGCCATAACTAAGTATTAACTTAAGGTATAAAACTGTAATTTGGTACAGATGATCGCAGCAGCAAGGGACACCTGTGTGCAAGATTTTTTGAAAAAATGGAAGGCGGGGCAACCGCTTAAGCTACTAGAACCAAATTTGCTGACTACAAATCTTATAAGAACTTCTACCTGCAGTGTAAAAATGGATGAAATCGGAGGATAACCCCGCTGACTCCCTATATAACGGTACTGTTAAAAACTACTAAAAGCGCGATAAATCTGTAACTAAATACATCACAGTCATTAAATTTTACCACCGAGATGGCATTTGAGAGCTTTATGGGAGCTGGTGTGAAAATAGGTCGATGGGCGTGGCACCGCCCACTTTTTGGTGAAACCCATATCTCGGGACTCGGCTGACCGATTTAGACAAAATTTAGTACGTGGCATTCTTTTTATATTCTTATGTCACATTGTGAAAATGTACAATCGGACAACTACCACGCCTACTTCCCATAGAGCTCAATTTTAAATTTCACTTTCACTGTTCAGGCCCCTAGGTACCGAATATTTAGACCCCGGTACCTATAGTTGACTTTTGATCGAAAATGTCGGTCAATGTGATATATATAACTGAAATTAAGGGATAATACATCTCTTATATTGATATGTCTGTATGTCACAAATGCGTTGAATCGGACCAATACTTCCCTTATCCCTATACACTTAATATATAGATTTTCGAACTTAGGGAGCTTTGTACCGCATATATCGTTCAATATGTGAGTTATCCCAATGAAAATAAGAGAGCGTGTTTTATTCATAACAGTGTACCTTTGGGCCAAAAATAGATAAATTTCAGCGAGAACTTGGTTTTGCCTCTATATACATAACTAATATGTATTAGGATTTTCGAACATCCGGCTGACTTTACTCTATATGATTGGTTTTGCACCTGAAAGTATTTCTCTGATTTTGATTCTTGCAAGTTGCAAGAGTATAAAATGCACCTGAACTTAACCTCTCCTTACTTGTGTAATTGAATATTGTTTATGAGTAAAAAAAAACTTTCAACTAAGCAGAAAAAATCATCGTAAACACATATACTATATTAGATTGATTTCAAAAAGCTGAGATTTTAAGAAAAATAGATCGAGGCGTTAGTAAAAGTCGATTGGCGTTGATTATAATATCAAAATATATCAAGTTAAGAAAACGTCATTGAAAGCAGAGAACATATCAAGAAACAAAACAAGAAAACACTTAAACCGGCGTAACTGTGTAATGACTAGTCCAATTATGAAATTAAGATTTCGTTACTCAATCAAATCAGTTGTTGAGCAAGATATTCAGACAACAGCGTTTTCCCGACGCAGTTGAAAGCAACAACACCTTGATAAATTGGCTTGAAAATAATAAAGGTGCTAATTGGGTGGCAGATGACTCTATATGTATAAAGTTTCCTGAAAAAATAATAATTAAGAGTAACTGTGAATTTTAAACCAGTACAAAAAATTACACTATTTCGTAATGTAACCAAATCATTAAAATAAGTTTGGGGTTTTATTTCCAAAAACTTCGGTTTAATACTGTATTTGTTTCAATTTTAAAAAAAGTTTGCAAAATTTAATAATTCCATGAGGTTAATTACCCTTGGGATTTTTTGCCTAACTTTCTGGAAACTCTACTGAATTATCCTAAGCATTACTTGAAAACTTTAAATTATTATTTAGTTAAATAATTTCTTTGACTTTGGCGAAATGAAGTGAACCCATATATTACTAATTTTAAAAATTATGAGTGCCCAATGCTAAATTCAACTTTTCATATCATTATATTTAAACACATACTACTACTACATAATTTTCTATTTTTAACAAACAGATTTTTAAAAATTTTAGATGATATAGAAATGTTTTATGAAATTTATATACAATATACGATAATTGTACAGTGAACATACATAATTACTTACATTCTGACGAGCTGACCAAGAATTGCATAAAAGGGAAGCGTCTTCTAAAATACGGGTCTGAAAATATGTACAAGCAGTATTGATAATATTATATAGGTGTAAATGTATGAGAAATATATGAGGGTATGTGATTTCTTTTTTTGTATTAATTAATAATAATTCAACAAAATATTTTTTTTATTTCGTAATTAAATTCAGTTAAGTTCCAATTGTAATTAGAGAAAATTGATTTGTATTATTTCTTTATTTAATAGATAACAAAAAGTTAAATATCGACATTTTTTGATTTTTGAAATGGTTTTAATACAATAAATTTTATATGCTGTACATTATCGCGTCATTTACTTGCTAACTATGTTGAACTTTCTATTTCTCTATTATATAGGTATGTACATGAAACCATAAACAAAATACATGTACATGGCTTCAAGAAGAGTGCTAAAAGCCGTGTAATAAATTTAGTTGGGGGAAGTTAAGGTACCCAATAAAACACAACCGTGTAACCCAGAAAATAGTTCAATTATCGCATAATTGATAAATGCGTTACTAAATATTATATTTTAGAATTTCCTTTTCCTGCGAAAGGCAATTAAAAATATACACCGATATTACAGAAGGCTAGTCGATTACATTTGCCGTTATGCTTGCGTATGACACTAAACAGCAATGTTATTTGCGATAAGCTACTTGACTATACATATGACATGAAAAATCCATAAAGTGTTTGAAAAGCAAAAATTTTTTTTAAGATTAATGCACATAAATTATTCTGTTTCTTTAAAGATATTAAATGTAATCAAACTTTAAAAGTGATTTTGATATTTCTTCCCGCTATGTTAGCGGTTTTACTAAAATATACAAAAAATGGAGACAGATAACTTAGTTGTCTGCGGTAATAGAACTACTACTATTATTTAAGCACTGTTTTAACATGAAACGTTTTTATCTTTAAAAGTTCTTTAAAACACTAATTTAAAGCAATAACTAAATAATATATGTCGGGACATTCTAATTTACATCTAATCTAAATGATACAAGTGAGTTGCATGGAATTGGTATAAAAAATCCACACAATGGGGGTGCCGCCTCCCACCATTAGGGGATATCTCTTATCTATTCTAGAAGAATGACGTCAGATAACTTTGGAAGGCGTAATCTTGTTTTCAACAACCTCTCTCTTTACATCGTATATTACGGCTTAGAATTAAAAAAATCGAAATATAACCACAACCCCTTTCATAGAACACAATTCCAAATTCTGCCAGTTTTATTCACTTTACAATAGATAATCTAAGCACTAATGAAGAAATTGAAATATATGTAACTATAAATTATGCCTTTAGTACCTCTATCTCTCAAACTGGTTGAAATTAGACTATTATATATAGTATCAATCAACTTATAAATTATCTTTAGAATATGTAGAAAAATCTTAATATTAAGCAAAAGTAAATTCTTGGATATAATAAAATGTGGTGCAAAAATTTAATCAGTCTATGAATTACCCCAGTCGTAATATGTAGTTTATAGTTATAATAGTTTTCGCTATTCTAGTTGACTTTATCGCGAACAATCATAACGCGGCTTGCTTCTTAATATAGCGGAAGCACGATATGATTTCTATACCTCATACAAGAACAACAATGATTAGCAGCCCTTTGGGCGACTTGTCATCATATTTATATTAAATTTCATCTCTTTTTCTAGTTTATATAAAGATAACTGTAAAAAATTTGTTTCAAAAAGTGGAAATAAATAACTAAAATGCAAAAATCTAAACACCAGATCAATTATAGCGAGCACGATATGATACATACATATATGTATAAATGCAAGAAAGAAAAGATTTTTGGTTATGGCAATACGACGAAATATTAACTGTCTTCGATTCGTTAAGCGTTGAGGAGAAGGGAATCCAAAAACTCTATCCGATGCTGCAACAAACGGGAAGAAATTGTGGTACAACCCTGCAATATGTCATTTGACGCATGAGCGCTGATGTATGAGAAGAAATTTTTTTTCGGGTTTGGAAACGTTGCAGTAACTCTTTATTTTTCTTTTCTCTAAATTACCATACTATAATTTATTTTAAGTCTTAAGTTTCAAAAATACAAGAAAAAATAGAAATTTGGATTTTCATATGCCATTTAAGCCACTCACAATAATAAAACAGATCTACAAGGTGCTTTCCAAAGTAAACGGGACTTAAAAAAAACAGAACAAATATTTTTTTTCGGCAAAATCAATTTATTTTATTCAAAATAGTCTCCTTCAGCTTCAATGCAGCGTTTTGCACGGTCCAAAAACATATCGAACGAGTGTTTTAGCTCTTTGGCCGGTATGGCCGCCAGTACGCCGGTGCAAACCTTTTGAATAGCCTCTACGTCTGCATAACGCTTTCCTTTCATGGGCAAATGCATTTTTGCGAAAAGGAAGAAGTCGCACGGTACCATATCAGGTGAATACGGGGAGTGGTTAAAATGTGATTTTTGGTCAAATAATTGGTCACAAGCGTCGTATCGAATGTTGGGTTCTGAGCAATTTTGGGTCGTCAGTCAATTTGTGCGGAGCAAACTGTGCACGCACCTTTTGTAAGCCCAAATGCTCGTCAAAACGCGATAAATCGATATTTTGGAGATGTTCAATTTCATTTCCATGAGTTTCAATGATGATTTCGGCTGATTTTTGATGAATTCACGCACAGTTTCGATGAAATTTCCGGTGATCATGGATTTTGATTGGCCCACCTGATGATCATCATTTATGTTCTCACGATCACTTTGAAAACGTTGAAACTACCTTTTTCATCAATTGAAACGTTTCGGTAAAAGTTTTACCAATTTTAAAACAAGTTGGCTCTTTGTTCGAAGCTCATTTTCGCACCGATAACACAAACATACTAACACTTAAAACGCAACAATCGATTAAATGAAATTCTCACTGGACAATCGATAAACAATCGAATAGCAGATTCTAACTCACCAGTCGACATATAGATGGCGCCACCAGTGGGTGCTAGATTCAAAAATGTCTTGTTTACTTTGGAAAGCACCTTGTAAATATACAAAGCAAAACTGAGTAGCTCTGAAGATTTCGGCTATACCACTTTAATGAGGTATCCGCGTACTCTTGCACAAACTCAAATTCAAATTTTCTGCTATATTAGAGTTTGCTGCTGGATATACATGTATTTGTAGTATAGTCTTACTCAACATAACGGTATGTACAATTAGTCCAAAAATTACATGTAAATACTGTTCTTTTCAACTTTGGCTTAGTTAAACCGAAATAAGTATATCTTCACTTAAAATGCAAAATAACGCAAGAACACTTTCGGAAATTTACAGGAGAAAGAATGAAGAACGATCCTAGTTGGTTTTGTGCCACACAAAATGAACTCAGAACAACTGTTATGAGTAAAGAATGTTCTGTAATTTTCATTGAGATAACTTAAATATTGGTCGTTATTACAACCATAAAGTCACTTGCAAATTCGAAAATTTTTATAAAGTTTAGACCCGATTCAACCAATTTTTAATACATATAACTACTTTTGTCAGGGAAGGTTTCTGTCAAAACATCAATTGTATATCTCACACATTGACCGAAAATCAACTATAGATACTGGGGCTCACATATTCGGTACCTAGGGGCTTAAGCAATTTTTGTTGGATTTGGACAAATTTTAGTCATAAGGTGACATTCCATTAAAGTAGGAATTATAAGTGCAAAGTTTTGACCCGTTATATCAATTGCTTCCTGATTTGAGTGAATCAAATGGAATTCAAAGTTAAGTTATATGAGAAGTAGGCGTGGTTGTGAACCGATTTCGCCAATTTTCACGCCATGACATACATATATGATTAGAATGCAAAGTACTAAGTTTAGTCGAAATCAGTCTGACGGGTCCAGAGATATGTGATTTTACCAAAAAGTGGGCGGTGCAACTCCCATCGTTCACACCGGCTCCCGTAAACCCTTCTCATACTATCAAGAAAATAAAATTTAATGTCTCTGGCGTATATAATTATTGATTTATTTGCGCTCAGAAAATTTGGTTGCTGTAGCTTTAGTGGTTTAGGAGATATGTACGATGCACGATATAAGATATATTTTTTTCTCCTAAGGCACGCCCATACAAATATTTATCCAGATATATATATAAATTTTTGTTGAATTTACAGCTTGCACTTCAACTCGTCTTGTCATCCTGATCATTTTTATATATGTATATACATACATATACATATATAACCTTAAATCTATCTCAATTACTTTTAGGTGATACGTACAACTGTTATCTTTATTGCAAAATTTAATTAGTTCGATGCCATTTCGTATATGTATATTCATATTATTGATTACTAAAATCATATTTAAATTAAAAAAAGCATATAATGGATTGTCAAAAAAGTCTTGCGGTATTTTTATTGAATTTTTTTTTATTGAAATTGAAATGAATTTTTGATGACTCATGCCCAGCTCTTGACCGATGCTACGACTGCTACTATGCCGGTCTCTTTCGACCAATTCAGCGATTTTATCGCAATTTTCGACGACAGGCCTTCCGGAGCGTGGCGCATCTTCGACCACCTCTACACCAGAACGAAAACGTTGAAACCATCGTTGTGCGGTGGAAATGGAAACTGTATCGGGTCCATAAACTGCACAAATTTTATTGTCGGCTTGAGATGCATTTTTGCCTTTATAGTAGTAGTACTGTAAAATATGCCGTATTTTCGCTTTATTTTGCTCCATGTTTGCGACGCTATAACTCACGAACGACTTAAAAAAAAACGACAATCAATCAAACACGTGTTAGCGCGTCAAATGAGCTTTCCAAAAAGATATAGCATGACCCGATGCGACGAATAAAACTAGAACTATGCGCTCTCAGCGCCAACTAGCGAAAATACCGCAAGACTTTTTTGACAACCAATATACTATTAAACTAGAACAGAATTATTGTCCCATATGATTATTTCGCAAAGAATTAATTTTTTTTTGCAATGATGTATTTATGTTAACAGTTAGAAATAAAGAGAACATAAGTATAAACTTTCTTAGAACTATAGCGTGAATTCTAAAATAACAAGCATATCTTGAAAAATCGTTTATATTTCTTAAAGTTAGCATTAAACGGTTGTGATGAGCCTGGCACTGCTCATAGATTGATTGATTGAATAATATTAATATTATTTAAATATATAAATCGTAAATGGACTTTAAAATATTGAGTTTTCACTAACCTCTGCGTTACAAAAGATAACACAAACCATTTTGAAATCCTCAATCAATGACAATGTACTTGTAAAAATTAACTAATTACATTTATATACATTTTAACCTTTACAATTTCCGTTTCGAACATGAGACTAATAATATTTGAATTTATGATATATACTTAACTTTTTATCGGTTTCAATTCTGATTCCGAGAACTACCAGGTTAACTTTTCTATTGTACTACTATTTATAATCTTTTTAAATAACTTTCTTAAACCTTAGCCATTTTCAAAAATTCTTGATTTTAAAAGTTGAAGATGAACTAGTAAATAATATAATTTTATGGAAACGATAGGCATGAATTCTTTTGGAAACCATGGGGTAACAAAACTATTTTAATGCGATAGGAAACATTTCTCCACCAAATGGGGAAACACAATTGCGAATACGTCAGAAGACATGTTAAACGCCAGGGTGCAACGCAAGTGTTGGCAGTTTTTTGAGTAACCGGAATAGTTAGTTGTGATAGTTTTATTATTACTTTTACTTAAAAAAATGAAAAAAAAACTGAAATGCTTTATTATTCCTAACACATTTGACCATCAAAGAAGTGTACCGCTTTTATTATTTATTAAATACCTCAAACATTGAGAAACAAAATGACCTATGCAACATGTTGCAAGAACAGAATTTAGTTAATTTAATAAAATAATTTTAATAAAATTATCGTGGACCTTAACTACACAATGGTTATTAAGATACGGTTATAAATTTATATCAGTGTGTAGTTAACGATCTACTAGCCGTGCCTAAAATAACAGTATTTTCAGCTATGTTTATTAAGTAATATCAGTATGCTAACGTAAAACATTCCTAAAATATTAAAAAATGTTTGAAAGATATTTAAAATATTCCGAATCTAAAATACTAAATAGGTATATATATCTTCATTTAGACGAATTGTCTGAATGTGACATTTCCGAGATACATAGTTTCCCAAAAAATATTAAATATCTAATTATTTCCACAAAGTTTTATTAGTTGACCTCGAGGAACTTCGATCAAGCTGAGAAAGCGGAAAGTTACATAAAATATTTTGAAATTAACGGATTTAATTAGTATTAGTAAACCTTAGTTTGTTTACTGATTTAGCAATTAAGTAAGTGTACTTCATCTTTTGTTGTCAAATCACTTATAAGACTAATTTTCAAATCACTTGTGTACGTGCGTGCGCACACAGCGTTTTTCCATGGAATTAGTTGCAGTCGATTTTCGTATTCCTCTTTATTGGACATAATTCAAAATTGGAGAATCGAATTCCACATATGCATTGAAGTACCATTTATATAAAATGTAAAGTTTAATTTAACTATTTCAGATATTATTGAAGACGATTTGGGCCGTCATAAAACTTTAACAAACAATGAACAAATTAATATAAGGATTGTTATCAGATATTCAATCTTCCTCTTTTCGAAATCTTGAAGTTAGTTTAGTTTTTAATGAAAAGTAACCAAACTAAGCTAAGATATAAAAAATAAGAAAAATACAGCAAAGCGAAGAAAGAGTTTAAGAGGTCAGTGGAAGCCAAGGCTAACACCAATACTTAAATCCATATTTACTATATTATCTTAAAAAACTGTAAAAAACATATCTCAAATTTTATCTTCATAGCCATGCATACTACTTCGTAAAAATTCTAAAAAAAAATGTTTTACAAACGATAAAAAATGTGGCTATATACTATAAGTCCATTCCTACAAAGAAATTTATAGATTTAAATATTTATAGATCAAGGAGGTGAAACCATTTTTGTTTTAGGCCGCTTAATTCACAATTTTAAGTCTGCACATAAATTCGAAGCTCTTACACTGTAACTTTCAGCGTCTATGGCGAATCTTTTTCTAGCACATATTTACTAATTTATGAGTCTACATATCAGAGAATTTTATGTATTTTTCATGTGGAACTAAAGGATGAACTCTATGTGAAAATTTCAATATTTTAACCCACTAGGCGTCGTTCTCTCAAAAATTCTTCAAAATTATTAAAAAAAAATGTTATTATCGAATTAGATACACTTTACATGTATATTAATGTTTTTTACTTAACTCCACATAACATCAGAATATTATTTCTACAGGGGAATATTGTCTAAACTATTTTCTAAGAATTCCTTCTTGAAGTAATTATAAATTATTGCACTAGAATCTACTCAAATAGAGAACTAATTTTAAAAACTTATTCATTCACACACACATTTTTGCATAGCTACTTGTGAAAATACCTACAAATGTATATAAAACTTTATCAATATAATTTATCAATTGTAAATTTGAATATTCTATGTAAGCCGAATCGCTTATACATGTATATACAATATGGAGTATTATTACATTAAAATTAAGTTCAATGTTTCCTTCCACAAATTTAGAGTTGCACTCTTTTCTTATACTTACAGAAGGATTCGGCATACATCTCCTCATCTGATCCGGACCCCTATAAGTAGGGCTGTATCGACCAGGAAAGCAGGTAGGAGCAGACATTTTCATTTTATCCGTCGTTGAATACATCGACATTGTCACACAACTCCCTACGAAATCCTCCTCGAGCTTAAACGCCCGAGAGGCGTCAAAAGTCGTCGGCGAATAAATTTTGAAGCACTGTTTTTGAATCTATTTATATCCCGCATATAAATATGCAGGACAAAATATATTATTACCAAATAGCAATTTGAGGAACTTGTTATAATCTTCTTCCTTTAACTTTTTAAATACAATTTTCCTCATAAATATGGAACATATTATTCATTCTTCGATTTACTTTGTCACACTGTTGAATCGTAAACAATGACACTTTTCACATGCATGTTTTTATGTACAAGTACATACACATATTAGCACCGATCCAAAACTAACTACGAATTACAAATCAATGAATTATGAAAGGACTAATATAAAAACACGCACATAATTATATCTAAAGTACTTTATTCACAATAATTCACGATTGTTTAAACTAAACGGACCCGAACAGATTTTACAACTAGACAACCGTATGATAAAGAATTCTATGATGAGTTTCACTAACTCCAGTTTATTTGGGAAGGACAAATTTTCATTATTCATGTGGGGCGTGTCGTTTTTCCGACCCACCCTTCAGTGTGGCTGAATTTAGATTTGAAATCCAACCTTATGAATGCTTGTCATTGGCCAATTGAGGCGACAGTAATTTTATATAATAAGTATCTACCATGCTTTTTATGCACAACAACATATACATATACATATGTATATACATAAACCTTTGATTATATGTAAATAGATATGTACTGTATAGATATATGTATTTATTGAAGTTGTATATTTCGTTTGGATGCTCTCATGGATATTAAATGAGAAAATTCAACGCGTGCGCCTGATGAAGACGAGATTTGGGACAAAGCTGTTTCAGGACAGAGAGACCCAAATGATGGGCTTTTAGGAAGCATACCCAGAAGGCCGACCTATCGAACATCAAAAAGAATGAATTTCGAAACCAACGCATACGCGCATATATTATTTCGTGTGCATGTATGCCCTAAATCTGTCCCCATGTTAAGTATTGAATGTAAAATGATTCAACCATATCTGTGCGCTTAAAAACGTTTTAGTGCTCAGCACAATCACGTCCCCTTATATTTTATGAATTTATAGTTAGAGTTTTAGGTTAACTTTATGTATTTATTGTATTAGAAAGATTTTTGTTAAACAAGGACAGAATTTTTAGAAATATACCCTCTCTTATTGTTATTAAGATAAATCACATCTTATCAAATTCTTTTTATGAGATATGTGGGCGCTAGATAAATATTGATTCGATTTTATTCATTTTGACACATGGGTACATTATTATCGGCAAAAGATTCTCTCTTTATCTAATATACAAGTATATAGCGTACAAATTGTCATTTTTTTCTGCACATATATTGGGGTCCATACTTTCGGAGATTGAAATCGATATAACCCCATTTCGAAAAATTTTAGACATGAAATGACTATCCTAAAGCCAGTATTCGTTAAAAGTTTTATTCCGATATATAGTGTAGTATAGTATAGTGTAGTGTGAAAGAATCACATGAAATTTAAAATTGTGATAATTGAGAAGTGGAAGTGGTTGTAGTCCTATTTTCACAATGTAACTTTAAATTATTAGAGTAATATTATGCACCAAATAATGATATTTACTTCTCTAGTTAAATATTTTCCTATATGTATGTTCTTTTCATTTCTTATTATTATTTTTTTTTGTGGGAAGTATAATATTGCTGGTATTATGCAAATAATGACAAATTTGTAGCATACCATGGTAAGTGATTTAATGTTCGCTTTCGTACATGAGACCTTAGCAAGTCGTCAAAAGTTTTTTTCAACTCTATCATATTATGAAGGATTATCTTTTTAAACTTTATTGGTGGCACCGATCTTCTCTTCACTTCTACGTATTTCTTTATATCCGAATTATTAATATTAAAATCAACCTAACTAATAACTACATCATATCGCATCGTGTAGTACTAATCGAAATATTAATGTTTAATTGTATTGAGAAACCAGGCATGCAGATGAAATGCATACGCAGCGGTAAAACTACGCCACGCAAGCAATACAGCGGGATACCACGAAGACGGAGAAATCAGACAAGCAGATAAAACAACAACAAGCATGCATACGCAGCGGTAAAACCACGCCACTGCCAGCAACATACGCCGTCCCAGCAACACACGCCA
The DNA here is from genome assembly GCF_024586455.1 of Bactrocera neohumeralis. Classification (NCBI taxonomy): domain Eukaryota; kingdom Metazoa; phylum Arthropoda; class Insecta; order Diptera; family Tephritidae; genus Bactrocera; species Bactrocera neohumeralis. The sequence continues at coordinate 59,528,101 of NC_065922.1, forward strand.
TCCCAACGCAACATGTTGCGAATGTTTTAGCACGCAGCACAGGCTTGCTGGGGAGTTAGGTGACCGATGATCAGTGAGTCAGCACGGGACTGTGACAGCGTACGCACGTTTGGCATCAGACTACGCAGTGAGTTTATCCTCTGGCTAGTCTTGGTACCCTGACTTGTGAACGCCGTCTGTTAAGGGTGAGCTTGGTAGTGAGTTTATCCTCTGACCAACTCAACCTTTAACATCGCGGTCGCTAACGCAGTCTTCCGTGATCCGGGATCTTTACGCGGCAAAAGTGGTTGAAAGGACCTCTCCAGCGCAGCAGAGGAGCGTAAGTGTGTATACCAGTACAGCGTTATTGAAGCCTACACGAGCGTCGGCAGAAGTAGCCGAACGTAGTCGTAGTAGCACGGGAGCGTCAACGCACGCCGCAGGACACCGTCATTGAAGCCTACACGAGCGCCGGCAGAAATAGCTGAGCGTGGTCGTCGTAGCACGAGAGCGTCAACGCACGTCGCAGGACATCGTCATTGCAGCCTACGCGAGCGCCGGCAAAAGTAGTCGAGCGTGATCATCGCGGCCGAGAGCAGCCAGTCGTCTAGCACCCAGGAACGCAGCAGAGTGGGAAACGGTATTGCCCTAACGGACCACACTGAACCGTTACCCTGGAAGCAGTTTCCTCGGGCGACGACATCACAACGCGGGAGACAAATTTTGTAACTTTAATTTAAATTATAATATAAAAGTAAAATAAAGTACGATTCGCAGAAGAGCCCCAATATTTACAAATTTATTGTAACGAACCCTGGACACGGCGAGTATACCTCAGCAATTTATACTTGTAAGAAGCAGGGGCAAAAAAAGCTTCGTTACAAGATATCCGATGTATACTGTAATACAGGGTTTTTCCGGAAAGTAATAGGGCTGAGTCGATTTAAAAAAAATTATTGAACCAATCGTTTCAATTCTTCAAAAACTATCAAAATAGGCTCTTTCTGCGTCGACGCAGCGCTGCCAGCGCGGTTTCCAAGCATTGAAGGCATCATGGAAGACATTCTTCGGAATAGCTTGTCGTCTCAAAATGCTTGCCTTTTCAGGCAAGGAAACAAAAAAATTCGGGGGGGCCACATCTGGGCTGTAGAATGGCTGCGGAAGCGTTGGGATGCCGGCTTTGGTTAAGTAACTGTTCACAAGTAAGGCGCCGTGAGCCGGACGCTGACGTGGTGCAACTTCCAATCGGCTGCGATGTCTTGTCGGACCCGATTGATCCTTCGTTTGAGTATCTTAAGGACTTCCACGTAAAACTTGGCGTTGACGGTTTGTCCAGGAGGAACAAATTTATGGTGGACGATGCCTTTGATATCAAAAAAAAACAATTAGCATCGTTTTCACTTGGGATTTGCTCATTCTTTCGGTTTTCATCAGCGACCTCTCCCCGTCTTCCAAAACGGCCTGGTGCCACCGAAACACACCACTTCCTGCTAAATCTGGGTAAGCCTGCTTGATCATATCAAACGTCTATGTCGCAGATTTACAGAGTTTCACACAGAATTTAATCGAAGAGGTACGCACCTCTGCTCTAACGAACGTTGCATTTGCATATCAATATCATCGGCCTACGCTAGCACCTGTGCATTCTTATAAACGATTGTACCTGCTCGATTAAGTTCTTCAGCTCGAATTATTTTCTCCAGCAGCAGATTGAAGAAGTCGCCTTGTCAAAAACATCGTTTGGTATCGAACGGCTCGGAGAGGTCCTTACCGATCCTGACGGAGCTTTTGATGTTGCTTAGCGTTAGTTTACACAGCCGTATTACTTGTAGTTTTGCGGGGATACCAAATTCAGACATAGCTGTGAAATCGACGAAGAGGTGCTGTGTGTCGATTCTCCTTTCACGGGTCTTTTCCAAAATTTGGCGTATGGTGATCTGGTCGGTTGTTGATTTGCCAGGTCTAAAGCCCCACTGATAAGGTCCAATCAGTTTGTTGACGGTGGGCCGATAGAACCTTATACGCGATGTTAAAGAGGCTTGTCCCACGGTAGTTGGTGCAAATTGTGGGGTCTACCTTTTTGTTGATTGGGAAGAGCACACTTAAATTCCAATCGTTGGGTATGCTTTCGCTATGCTGGTGCTTGCTCTTTATTAGTTCTTCGCCGCCGTATTTGAATAGCTCGGCCGGCAATGGAACGTCTGCTCCATCGTCATCGATTGGGAAATCGGGTTCTCCTTCTCCTGGTGTTGTACGTTCACAGCCATGTCGGCCTTCATACTCACGCATTTCGGCCTCTCTCTTTTTTGTCTGCAAAGGTGTCTCGCTTCCCTCTTCAACTCTCGGTATCTACTCCATCCCGCACGTGTTGTGGTCGACCGAAACGTTGAGATGTAGGCAGTCTGTTTTCTCTCCGCTGCGACACGGCACTTCTCGTCGTACCAGGTGTTCGTTTAAATTTTCCGAAAACCAAGTGTTTCGGTTGCAGCTGTACGTAAGGAGTTTGAATTGGCGTCCCACAGTTCCCTTAAACCGAGTTGTTGACTACTGCTCTCAGAGAGTAGAAAATCGTTGTGCTGTCTGTTGTGATTGCAGCGACGTCGAACCTTCCTTGTGTTTGTTAACGTTCGTTTTTTGCTACACAAAGGCGGGTGCGAATCTTGGCTGCACCAAGATAGTGGTCCGAGCGCAGTTAGGACCTCGGAGTGGTCGCACGTCTAGAATACTGGAGACGTGTCTTTCGTCTATCACAACATAATCGATCTGGTTGGTGACAGCCAGGTACCTTGATGTACTTTCTTGTGCTGGAATCTACTACCATATCTGTATAACCATATTTCGGGCCCCGGCGAACTCGATCAGAAGCTGATAAATTCAGGTAAATTGTTGGCCTTGAACGATACGGTCGATACGTGAACTGCAATGAAGCGTTTTGGAAAATAATTACTTTTGTAATTCATGAATGTTTTCCGACTGTTGTGCATCTCACAGTTCATTTGGAGAAGGTCAAAGAGTGTATTTTAACCCAACAGTACAGCCAACGAAACACCGCCAACAACAAAATCGACATTGAGGAGTTTTTTCTCAACTTGTGTCAGTGATCCGCTTACGAGAACACTGCTCTATTTGGAAATGCCTTGATATTTTACATGAAATGCATCGTCGAAGAAATAGTTACGCAGAAAACAAGGCCAAGCAGTAAATGGACATCCAGGCGTGTTCTCAACTAATGCATTAGGACGAATTTTTACAATCCACCCTATAAACGATTATTGCTTCTCCCTTCGTTTGCTATTGATTAATGTACGCGGTTTAAGGGGTTATATCCACTTGCGAGGCAGAAAAAACGCGTTTTTTTGTGAATTTTTTCCAAAGAGGCATTTTATTTTATACATTAATGGAAAAATGTACTTAAACAGAATTTAATGTACTTTAACAATCAGCGGTTTATTTAAAAAAATATTGGATCCCCTAGCTCCTGTAGATGATCTGCGAAGAGACGTCCAAAAAAATATTTAGTTTTGTGATAAATAAATACAGGTAATGATCGAAGCTCTAGTCAAAATTTTGATTTGTGACAAAATGGCGGCTGTTCAAAAAAAAAATTCAGCTTTCATGAAAATTTTTCACTTCAAAGTGGCTTAAAACATCGAAATTATTGTCCAAAACCTTATTCCTTCGATCATTACCTGAAAAATATATCTGAGTAAGTCGTGTGAAAATTTCAAACCGATCGGTTTAGCGGTTTCGAGAAATTTTCCTCACCGACTCTGAAAACACGGTTTTGAGATAAACGCGTTTAAAGATTCGGGAACGATTTACACTAAAACAAATTTTTTTTTTCAACTTACATCGTGTCATCTATTCCAGCACCATAAGAGGAACCCTCTGCTTCGTCGTTTGCCTCCAAAACGTTTAATTGTTGTTGTCTACGAGCCATCCTCCCCTCGCCCGTCGACCCTCACGTAGGAATGAGCATTGGGTCCAAGTGATAATCCCATAGCACTCATATAATAAAGAAGAGATGTTTTACCTTACCGGCTGCAATGTTTGCAGCTATTTCCACAATTTTTGAACCAGCTGGAATAATTTTTGGAGTTATTTTCCATATCAGCTGATTATAACATTCATTATTGTTCTGAGTAAAACCACCAACGCATCGTTGCAATAATTTTTTGTTACTCAGATCTTCGTAAATTGGAAAAATAGCTGTTGCAACATCAGGTTTATAGCTGGGCAAAGTTCCCAAGGCACGCGCTTTTTGCCACGAACACCACGCGTTTTCTCCTATAGGACAATTATTATGCTGAGGGTTTTTATCTGTAGAGCAGTTATGGAAATAAGATGCCCAAATGGCTTTATACTTCTTTCAACAGAATCACAGTGTCTCCTAATCGCTAAACCATAGTAAACTGTTAATTTATCAAAAGTTTCCCAGTCAATTTACCTTTGCCACCAAGTAACTTTTTTTTGCCCATTTTTATCTTCTATTTGTTCGGCAGTATTATTTACTATGTCTCTTAGCCGTTTGCCCATTCTTTTTTGAACATGCCCAATACATTCTTTCTTCGTTACTTCTGTTTCACCATAAGGAGCAGCCTTCAAAATCCCCGAATAAGTTTTAGAGTCACCATCACCGACGTAATTTCTAAAACGAACTTGATACTTTTCCAATGAACGTTTGAACATGGTAATAACAGCATCAACTTCCATTTTTCCTGATGACCCATCGTGGTTAGCTGAGCATACGTCTTTGTGCTCTTTCCACCATTCCTGATATTCAGCAGTATCCTTGTGAGATTTCCAAGGCTCGCATTGCTTACAGTAAGAGCTTTTAACTAAAAGATCAATTATTTTCCCACTGTAGTATCCAATGAGAGATGTAACTCCAAATAGAGAAGTAAATCCCCTTTTTTTCCAAGTTCCATCTCCCGAGACTGTTAAATCACTCTTATGTTCATCACCCTGCTGTTCAGACGCGGCATTCATTTCCTCAACACAAGCTTTTTTTAAAAGTTTATTTGTGACTACTGACACACATTCGTGGATATTTTTAACGATGATATCATATGAAGTTTAGAGCAAAAAAGCTGGCATGTCCATTAGCCCACAAAATTGAGTAGCACCTTTCAAACCTAACCCAAGGGTTCACATCACAAATATGTCGATTTATTTCATACGAGTGTTTGACAAAGTTACACGAGTTTACACTACGAGGACTACATTTATCACATAAGATAACAATTTTAAAACAAAGTCCACGTTCTGATGCTGTTTCAAATTTTACTGGCTCACGGCAAGTTTAACACAATATAAATACGTACATACTCACTAATAGCCGTAAACACAGTTATAAAATTTAAAATTCTATTTTCAACTGACGTATCGCGAGTTACAAATATTTCCTCTTGCGCTTTAAATTTTTTTGCTGAGGCGCTGAAACTGCTCTCATCATATCCCACGGTTTTGGATTAAAAACGTTCTTCCGTTTATTTCTTCGAGACAACTGTTTATTGGAAGTCCCCGAGTTTCTCTGTTAATTTTACGAGGCATTTTTTACTGAGAAATACACAAACTGAGAACAAACACCACTTGTCCACGTAGAAGATCACTTCTAACTGATGAGTTCACATATTTTTAACTTAAAATTCCTCAATATAGGTTTCAGGTAAAAACAGAAACAGCTGCTACTCCGGCTCGTGCTCCGCCTACTTTCGAACGCTCGGAAACGTTCTTCGTAATACGCTCATATCTCCGAAACTAATTGTCGGATCGATTTGAATATTCCTGAATATGTGTACATTTTTCCGGACGGTATGCACGATTCGTAAACCCTTAACTCCATTGTCTTTGCTTGTTTATTTGCCCCACGGAACTGCCGTTAAGCATTACATCGTGGGGCCAAGCTTAGCCATTCGCTAGTCAGTCACGTAATTCAGACCTACTCCTCATTCATCCTTCTGAATTCACTGCGTTACCTCTCTATCACTCTTAGCTCTTTCAGAACTATAGCACACCACACTCTCACACTATCCCACACTTGTTTTGACTCAGTCATAAACCGCACTATGTTATCCGGTGTCACTTGTTACGTTGTCAGTTTCTGTAGATCGGCTCTATCCTTTTTATACCGTCGGCAGAAAAAGAAGATGAGCAGCTCGTTTTCTCCGCTGCTGTCGCAGAAGGAACAATTCGTCCCGTCGTCATGTCCATATTTATAGAGATATTCTTTAAAACACAGGTAGAAATCTGTTTCTCCGTGTTTCCTCTCTGTCCATGCTTGCACGCTTCTAACTAGTCTGTGGTTCCATCTTCCCTTCGTAGCTGCATCCCATCGTTTCTGCCCCTCATCGAGTCTTGTTTGCCTCTCATCCTTCCGTTCTTCAGCCGTTAGTCGTCTGCCCAGACTTGTAGACCTGTCATATGCTCTTTTGAGTTCCATGGCCATTATCTCTGGTGGCATGATGCCTGCTAAAACCCCAACCGCTTCGTGGGATACCGTACGAAATGCACACGTGACCCTTATGGCACTGAGCCGCATTGAAAATTTCGCTTTCTTAGCATACGTCTTTTGCTGTAGTGCTGGCCCCATATGGGCGCGTACATCAGAATTGATTGGCTCACCTTGGCCAATAACGCTCGCCTATTTTGGCTTGGTCCACCAATGTTGGTCATTATTCTTGATAGGGCGGCAGTTACACATGCTACTTTCTCAAATACCTTTTCGATGTGCGTCTTGTAGCTAAGTCTATTGTCAATAAGCACTACTAGGTACTTTAGTGCCTTCTGGGTCATTATACTGTGGCCGTCAATATTTAATTTTATGCCTTCGGGCTTTTTCCTGCTTGTGATCAGGATAGCTTCAGTTTTTTGCCCAGCGAGTTGAAGTTTTGTTGCCGTGAGCCACTCTTTAATCGTTAACGCCGCTTGATTGCAGAGGTACTCAAGTTGCCCCAGTTCTTTTGCTACTCTGTTATGGCAATATTATCCGCGTACCCGATTATCTGTACCTGCTTCGGGAGAGGGAGACGCAGCACCCCGTCGTACAATAGGTTCCACAACAATGGGTCAAGCACGGAACCTTGTGGAATTCCGCCCGATACCCTACATGTTTTTGTCCGTCATCCGTATCATACAGTAACAACTGGTCAGACAAGTAGCTGGATATGATCCTAACCAAGTAAGCCGGGGTTTTGTTATATTTTAGTGCACTTATAATATGTGGCCAGTATGCCGAATTGAACACGTTTTTAACGTCAAACGTGACCATACAGCCATCTTTTACCCTCTATTGCCTTGTTAGCTATGTCAGTAAGATTTTTTTCGCATCAGTGGTGGTTCTCTGTTTGCGGAATCCATATTGGTTGTCAGACAGACCTTTCTCTCCTTTTCTAGATGCAGCTCTAATCGTGCACATATTATCCGCTCTATGTAGTATCTTGCCGGTCGTATCCAGCATACAGAGCGGTCGATATGAGTTAGGCTCTCCTGCTGATTTTTTTGGCTTCTGCAACAAGACCAGTCTCTGCTTTTTCCAGCTTTTCGGGAAGAAACCTTTTTGTAAGCACCGTGTAAACAATTCAGCAAAGGGTTTCGCATCGTACTTAATAGCAAATTTTAAAAGCCTTATTTGGGATACCATCCACCTGGTGCCTTGGCATTGCCAAATCTCTCTGCCGTTTCTATTAATTCCACATCAGTGACTATTGTCCATTCCGTTTCAACAGGTTCTGGCACTCGCGCCATTCATTTCTCTAGAGGCTGTGCGGGGAATAGAGTTTCCACAACGGTTTTCAGTAGCGCTGGGCACGTCGGTGCTTGTCCTTTGCCACCTCTGATCTTCGTCATTACCAGCTTGTAAGCATCACCCCATGGGTTTTCGTCGATATTTCCGCAGAGTTCTTTAAAGCAGTAGGATTTACTTTTTTTGATTGCTTTTTTGAGATCGCTACGTTTTTTTTAAAGCATTCGTGTAATTGCTTATGCTCTGCGATTCCCCTACTCCTTTGACACTTCCTCCTTGCTTTGTGGCATTCCTTCCTTAATGTGTCGATCTGCTCATTCCACCAGTAAACAGGCTTTCTATGGGCGCCATTTTTCTTCCTACTCATAGAAGTGTCGCATGCCTTAATGACGTGCCGCACTAGGGTCTCCGCCTGTCGATTTATGTCTTCCTCAAATGTTAGATGACCATCTAACACGAGTTTGAAGAGTTCAACGTCCCTGATTTACATCTTGCTTCCTTTTCTCTGTACTTTCTTAGTGGACATATTCCTTCGATTGTGCACCGAGTGTTCGATTTCGAACATAATAGCATGATGGTTACTGTGTGCATATATGTCGCACACCTGCCACCCTGTTGTCCGTGCTAGAGAACTGCTAGCGAAGGTTATGTCAATGACCGAATCCCGACCGTTCTTCTCGTACGTATTTTGATTTTCGATATTTAGTAACACCATGTCTAACGACGAGAAGGCCTTTAGCAGAGCATCTCCACGCCTATTTCTGCAGATGCTACCCCACTCCATCGCCCATGCATTAAAAACGCCTGCTATCACGTTTCTTGTAGTAGACAGAATTTCTCTGACTAGTTCGTCCAGGATTTTCTCAAAATCAATCTGCGATATGCTTGGCGGTATGTAGCAGCTATAAAAATTGATCCCACAGATTTTCGCTCGTGTGTAAAAAGATTTCCCTGATAGCGGTTTGTCCTGAAACATTTCCCCTCCACATGCCCATATGGCAGCTTTGTTTGTGTTGTCAAAGGTCCATGTCGCGCCGCTTATATTTTTGTACTGTTCGCAAAGTATAGCTACATCGACCTTTTCCTCGTAAACCGTCTGCTTAAGAAGCTCTTGTGGAGCCTCACAGTGGTTTAGATTGGGTTGCATCACTCTCATTTTTTGATGTTTTTACATGCCCCTTTGATCGAGAGGACACTGTTTGCTTCCTATTTGGTGCTCGATGTTTTCCCTGCCCTTTTTCTTACATGCACTGAGAAGCTTCACAACAATTTCAATTGCTGGAACATGATAATCACTAGTATCAAACGATGGACGATGCGATAGCTACTTCTCAGGCCACTGAAGTTCGCACATTTTTCGCGAAGATCATTCCGTCATGTCAGTCTTAAAATCCGCGTCAATTTTGGGATAGAAACAAAAATGACACGCTAAAGAACAACGTCATGAAATTCGTATATCACCCGACATTCACGTTCTTCCGAGTTTTTCAGTAAGTCATTTACCACCAGAATGAGAGCTGGGCGCTTAACAACTTACCCCTCAGTATTTTACCCCTGATATACAAAACCAAAATTCTTGGCATAGATGTGAAAGTTCTTACCAGTTTTCGGTATAAACGTCAAGTGACGTCATCGCTAATTCCAATGTCCTCCAAAGGTTCCTTTTGCCTTTCAGTTTTCAGAAGCCGGAGCTTTCCTACAAACTCCCTTTAAGCTAGCGTTTATGTCAAGGATTTCCTATCTGCATTTGTAAATTCTAACTATTAAAACTTAAAATTAAAAATAAAATGCCTTATATCCTTTTAGAAAAGGGACTGGTGGTTGATAGCAAGAATAAGCAATCCCGCTTCACAGTCACTATTAAACTCTATCACTTATATTGTTGTTATTCTGTCAAACCCATTTGCTGTTGGAAAATAAATAATATCTGGGAATTTTGAAATTTTTTAAAGAAATATACTTATATAGCTTCATCTAGGACCAACCGCTTTTTATCAGAAAACAACTTTGGAAAACCAAAAAAAAATCATGTATCATCTAGAAAACTAAACCTCGCCCGTGGGGTGCAACGTATTTGATCTGGTGCGATATTTATACGAGCTCAAGCTTTCGTGTCAACTCTCTAGTGAAGACCGTTATTGTGATTTTTCAATATCTGTGATTTCAATGATTGCTATTTTTATACCAATTTCATATTACAATTGCGATCGCAACTAAACCAACTTACTCGTAGATATGAAAGTATTTGTATTCTATATTTAATTTTTAAACTCATAACATAAGCTTTCAAATTTGGTTTTAACAATAAATAAAATTAAATTAAAATTATATAACCTTAAGCAGTTGCAACTTCTACAAAAATGTAACAGTAGATAATTGGTGAACCGAACCATCTATAAGTTTAACTGAACAGATACTTTTGTTACCATATAAATTAATACAATAAAATTAACGTTACAACTCCATAGGTCCCGCAATCACCAGGCATTAATCCTATTCAAAATATCTGAAACTTTTTGGAAAACCGTATTCGAAGACATCGAATTTCATTCAAATAAGGCCAAAAAACTGGATAATCGACTTGTGGGTCAAAATATCCGGAAATAATACTAGAAATTAAGTGGAGAGCATACGTCGCAGTGATGGTACATAATTTTTTGGAAAATCCCCACCAAAGAAGAAAAAAATCCCCACTTTTCCCTACGCTGTTTAAAATTTTTCCCCACAAAATTCCCTACAAGTTTTACCAATCATTTCTTACAATATTAAAAGAAAACAAAAAAAGTTTGACCTTAAAGTACAAAAGGTTAGACATTTGGAACATTTATTATAATATTAAATATGTATAATACATAAAAATATAATATGTGCACCATTGCCTTGTATGTGTACACATGCATATATATATATATACAAATAAATAAAGAAAAAAATTCATTTCATTTAAATACATTTCATGTTTTAAATTAGACTAGCATAGGTACAACAGGAATGATCCAATCAAACGGATGGTTAACTAAGGCGACATTAATTTATTTGGTTAAAAAAAAACTAAACAAACAAAAAACAAGTAAACATATACTTTAAGCATGATGTAACCACAATGCAAAAAAAAAAAATATTAATGATGGTCGTAGAGTTCAGACGCTGTCATTTTTTTTAGATGCGATTCCTTGCACTGAAAAATGCAACAATTTAGATTTTCGTCTTGCAAAAAAGAGCGGATTATGCAAATCGAAGTTAAATTTGCATGGCTTAACTTATTTCTTTTTTTCGTACGAACATCTGTAACTATAGAAAAAATTCTTTCGGAATCTGCATTGGCATGTGGTAGTGTTAAAACGAACTTGGCTAATTTTGATATAGTAGGAAAAAGAAAATTGTCATTAAAGTTTTTCATTTTAGTGATATTGCTCCAAAACTCTTCAGTGCCCATCTTTAAAAGATTATCTTTTTCATCGCTCTTAAAATTAAACTCAAAAGTTCTCCACTCTTGTAGAAGAGCGTAAGCATCTACATTAAATCTGCTGCAAATATTTTTAAATGTGAAATCATTTTTGTTTCCTTTTACCCCCATTGCAATTTCGGGACTTAAAAACTCCATTTCTGTAAATATACCTGTTCCAAGGGGCAATCTTCGCTGTATTTCTTCTAAAGCAATAATGTAAAACTGCAGGCAATCCATTCTTATTTTGTTTGCAGCAGCCTTCGGAATAGTTGTTAAGAGATCGATGCACTCATGCCCAAAAAAAACTTCTTCGATTGGTAGAGAAATATGCGGTGATCTAACAGCACAAGTAGTATTAAGTTCCGACTTTTTAATGAAATTTTGACCTATGATGTGACATCCATCTAGTTGCACACATCCTTAGGATTTTTTTTTTCCTCCCACCTAACATTTCCTGCACAGCTTCCAATTGCGCACATCTCTTGGAACTTCCAGAGACATACGAACCGATTTGCCGCAAAAGATCTTCGGGTGCTCTTGGCAGTGCTAAGCAAGCTTTACTTGCAATAATTGCTGCCGAATGGCAAATACATTTTACAACGACCACGTTTGGAATGTCATTAATCAACCTGGAAGCGAATGAATTGCATTTCCCGACCATAACATTTGCGCCGTCGCTGCACATGCCTTAAAAATATAAGGAATAAAAAACGACTTTAAAATTTAGAATATACATATGACCATTTTATTTTATTTACCAATTATGTTATTAAATGGAATTCCTAGGGATAAAATTAATTCCTTAAAAGTCTTATATAGAGCATCTGCAGTGCAATCAGCTCCTATTGGTAGTAGATCCAACAACTTTACCACAACTCGTCCCTTTTCTTCGTCGTAAAACCTGGCCAGGATGCACATATGCTTATTGAGGCCGATATCTGTGCTCTCGTCGATCATTACGGAAAACGGGTTTACTTTTAACTTATTTACCAAGTTGTCCTTTTCTTCTTTTGCTACTACATTTTTTATTATGCTGGTGCACTTTTTCCTCCCAAGATCAACATTTTTTATAATTTCAGAATCCGGCACTATTTCTTTCAAAAGTGGGATTAGGTGATCTACCACTGTCAAAGCGACATTGTGTTCAGCGAAAAACATGCTGAGTCTTATTTCAAATTTTTTTTTATCTATATCCCCTTCTGCATTTACGTTTCTCTTAAAAAACGTATTCAATTTGCTCGTTTTGCTTATGGCTTTTACATTTTTCTGGTGTGCTTTTGTTTCTGCGTGTTTCAATAAATCAGACTTGCCGCAATTTAAAATTTTGTTGCAGGCAGCGCATTTGCATTTAAACGACTCACCGGCCAAAGCTTGTAACCAAACCTTGAATCTTTCGTCTCCTAGCTATTTATTTGTAAACTTTTGTTTACGATATTTGCGGCTCTTTGCAATACTCTCGTCCGATTCTGTTGAAGAACTCATTTCTGTAAAAATGGTTTTTGTCAATAAAAGCAAAAGCTTTTAAATTTACTTCAGACTTACCTCACAAAAAGTCAGCAATCAAATTAAAAAGCGGCAAACGAATTATATGCGACGCCAGCATGTTGCCATACAAACACTTTTTCAGAGTGTTGCCTTTGACAACGTGAAGTTGAAACCGATTTAATGCTGCCATTCGAACATATTCTTGATAAAAAGTTGCCAAATAGACTTATTTGTATTTTGACCGAAAAAAAATTACATAGAAATTTCGATTTTGCTTTGTCGGAAAATCCCTACATTTTACTTATATATAAAAATCTGTCCTTTTTTCCCCACGTCCATTTTTTTCGACTTAAATCCCTACGTGTAGGGAATTTTCCCTACATGTAGCAACACTGATACGTCGACGTCTAGGGACAATAATTGTAACAAAATGTAGGCCAAAAACCGCTAAAACTTTTGTTATTACTTTTGATTTCTATAGATAATCATGGGTGTACGTAAACTTTTATGATATGAATTAGGCGCATTTTAAGCGTTAGCATTAATTTTTTTTTATTTGCGTAAAAAAAAATATTTTGATATGCTATATTTATGTTAAATATATGAATATATTTTGAAATGGATAGAAAAAAACCACAAAATTTATTAATTTTAAAACAAGTAAACGTGTAGTTATTTAATGGAACTGGGTATATGTAATCTTTAATGGTTCACTGTATGTATAGTATAACGAGAATATCATCAATCACCTTCATCTGTTTCATTTAAACAGTTTTTCACTTATTTCATATAATTTCCGCGTTTTCGAGTGTGAATATTCACCAGTAACTTCTCATTCAGTAAACCACAATAGTTTAATTGATTCATAAGGACGGGGGAACCATTTTATTGGTGTAGTTCACTGAGCAAGAATCCGGATTTTTCAATTTTTACCTGTTATTATCGATTAATAAATATAGCTATAAATTTGGATCTGTTTAAGTGCGCAGTTAATCGGGATTAACTGTTTGTCAAGGCTATAATTTATTTAATATCATTTTGTTAAGGGTTTACATGAGTTTATGGGTTTCGAATCGAATTTTTTTTATATTTAATTCGAGCAATAGTTTCGGAGGTACAGTCCTGACAACTTTTGCGCTCGAGGCCAGCTACGCTAAGTGCGCCGTCTTCAGGCGCGTTTTTCTCGAAACTGTGTTTTTAAAGTCGGTTTACAAGATTTCTCGAGAACTACTCAACGGATCTACATAAAATTTGACATAGGTTTTTGAGATAGAATTCTTAAACACTTGGACGAAGGATTTATTTTCGATTACAACTGTTTGAAAAAAAAGAACAAATGTAGCGAAGTTTTCACAAAAATTTTAATTTTTTGTGAAAATGTCTGCCAGAAATCCAATTTTTACTTTTTTTCTTCGTTCAAGTACTAAATTAAGTTTTTATTGATTGATTGATTGATTGATAAACGGGGAATGCATCTAGACATGCGACCAATAGTCTGAGTTTATCCCTAGGAAGGTTGATTGCATATTTAAACCTGCTGAGGCTGTAACCAAGGGTCCCTTGGGAGAAGGGCCAATGGTATAGTACCTCACTAACAACATATCGGACAAGTGCGCATTGCACTAGGCATGCAGGTACATGCAAGTCGTTGGAGCTTCGATAGTTGAAGCTCTACCGAAGTCTGCGAAGCTTTTGGGCCCCAGGCCACCGCCCCAAACGGGATTATCGGTCGCACGACCGTGGTATACAACCATCAAACGATCTTTGGTCTGCAGTCCCAATTGGTCCAGATATTTGACCATGTTGGCTATCTCTATCTCTCTGCCTCCAAGTGTAAGGTTCCTAAGGCCAGGCAGAGACCTACGTTTCGTTAAGGGGACGATGGTCATGCTAGAGGGGTTGATGGTCAACTCCAAGTTTGCCAGGTTTAAACCTCTTTGAATTAAGTCACAGGAGTTTCCTCAATTTTACCTCTGGCTATTATAACAATCTCATCGCGTAACCTAGACAGCGTATTTCTTTGTCAGTTAGCTACTACTAGGTCGTCCACTACACGACTCCATGGAGACCTGCTGTCAAAAGCATTTTTGATGTTTAGGTAGGCGCAAAGCATCACTTCCCCTCCCTTCACCGGTTTCCTACGTTGGGTATAATGATCACCTTCCCGGTTCTCCCTATTTCAGGGATGTATGCCAGTGCGAGGCTATCCCTTATCAGCCAAACAAGGTTCGACGACCAGGATCGTTTCGACGAAGTTTTCATCGTTAATGGTAGTGTTCGTGTTCGACGATTTGTTCGCGAAAGATTGAAACGTTTTTATCTTGGCTATGTTTGTGCGAACACGTTCGACAGTGGATGGCAATGTTCGCACGAACATCATTTGTGAAAAATGTTTCTAGCGTGAGTTATATCTTAGGTTACATCAACTGACGACATGCAGTTGTGCACCACATGATCCGCCAGTACGTGACCAAAACAGCAGACTCGGCATATTTTGAGTTTGTTGGAATGTGCGGTGCACCCACACATTGGAGCAGACTTGAGGTTCTGCTCTGATGGCAAAGTCAGATTCTTGACTCCAAAGCAATTACTTGTATCTATTTACTAATCCGAATAAGAGAAGAACCCGTAACTGGCGCAGTCGCATATACGAACAAGCAGAAATACAGCAACTAATCACACTATACCAATATCAGCAGTAGTAGCAATACTAAGAACAAAACAACTGTACAAGGAGCAGAAAGAGGTACTGCTCACATATGTTCACATGTCGGTTAAGTCCCCATTTGGAGTTTTTATTAATTTACAACTTTTACATAAAAGAAACTTCCTTTAATTCAATTTATAATGTTGAAACATTTATAGAAAAGACGTATTTTAATTTAAGTCAATTTGTTTAACTTGTCAAGTTTCTACAACTCTACTCTCTTGTTCGAATATTGTTGGAGTATTGTTAGAATTAGATGTATATAGTTTTTGTTTAAAAATCCAATTACCATAAGTGAAATTAAATTAAAGTGCACCAAATTTTTGTTTACGAAAAAAATTGGGAAATAGTATTGAAACACGGTGTTGTGACAAATATTTATTAATATTGTAAGATGTACAGCCGTTGACAGCTAATTAGAAACGCTCCCGTTTTTGTAGGTGGCTGATGAGTATAGTGATAAAAAATTTTAATATACCGTTATTTATATTCCTAAAAGTCTTGCATTGTTCGAGTTATTCTATTTACTACTAAACTCACTCTGTTTTGTAGTTCTGAAGTTAAAATTCTTTTATTTTTTCCCAAATAGTAAATGCGTTACGATATATAAGGTGAATTAAGTGCGACAGCTAATTAGAAACAGTTGTTTAAAGAATTAAAATTCCTCAATGTGATAATTTTTATTAATAATGTTATAGATTTCTGGTAAGGGTGTGTTTCAAAGTTGTGTTTTAAAATATACTAAAATGTATTATTCAAGTTTTTTAATGAGCAAACGCTCCCCGCCCTACGTTGTTACATTTTTGACCTTCGTCAGTCTGGAAAGCTCAAAAGAAATTGTCTTCAATGCGCTTAAACATATAAAGAATTTCAAAAGTATTTCCAACGATGCACGCGAAGAAAAAACCTGAAAAACTTCAACGGAAATATACCGCAGAATTACTACCATCTCTCGAGGAGGCCCAAAAACAGAGTTCCAGTGACATTCTACATAAAATTCAAGCCGAATATGCGTTTAGTCCAATTGGATTTCACGGCAGAACAGCACGCATGAAACCACTTCTAACTAAAATTCAAAGGAAAGAATGTGTAAACTTTTCGAACGCTTATTGATCTTGGACAACAAATAAATGGAAGTATGTAGTTTGGAGCGATGTAACAAAATAAATCGCATATATCCTGATAGTCAAAGGTATGTTTGCTGGCCAATCTAACAAGAATTTGATCCTCGCTATGTTTCACGCGTTGTGAGGCATGGTGGATGATCAATCATTGTGTGGGAATTTTTTTCCTGGGGTGGTGTAGGTTCGCTCCAATGATTGATGGAATTTTAAATAACGAGAAATACGTCGACATCCTAAAAAATGTCATTCTGCCATGGACTAACGACAATTTGCCTGTTATATGGAAATTCCAACAAAATAACAATCCAAATCACATGACAAAGTCAACACAAAAGTTTTTGGAACGAAGTTCCTTGCGGCAGGCTTGGAGAAGATAGGGATTTTGCAGCGGGACCTAACTGAAAAAAATTATAGCAAAACCGTAAGAAAAAACCCGTAAGAAATAACCCGTAAGAAAAAGACTGTAAGATCGCTAGTTATAGCCTACCTTTGGGTTTTGCAAAATAATTAGGCATGAAAATCTGTAACATTATTGTGAATGCAAATTAGTTTTGAGTGAAGTGCGGAACACATAGAGCACGACAGACTGCAAACTACATCTGGATGGACACTGGATCTGGATCTTATGGACACTGTTATTTTGACAGCTGCACGACTACACGACTGCAGGCCAACAGTTGTCGTTCCCGCTAACTTGAATATTTCCTATATTTGCCAACGGCAATAGGACGACAGTAGAGTTGACAATAGAATGGAAGATAGAAAGAGAAGGTAGAGTGGTGATGCCACTAATATGTAAAATGTAAAATTATTCACAGCTCTAACAAACTTGACGTTATTTTACAGATAAAAGCATAAAATAGCTCTATTATATCATTTGTAATAACAATTGATAATTTAAAACAAAAATATTTACCTATTTACTTATTTTTTACATAAAATTAAGCACAATTTTTTTGGCAAATTGTATCAATTCTACATTATCCGAAGTAGGGATGGAAAGAGCGCGAGCGGAGCGATTCCTCAACTGATTTGCGATAAGTCCTGCATGTGAAAATAATCGCTCACAGGGTACAGGCGTTGCAACTATTGGCAAGTACTTTTTAGCTACATTCCATAGATACGGATATTCAAATTTCCTACTTTCCCACACAGTGGACGGATTAGGATTTTGTTTCCGATTATAGTTACTTGGTGCAGGTCTTATCTTAATTCCGTCAATTGTCGAAGTCATCGAGTAAAAGTCGATTTTAATCGATTCAAGACAGGCTTGAATCGATCCTAAAAAGTCGATTCTTTCTATTAAAAGATCGATTTTTAACTAAAGTCAGAGTCGACTTTCCTATCCCTAATCCGAAGGAGCTTCGTTCCTACCTGGTGTCCCACGTCACCACATTTCTTTTTTTTGTTAAAAATTCCATGAATGTTTTGGAGTGGCCTGTTGATGTCAACAAAGCTGCAGGTTCCAAAAAGAGCACAAATATGGATGTCCTTTTTGATGAAATTAGGACGGCATGGCAAGCAATACTAGCGCTGCGCTGTCAGAGTCTTATAACGTCAATTCGCAGTGGATGTGAAGCAGTATTAAAGTAGAAGGGTTAATCAACAAATTACTAACTGAAAGTAAGCAATATTTGATAAAAAATTTTCGTTTCTAATTAGTTGTCGCACTCAAATCGTTGTTTCCACACATAAAAAAAACTGACATATACGAACGCCAAACCCTTTGAGGGTTTTACTATACTGACCTAGTACCATCACCCTGACTTGAAATTTCTCACCCCCCAGATTAGCTGTTGTACTATGTAATCCACAGCGACAAACTAATTATCGGACAGAAAATGTTGGTCAATCAAAATCAAATCAATATCGTAATAATAACCACGGTAACTCTGCAAGACAAAATATACAGAAGGGCACTCAGCAAACAAAACGTTCAAATGGCCCTACACCCATGGATGTTGATGCTCTGAGCAGGACAGAGGCAACGAATAACAACGAGGAATTTTTTTTAATTAGCCTCGAAAAATCAAAATAGAAATGTGGTGTCGTGGGACACCAGGTAGGAACGAAGTTCCTTCGGATAATGTAGAATCGATACAATTTGCAAAAAAAATTGTGCTTAATTTTATGTAGGTTGTCCTGCTTTGTCTCTCAAATTTCGCTGATTAGTTTTTATTTAAGTAAAGATGAGTATTAAGAATACTCTACTGTCGTCCTACTGCCGTCGGCAAATATAGGAAATATTCAATTTAGCGGGAACGACAACTGTCGGCCTGCAGTCGTGTAGTCGTGCCGCTGTCAAAATAACAGTGTCCATAAGAACGTCTGTATTTTAATATTTGACAGATGTAGTTTGCAGTCTGTCGCGCTCTGTGTGTTCCGCACTTCACTCAAAACTAATTTGCATACACAATAATGTTACAGATTTTCATGCCTAATTATTTTGCAAAACCTAAAGGTAGGCTATAACTATCGATCTTACAGTCTTTTTCTTACGGGTTATTTTTTACGGTTTTACTATCACTTTTTTTTCAGTTAGGTCCCGCAGCAAAATCCCTATCTTCTCCAAGCCTGCCGTAAGGAACTTCGTTCCAATAAATAAAGAATATCAAATAAATAGAAGAGCTAAATATCACAAAAACCTTTCTTATGGCATAAGTGCCTCTGTAATTATAATAATATTAATAATTATAGTTATTATTATTCTCTTTTTGTAAAAGAAAAAATTGTAAAATAAGTTTTAAAATTATAAATAAAAGAAGTCGGGACACTTCCCAGAGTGGCTCTGGGGGAGTTACATCTCAGGTTACATCAACTGACGGCATGCAGTTCTGCACCACATCGCATGATCCGCCAGTACGTGACCAAAACAACAGACTTGGCATATTTTGTTGGAATGTGCGGGAGCAGACTTGAGTTGCTGATCTGATGACAGAGGCAGTCTGATTCTTGATTCCAAAGCAATTACTTGTATCTATTTGCTAATCCGGATAAGAGAAGAAATCGTAACTCGTGCGCATGCGTCACGATGTCTAAGCAATTTTTGATTGAATTTATATACTGCCTATGGATGGTCTGCTTTACAATCCTTTCGCGGGCACAAAGAAGCTTGTTTGTCGCTTGCGTTATAATTGTTGGTCCAATATCTCAGTAATTATGTATATTTAAATGAATTTTGGACCTTCGGTGTAGATGAGTTAAGTGATTCTCAAAATAAGATACTTATATAAAAAAGAAAAGGTAAATGACGTCTGTTGTGATTTCAGCTTCTCGACGTCGAACCTTCCCTACGTTTGCTATTATTATCGAATTATTTTGAAGGCTAACCGCAAAAAATAGAGAAATTACTGTTTACTTTCAATCTCCGTAAAAAACTGGTAAGGTGATATGTAAAGCAGATTCGCTTCCACGCGATCCGTCCTGCATTACGCTAAGACTCTTGTGGCAGCCCTTAGACTCTTATGGAATTTATATACTTTGCTCGACGCGGATATTGCTTAAGGCCATTGGATGATTTATTTGAACTGTGAGCTGATGGTTAAAATAACCTGTCACCTGAGTATGCAGGGATGTCATCCTGTAGAAATAACTAATGGATTGATGTAAAATCCAGAAATAATTAATTTGATGAGGGAGATATACTGGTAAGTTGAGACGACTTCCACTTCACCTTGGTTTCACAACAGAGATAACCAGGGGTTTTATAAGGCGACTAATCTTCCGGGAGCTGTCTTTGAGTGGAAACCATTACAAATCTAAATACAAAAAAAAACATAAAAAAGGACGAGGTAGAGGGAAGATCCCAGTAAAAATCGATAGTCTCTGAGGTGGGACGCCATTAACCAGGGCAACTCCCGAAAAGGGAGATGACAAAGCCGGAGCAATATGGCTTACCGCCACTAGTCGCGGTAAGTTGGTGGGAGTCGGCAGGAGTCTGTCGACTGAAACTAAAAGTAGGATGAAATCGCCAGTACTAATAGAGGAATCTCTGCTACATTGATGGAGAGCAGTTTCCTCAGCGAGAGCTGAATTCAGACCGTCAGTTTACAGTAAAGAAGATGGAGGACTACGGGGGCAAGCAGCCCATTGCCTTCAGTGCGGATGGAAGCGAAGGGAGAAGAGCCCAGACAACCATAGACGAGAGCTCCAACATTTTAGATGCGGTGAGCACGGGAGTGGATCTTCAGTCGATGGATCCGTCTTGTTTGTGAAGGATCGCGACGTTAACGACAGTGGTGCAAAACGACGTTGGATGATTAAAAACCTTCAAAATAATCTCAAGCAGCCAAATATGGTCTCCGTCGATAACTTGATTCGTTGAAGAAGTGACAAAGCTGACATTGTCCTATCTTAGCACCCGTGGTTAAGCGGGAGAGACATTTCTGAATTAAAGACTATGCATCACAATCTCTTGGCAGCCAGTAATACAGATAAAATATGAGCTTTTTTGATGACCAAAAATTAAATTATTGTTACCTAATTACACCTAGAAAAATGTCGTAACAGTTAAGCTAGAGAGAACTTTGGCTGGTTTTCGTCTATATACCGCATAACGACCTCTAGATCTAATGAAAAGAGCTCTGACAGAGGCCAATCCGATAGTTACTAACGCATTCATTGCCAGATATATTTGAAAAACTACCAAACTAAAACTTTTGGCAGTCAATTCCACCATTCGCACCGTAATTCGTAAACGTTTTCTAATTGACTCTTTTAGAGCTGGAACTGGAACTCCAAGAAAATCTTCACAAATATTTGATTTCGAACCTATTCATACATATGTATATCGAATGCTGATAGAAAAATGCTCTATGCTTGAGGAATGGGTAGTTTTATTTGCTAAGACTAAAAATCTGTTTGCTTTGTTCACATTTCTACTATTTTTATTTTATTATCTTGTGGTATATTTCAATAATTTCATTCGGAACCATTTTGCTCAAATACGTTGCCTTTTGGGTGCACGATACCGTAAAATTTTAATATTCCTTATTACATTTCCAGAAATACTCGTATGTTCCAAAATCGTAATAATTACTTGAATTCAACTACTTTATTCAAACTGTTTTCCTGTGTCATGTATCCCTTAACAAGAAATTGTTCCTATTTACCAGAAAAGTAATAGTGATAGTCCATTTTTTCATCAGCATCTCCTGTTACAAAATGATCTTGAAAATACCATAACCAAATCTAAGATATGCCCTGATATGCAAGTCGGATTTAAAGAAAGAAGAAATCATCGTAGAGATTCGTCTGCGGACTTCAGAAGGCTGTCAAATTCTCGGCAGGTTAAAGTGGTGTTCATACCAAATTCAGGACCATTACCTATCCTGATTTCTGTTGAAAATGTTGAAAAGACTCATGGACTTATACATTAGAAGCAGCGCGCTGCATTGTTATGGTTGGAGAGAACACTTATGCACAAATAATTTTCATAAGGATATTGATAAAGTCCTCGAAAAAATTGCAACAGAATAGTCGTAGCGGAATGAGGTACTGCAAGGCATCTCGAAAAGTTAAACGGGCCCCACCCCGAAGAGTGGGATACTTTCCCCACTGCTTTCGATCTTGGTGGTCAATATTTTGTTGAAAGAACTCGAATAACAGGACTGATGGCTATGCTGACGACGTTAATCTGTTGAAAGAACTCGAATAAGAAGACTGATGGCTACGCTGACGACGTTGTTCTTATGACAAAAGGAAAAACTCTAATACCGTTTACGACCTAACCGAAGGGTACCTCAAAGTTGGATCCAACTGGGAGACTCGAAACGGCATAGGCGTTATCCCAATAGTTAGCTTTCATAGATACCAAATATTAGAAGTATAAGAAAGGTATCGGTTCAGGTTTCCCCATCTGTCTTTCACTTCATAGAGCGAACGTATCGGTGATGCCGGTTAACGACTTGAGGACTTTGTTGTGGCTTTTACTTCGGCAATAATCGTGGTCGTATGTGAAGTAAAGGATCACAGGCTAAAAACTTAGAGTGATTGACAGTCGGAATTTTATTGCCATCAACTATGATATTCGTCTTATCCCTCTGCCCTGGGCCAATAGATTTCAACGCGATCGCCTTGCTGATGACACTTTGAACTTCTACAACGGTGAATGTAAGTGGTGAGCAGTCTTTTGGCATTTTGCGGCCACCGGATGAAGAGTGCAGTGTAAACTTCCGGCTGAAATAGTTCGCGCACTTATCATTGCCGTGTCTCCAAATTGAGATCCAGTATGCGGGGATGACAGGGATCGGCATGGCGTAATGTGTCTCGCTCAATTGCAAATATAGCTTTTTATTGCGTTCACCAACTATTACGTCCGTAGGAATGAGTTGTCCAGTAAAGGTGTTCCCGGAAAACCGGTGCGGTTATCCACAGAGATAAAGCCGGGTGATTTCTGGACCGAGATAATTATGGACAGATGGTCAAATGTGAGAACCAACAGGTCGCTAATTATGCTAATTATCAGACCACTGCCAATGGTGGCTGTGGGAGTGTCGAGATATAGAAGTGAAACAGAACGCAGGACAGCAGGACACTACCCAGCGGAACCTCTTGCTTAATTCTTCTCAGTTTTGAGTTTTTCCCTCGAAATAGTACAGATGATTGCCGACCGCTCAAGTAGTTCATAGTCCCCTTCTTCAGTCCTGGAGGAAGAGTAGTTTTCTCGATGTCCTGAAATAGCGTTGTGTGACTTACTATGTTCAAAACTACAAGGATCGTTCTCTCACAGGGTAGTTTCGGGTTAAGCCACGAACTATCTGGTGAGTAATGGTCGGGAGTAGCAAGGCCTCCAGGGTCTTCTTTACTGGGGAGAATAGAGTTAACGAACGAACGATTTCTCTTTGATGGCGAGTTTTCCAGATTTCAGTAGTGGGACCACTCTGGGTATTTGAAGAGTAGCCAACGACAGGTTGAGGATCTTGGTGAGGTAACTTACTCCCGTCGAGCCCAGATACTTTAGCATAAGCATGTTGATTCCATCTGGGCCAATGGATTTGGAGGATTTCACCTTTTTGATGACATTCTGCCTCCTCCTCATCATTGAAAGAAAGCGGCGCACAGTTTTTTTGCATTTTGCGCAGCCGTCGGGCAACACATCGCTTGGTGTTTTCTACCAAAGGGTGCATTAGGAAGTAGCTCGCGCACTTCTTCGAGTCCGAAGAGGCATGATGCTTGAATTGAACTTCAATTCGGGCATCATGTCTGTTCGGGTTAGACAAAGCCTTGACAAAAGACCAAAGCTTACTCATACCGGTGGAGACGGTAAAGTTCTTCAGGTGTTCTATCCATTTGGTCCGCTTGTGCTGATTTACCAATCGCCGAATCTCCAAATTGGAATCCCTCTGCGAATGGTAAGCACCTTGCCGTAGTGCAGGGGCTTAGCCCAGGCAGGATGTCGGGTGCCGCATGCGTGCGGCAATCAAGAGCTACCACCTCCTAATCCTGGGTGTTATGCGACTCCCGTGCTCATTCGATGATTTGCAGCCAGGAGGTAAATTCGGCTATATTCTAACGGAGCCTTCCCAACACCGGGTCGAATTGGGAAGTAACCAAGGCCTTACAACGTCATGGGTCTCTGGCGCGGCGGACCTTTCAGTTCCCCTTAAAACACCTAGACCCGACAGCTCACCTCGTTGAGCCAAGGGTCGTACGGCAAAGATGAACAACGACATAACAATAACCAAAAATACAACTACGACTAGGCAAAGACCAATGCAGGCGACAATGGACAACGGAAACAACGGCGGTACTGTTGCAGGCAAGGAAGTCTCAGGGGCTAAACGTCAGTTCAGTTTCGTGGACGCCCTATCGCCTGAGGAGCGAACGCTGTTTGAGGAGCATGCCAGGGAGGATAAGATAACATGCCCTCATGCAGCGGTACTTAGCAGGCATCATCCACTGCACCCGCAAACAACACAGCTAGCCACTCCGCAACTCACCAAAGCAGGACCAGTTCAGGGGAGTCATAAGAAGGGTATGAGTGGTGCCAGCCTAAAATGGTACCTTAGGCACCTCCAGGAGGGAAGAACTCCTGAGTAAGCCGAAAGGCCGGCGAGGACCAGGGTCAGAGGCGACAGTGCCTCACCAGCCTCGAAGGTGCGTAAAGGCGTAAATACCGCATCCAGCAGTAAGAGGAGCAGCAGGGTTCGGGGTAACGGACCTGTCAACGCAAATCCAACCGATAGGACTGGAAGCGTAAAGACGGCGACCCCGGCAGCCTAATGTAAAGCAGCCAGATCACGCCACAGGAGCCACCAAACTCCAAGATGCAACGGAGCAACTACGCCCAGGTAGTTGGAGGCCAAGTCTCCGCACCGAGTCCTTCTCGGGTACCTGAGGGACAATGCAGATATGCGGATGCCTTGAAAGGCATACGGATAACTTTGCTGCCTCTGAACTACCCGGCGGAGACTCTGGGAGCAGGTGAGCTTACCGCTCTACAAGATCTCCTCACGGAAGAAGTGTACAGGGGTTGTAAGGACCCGGTAGCCTTCCATGGGGTATACTTCAAGGGCGGGTTCAAGCAGATCGACTGCAAGGACGAAGCAAGCGTCAACTGGCTATGGGAGGATAGGGGAGGACATCCCTATCATGCACTGTATGACGGTACTCCTCCCAAGATATGAAGGGAAACCTTACTAGTTTGTTTTGAGGCTCGTCAGGAACCAAAACAGAGGGATCATTACCTCGGCCTGGCGAGTGGTCGACAGAAAAATGGAGGGTTCCGGATGGAGGTTGAACGACGAGTGGACGACGAGTCCTACAAATTCATCCGAAAGGAGGGGTTACGTCTGAGCTATCGGTTTAGCAATGTCGTCATGAGGCCCTACAAGCCGAAGGCTACCGGAAAGGAAGACGAATGGATGCAGGTAGACGAGGAGGCTACTCGTCCTAGTACCAGTTCCGCCGAGCAGGTTGCAACTGCAGAGGCCCTAGTGGAAGTCCCAGCGGTGGAGCCGACCATAGAAGAGGCTTCAGGACTTAGATGGTATTGCGAGGGACGGGGCAGATGAAGACCAGCTCCTCATTGAACCGATCCTATAATGTTCGCAAGTATGGAAGTACCCAGGCGAATCTGCATCACGCGGCGTCAGCATCCGCTGTAATCGTGAGCAGGTTCTCGGCGGATAACCTGGGAATCCTACTACTGCAGGAGGAACAAACTGCCCCTGCTCATGAACGCGCACCACACTGAATGGGGGTGTACAGACTGCAATGCACGAGGTGAGTATCTCCTTGAATTTCTTATTAGTAATAATTTAAGTATTGAGAATGTAGGATGTGAACCAGAGACCTGCATTGAGTATGATCGATTCGGTTTGATCAGCCTCGCTCAAAATGGTCACAACTCTACACAGCGGTTCGCTACAAAATTGTTCGATCGATTTTCGTGCTCAAAACGAACGAGTTCGATCAATTGGTTTGATTGCTCTGCTTACTGATTCAAACTCAAAGACGATCGAGTCCAACGATGCACGAAAACTTAAACATCGATCAAGTTGCGTTTGAATTGATTGTGATGGAACCAATCAGATCGAGAATAGCCCTGCGAATATGTACTATATGTGCATAGTTTGTGTGTACATATTTGTGTGTTTTAACGGAAACAAGTTGGGATGCATAAAATTAACCAAAACATTACTGCATATATTTCTTCATTTTTAACGGTTAAAACCAAAATTTAATGAATGCTTAAATTAAACAAAGATCAACTAAAACTTAAAATTAAAAAAAGGTTTATTTTATGGTTTCAATCTTAATCGCTAAAACTTTTATAAATTTAATTTAAAAACAATAAGCTATCAACTGAACATGGTCCGAGCCTATTTCTTTTTTCAGTTATAACATTTCTAGCTAAAAAAAAGGAACGCTCAGCGGCTGCGCTGCTAGCAGGAATCGATTGAATTTGCAATGCTATTTTTGTTAAAAATGGGTATTTTTTTCATTATTTTGCCACCTGTCTACTAAATTAAAATGTTCATCCATTGAAACTTTTTCATTGCAGTACCTTTCAAATTCTTCCTCAGGCGTCTCTGCGGTTTGTGCGGAATTCCGTTTTATTAAATGCGGGAAAAAGAAAGTGTCGTTGGTTCTATTCCCTGCTGAAAATTGGCTTGTGGTATCTAAGGTACTGTCTCAGTCAATTGAAAAATGCGTTGTCAATGAATCCGATAAAGGTGTATTTGGACATGATGATTTATTTTCTGTCAATTGCGATTATTGAAAAATAATGTTATGTCTTCTAAATCATTTGGCTAAATATTTAAAGCCGGGGGATATAAAAATGTGCAGCTTTGTGCCATATACCGATGTTAGGGACCCATATTTCATTAATATTTATTACATTTTCCTTTAATGTTAAAATTTCCGGTATTTCATTAGTTGCCGGCTGACATAAATTTTTAATTGTTAAAATTGCTGGCAACACATAGCACAGGGAAGGTGCACTGCAAAGCTGCAGTTTTTTAAAAACAATTTCAAAATTCTCACACATTTCCTCTACCGCTTTAACAACAGCTATGTTGATATGTAACAATCGTAGGCTTTGTTCATTCTGCCTTAAAATGGTATTCATGTCTCCCCAATTGTCAATAATCGACTTGAGCTGAAAATAATTTCCAACGTGTTGGGCATTGGCTTTTTAGAGAAGTGGTCAGGATATGCTGCAAATTTGATTTTTATAATATTTAACTATTTTTTTGCACGATTCCAACACTTCTGCGAGTTCTGTGGTAGCAGAGAACGAGTTGTCCAACACATTGTTAAACAAATGGTTGCTATAATTTAGTCTAGAATTATTTTGTAAGGCTTTTAAGATATTTGTTCCTCTATCCGTTACAAACGTAATTTTTTCAATATTCGAAATATCAAAGTTCAAGTTTTTTAAGATGTTGTCCTTTCAAAATCCATTGATTTCATTCCCAAAATTAGGTGAAAGAATTTGAAATCCTTTTGGTAGTGGAATGTTACTCCTAAAAAGTTGCGCTTTGCAAAGTTGTCCGACCACAAATCAATTGTTGCTGACGCGCCACCACTGCTCACAATCTTATTTAATTCATTGGCGCATTTCGAGACTTTACGTGAAATGGTTGTTGGATCCGGTAGCATGTCTTCCATATTAATTATTATAATTATTTACGCCACCGATTATTGAGATCAAACTGCAACTCAACTTTTTAGCAAGTGCACACGAGTTGCGACTTATGACGAAATAAGTAAATCGGGTTGAATCGAATCATCCGGTATGACCAAACGATATGATTGTAATCAAGCTGAATGCAAGCAACATTCTCAAACATTCTTTGCTGCTCACACAAGGCGTTCGATCGAACAAAATCATTACGAAACAAGCAAGAGTGATTGGAATTGAATGTTCGCTTTAAGCACGCCCCCTTACGATCATTCATTTTTGTTGAAGTAAAGTTTTGCGTCACAAAAAATCTGAGTCAATGATCAGGTATGATTGAAAAAATTGTGATCGTCACGAGTAACAGGAGGGAAGTGCTGGACATCACCCTGAGTAACGAACTCATATCGGGGGTGGTCTCACAGTGGAGGGTGTCGTCAGAACTGTCAGACCACAGGATCTTGAGACTCGGGCTAGGGGAGGAGGTCATGGAAATCCCCCCCAAACGTATTCCCAAAAACACAAATTAGACCACTTATCGGGATGCGTTAGAGCGAAATCTGAAAGTGGATGGGAAGTTAGTCAAAGGTACAACGGCCTTGGGACTGGAGAGCAGGCTATCTGCTCTCAATCATGCCATCACAAACGCGTATCACTGCAGCTGCCCCCTAAAGACGATCACTAAAGGACGCAACTGCCACTGGTGGTCAAGAAAACTCTCGGAACTCAGATCAAAAGTACGTAAGCTCTTCAATAAAGCAAACTAGGAGGATTACAAAAGCAACCTTCTTTGCGAATGGTAGGCACCTTGTCGTGGTGCAGGGGCTTAGACGCAAGGCATACTCGGCACCCCCCCACCGGTGTGGGGTGACATCATGACTTCAGCCGCCGATGGAAGGAAGACTACATAAAGGACCTTCACAAGGGATACCGGTGGAAAACTCAAGAAAAGGCACCAAAGCTTGGAGACTGCGTCCTTATACATGATGATTGTCTCCCTCCTACGGAATGGCGACTCGGCCGCATAAAACAACTTCATTACGGTTCCGACGGTCATGTTCGAGTAGTTGATCTCCGCACTCAAACCGGAACGCTAACAGACCGCTCGTCAAACTATGCTTTCTACCAACCGCCGAAGATAAAGAAACGTAAAACCGAAACCACAATATTAATAAATCAATAAATCGATAAAACATATAAACCGCTTACCAAAACGAAACCTCGAATAACAAAAATGACATCCTATTCATGCCACATATCGTGGCACAAAAGTCCATATTATTGTAAATTTACCAATATCTTTCTAATATCATCATTTCTCTCACAGAGTAATATGGACGTGGATATGGCATCATCGTCAACGCCAACCATGCGCTCGGCAGTTTCCGCCCCTCGCTCCGAAGCTGCCCCAATAGCAGCACCCCGGACCAACATGGCACCGGCAGCGCCTCGAACAACAACAGGCGCCACCGCGACAACGGCTCCGCGTCAAAGCACGCCAGCATTACCAGCGGATCTGCAACGAATTCGTTGTCCACTATGCCGCCGCCCGCATCGGCTATCGCACTGCGGTATCTTCAAAGGCATGCCGCCGATGCAACGCCAGCAGGTGGCACAGGCGCACGGGTATTGCCTGAATTGTCTGGCAACTTCCCATGCAACTCAGGAGTGCCCATCAAATAATCGTTGCCAAATCTGTGTGCGGGCTCACCATACGCTGCTGCACCGCTCTACCAGACGCGACTCCGGGCGCCCACCGGCTCCTCGCACCAGTGGTAACGTCAGGCGTTCTCAAAGGACTTCTGTGACGGCATACCGCCGGCGCGGACCCTCTCCAGCAGAATCCCGTCCCTGGCGCCAAAACCGGGCAACATCAACACGACGCCATCAGCTTAGGCCGCAATCCCGCCGGTCAACAGGTCTCAGCAGCGTTGTAGCAACGCTACAGCAGCTACAGCGGCTTTTAGGCTAAATACTCGCCTAGGGCGGCCGGGATGGCTAAATGAGTAGCGACGTCGCATCACATCTGCATCAATTCATCACACCGGATCGACTATTCACCTCATCACGCGAGCGAACACCACACATTAACACACATACACGCACATGCACCCAAACGCAGTCTAATTAGAACAAAAGGAATAGAGAAAGCAGCTCGCGCACTTTTCGTTGATACGACGTCGAACAGCCAACATCTACGCTTTCCGCAGCATCCCGGTTCCGATCCGCTTATCCGAATATATATATCTAATATATATTTAACTTAATACCTACGGGTTTCAATATATAATTGAACAGTTTATATTTATATAACATAATTTAACCATCCAATACTTCAGTTCAATTAAACCAATTTTATTATAATAATTGTGATAATTAAATTAGAAACTTCAACTTACAACATAGAACTTAAAACTAATATGTACAGCTTAAAACTAATTTATACAACTTAAAACTAATATATGTAAGTAATAATAAGAAAACTTATATTAATTTTGCCTTAAGTTTATGCTTTTTTTGCTTAAAACGATTGTGGCTTAAGGCCACAAATTTCCCGAGCTCCCTCAGATAGTGTTTTTATCCTTGTCAGGAAATATATCTAAAATGAAACGTTATAAGTTAAGGCATTCAAATATATATCAGTTAAAAAAACCTACCAAAAACTAACCCTACGCACTTTAGCTTTAATAGGGATTCCTTCTCCTTGCGCCCTCTAAATTGTAGTGGTACATTAGATCGTCAGAAAACATACCACGCAGTACGCCGTCCACACTGCCTTTTGCGCCCTTTGACTTCATTATTAGCCGCATCTGTAAAAAAAAAATACAGTAAATTATATTACAATCGCATAATATTTAAAAACGAAATATTTACCATAGCATCCGTGCTTTTCTTTTGTGAAAGTTTGTCTTCCACGAAGCGCACGTGCTCTTCCGATGACATGGGCACTTTCGAAGCGAGCTCCACGTAATGCTCGTCCTCACCGGTGATGCGGCTAATTGAATGGTGCGTCTTTGCCGCTATGACGCGGCATTCGCGCAATAGTTTACTTTGCGCATACACCTCGGCCTTTTCTGGCATCTAGAAAATTAAAATATAAAAATTAGCTTCTGTTTTAATTTGGTAATGTAATACTGTGTTACTTACTTTGTCTTTTAGGGCCTTTTCAATGGCAGTAAGACGGGTGTCAATGGCATCCAGCTTCTGGATTATATCTGAAACACATAAATGTACTTTTATAAAGCAAATACTAATATATTTACATATTAATACATTATACCTGCATGTCCGCCAGACGAGCGCAAACGAGATTATAAGATATTTTTTAAACACTTTATCTGAAAAAAAAATACTATTGCGGTTTTCAACCCGACTTGGTCGAATTGAAGTTAAGGCAACTCAACTTCAGATCAACCAAACTCTTTTTCGGTATTGCGAACTTCAACTAAGTTCAGTCGAAGTATGATTGGCGTTGCCAACCTAAGAAAGGGAAATTTGACAGATAGTGAAACAGCTAAAATTTTATAAACGACATATTTAAACAATTGAATTCAGTTGTCGCTCGCGAGAAAGTGAATAAACATATATAATAAACAATAATTAAAAAATGGACATAAGTTTTGATTTATATTACAATGACGAAAATACTGGGGGCAAAATTGATGTGCTACGTATACGAAAAAGCCTTCGTGATCACTCAAATCCATTGGAGCTTCCAAATGCAAAGTAAGCCATAGTTTTTTCACAATTGAATTGCTTTTTAATAATGTTTGTTGCAGATTCATAAGTTATTTTCGATTAAATAAAGAAGCATTTTGTTTTTTACTGAATGAGATGAAGGAACATTTCCACAAACGTGTGCGAGGAACGGCCATACCTCCTATATTAAAATTATGCGCAACTCTGCGTTTCCTTGCTGACGGTGGTTATCAAAAATGCAGTGGAAATGATTTTAACATTGGGTTGGCGCAACCTACGATATCTTTAGTAATTAAAGAGGTTCTAAATATAATTGAACAACGTATTTGTGCCCAATGGATTAAAATTCAAA
This sequence comes from Bactrocera neohumeralis, assembly GCF_024586455.1. NCBI lineage: Eukaryota > Metazoa > Arthropoda > Insecta > Diptera > Tephritidae > Bactrocera > Bactrocera neohumeralis. Next base: position 59,559,767 of record NC_065922.1, read on the forward strand.
TGACTGAGGAGGAGCAAAGCGATTCAAAAGTTTCATTTTATTCAAAAAGTGCTTTCCCGGGAGTAGTTGGTTGCATCGACGGGACTCATGTTCGCATAATTTCACCAAGAAAAGAAGTGCAACATCTTTATCTTAACAGAAAGGGCTACTACAGTTTAAACGTGATGATTGTATGTATAAAATCTGAATTATATTAGAAACAAAATGGTATAATTTCTTAAAATTTTTAGCTTTGTGATTATAAAATGTCTATTCGGTATGTGGATGCTAGGCATGCAGGCGCAAATCATGACTCTTTTGTTTTCAATGTTAGCGATTTGAAAGTGCATTTACAGAACAACATACAGAATAACACTTGGATCTTGGGTAAGACTTTATCGTATTTATTGCTAAATAATTAGAGTAATGTAATTTCTTAGGCGACGCTGGCTATCCTCTGCACAAATTTTTAATGACGCCTTATCGCTTGGCGGAAGCTTCTTCACCCCAAGCACGCTACAATACAGTACACTCAAAGGCCCGGAATATTGTAGAGCGGACAATTGGTGTACTCAAGAGTAGATTTCGATGTCTTTTATCTGTACGAGGTTTACATTACACTCCCGAAAAGGCTACGCAAATTGTGAATGCTTGTTGCGCATTGCACAATATTTGCCAACACTTTCAAGTGGAATCTCCGGAAGAAATACCATCTACTTCACATACTACAATGACCAATGATATTTTGGACATAGAAAGAGAAGAAGAGGATACGGCTCGAATAATTCGCAATAATATTATGACTTCCCTCTAAATAATTAAAATATTAAATTTCATTTATTATTTCTAATGTGCTATTTATTCAGGCATATATTTAAATTTTATTTAAATAAATTCATTAAATAACAATATCACTTCATTTTTTAATGTAAACTTAAACTATGGTACAAAAATATAAAATATCACTTCATTCCAGAATAATTAAAAATAAAATAAAAAAATATTACTTTGTGTCTTAAATAACCAAAAAAAAATTAAAATCTTTGCGAAGATTTTAATTTAGCAATTTTGAGGCGCTGCACCTCAATTTGAATTTATTGTTTCCAAATTGTGGCTTTCCTCTTCCTACTTCTGGAAACTTCTCCATTAACTCCACCAATTTTTCGAATTGCTTTTTTGTTGCAACTTCTAAAAATTTATAAAAAATATTAATTAAAATTAATTTAACATTAATTAAAATAGTTATTTTACCCGTCCTCCATTTTTCTTTAATATTTTTTTGTATTTCACTGCACGAATGTTGAACTTCAACTGCTATTAAGCAGTTGAAGTTTATTTATATACTAGTCAACCCCACTTGTACAGAGTTGAAAACCGCAATACCAAAAAAAGTTGAAGTTCGATCATACTTCAACCGCAATTTTTTTTTGACGGATTGAGTTGAAATTGGCAATACCGAATTTTTAAACTTCGACTGAAATGCAGTTGGGTTGAAAACCGCAATACATCTATTTGAATTAGAAATCGATCATACTTCAACCGCAATTTATTTTGACGGATTGAGTTGAAGTTGGCAGTACCGAATTTTTAAACTTCGACTGAAATGCAGTTGGGTAGAAAACCGCAATAGGGGCATAAATCTGATATATTATTGATGCAATATTTGAGAAGAGTCTTTTTAAAAGAGAATATCTACTTCTTAATTAATTTTTATAAAATGAGAAAACACAAATTATAACATCTATTTGAATTAGATATGCACTATTTAACTTCAATAATTTAAATTTAGTCCCTTATTTGTTTGTTATTCGCATCCAAATGCTCCAAGTGATTTCTGTAATATTAAAAATTTTAATTACACACACGGGCACGATTCCGATTACTTTGGCGGAGGGGTAAAAAAAAATTACTAATATTTTTTAAAATATTCACGATTAAAAGTTCAAAAATATGCACTAATAACACATGGCATTTCTCTATGTTTCACTAAATTTTTTCACATTTTTACTTCGTATATTTAAGTACACACTCTAAGCTTTGAAATAAGCTCACTTCACTTTTATTTTGCTATATTTTACCTAAATTTATTAATTTAAAAATCACTTAGCACACTCATCGCTGAAAAGGTTAGATTGTTTACAATTATGAGGAAAACGAGCCTTGCCACATCTTAAACAGTAAATATGTAGGATTTTTAACCATTTTTCTTTGTTTGTTTTATCGCGTGATTCTTTTTTCTATATTAACCATAAAAAATACTTTCTACATATGTATATGTGCAATACGTAATTTATGGGACTGAAGTACTTTCGCGAAGTACTCCTTTATGCGTTGGCGGCCTTCGGCCGCGCTTAAAAAATAACCCTGGCCGAGCGAATACCCGGGGTGGCTGAAGTAATATCGCGTAGTACTCCTTTCTGCGTTGGCGGCCTTCGGCCGCGCTCTAAAAAAATAACTCTGGCCGAGCAAATACCCGGGGTGACTGAAGTACTTTCGCGTAGTACTCCTTTCTGCGTTAAAAATAAAAAAATATATATACTTTTTGTTATAAAGTGGTGAAAGTGGTTATATTCTTTGGTTATTATGCACTCATATTCAAACAAAATTTAAGTTTTCGTTATAAAATTGATAAATTTTGATAATTATTTCTGTCAGCGATTTCCATATATATTTTATATAAAATTGTTATACATATTTTACGGTTATCATGCACTCATATTGAAACACAATTTGAGTTTCGGATATAAAGTAGTTATATTTTTTGGTTATTATGCACTCAAACTCATATTTTAAATATAATAACACTAATATAACTACTTTATTTCCAAAACTCAAATTTTGTTTCAATATGTATGCATGATAACCGTAAAATATAACCACTTTATATCCAAAACTCATATTTTAAATATAGTAATATATATATCGTCACCTAAAATACAAGGCAATGTATCATAAAAAATAAATGGAAATCGGTGACAGATATAATAACCAAAAAATATAAGTACTTTATATCCAAAACGCAAATTTTGTTTCAATATGAGTGCATGATAACCAAAAAATATAACCACTTTATATCCAATATTCAAGCAAAATTTAAGTTTTCGTTATAAAATTTATACATTTTGGTTATTATATCTGTCAGCGATTTCAATTTATTTTTTATGATACATTGGTTTGTATATTAGGTGACGATATATATATTATTATATTTAAAATATGAGTTTTGGATATAAAGTGGTTATATTTTACGGTTATCATGCACTCATATTGAAACAAAATTTGAGTTTTCGTACTGTACTGTAACCTTACACTTTATTACAAAAAAAGTTGAAGTTCGATCATACTTCAACCGCAATTTTTTTTGACGGATTGAGTTGAAATTGGCAATACCGAATTTTTAAACTTCGACTGAAATGCAGTTGGGTTGAAAACCGCAATAGGGGCATAAATCTGATATATTATTGATGCAATATTTGAGAAGAGTCTTTTTAAAAGAGAATATCTACTTCTTAATTAATTTTTATAAAATGAGAAAACACAAATTATAACATCTATTTGAATTAGAAATCGATCATACTTCAACCGCAATTTATTTTGACGGATTGAGTTGAAGTTGGCAGTACCGAATTTTTAAACTTCGACTGAAATGCAGTTGGGTAGAAAACCGCAATAGGGGCATAAATCTGATATATTATTGATGCAATATTTGAGAAGAGTCTTTTTAAAGAGAATATCTACTTCTTAATTAATTTTTATAAAATGAGAAAACACAAATTATAACATCTATTTGAATTAGATATGCACTATTTAACTTCAATAATTTAAATTTAGTCCCTTATTTGTTTGTTATTCGCATCCAAATGCTCCAAGTGATTTCTGTAATATTAAAAATTTTAATTACACACACGGGCACGATTCCGATTACTTTGGCGGAGGGGTAAAAAAAAATTACTAATATTTTTTAAAATATTCACGATTAAAAGTTCAAAAATATGCACTAATAACACATGGCATTTCTCTATGTTTCACTAAATTTTTTCACATTTTTTACTTCGTATATTTAAGTACACACTCTAAGCTTTGAAATAAGCTTACATTTCACTTTTATTTTGCTATATTTTACCTAAATTTATTAATTTAAAAATCACTTAGCACACTCATCGTTGAAAAGGTTAGATTTTTTACAATTATGAGGAAAACGAGCCTTGCCACATCTTAAACAGTAAATATGTAGGATTTTTAACCATTTTTCTTTGTTTGTTTTATCGCGTGATTCTTTTTTCTATATTAACCATAAAAAATACTTTCTACATATGTATATGTGCAATACATAATTTATGGGACTGAAGTACTTTCGCGAAGTACTCCTTTATGCGTTGGCGGCCTTCGGCCGCGCTTTAAAAAAATAACCCTGGCCGAGCGAATACCCGGGGTGGCTGAAGTAATATCGCGTAGTACTCCTTTCTGCGTTGGCGGCCTTCGGCCGCGCTCTAAAAAAATAACTCTGGCCGAGCAAATACCCGGGGTGACTGAAGTACTTTCGCGTAGTACTCCTTTCTGCGTTAAAAATAAAAAAATATATATACTTTTTGTTATAAAGTGGTGAAAGTGGTTATATTCTTTGGTTATTATGCACTCATATTCAAACAAAATTTAAGTTTTCGTTATAAAATTGATAAATTTTGATAATTATTTCTGTCAGCGATTTCCATATATATTTTATATAAAATTGTTATACATATTTTACGGTTATCATGCACTCATATTGAAACACAATTTGAGTTTCGGATATAAAGTAGTTATATTTTTTGGTTATTATGCACTCAAACTCATATTTTAAATATAATAACACTAATATAACTACTTTATTTCCAAAACTCAAATTTTGTTTCAATATGTATGCATGATAACCGTAAAATATAACCACTTTATATCCAAAACTCATATTTTAAATATAGTAATATATATATCGTCACCTAAAATACAAGGCAATGTATCATAAAAAATAAATGGAAATCGGTGACAGATATAATAACCAAAAAATATAAGTACTTTATATCCAAAACGCAAATTTTGTTTCAATATGAGTGCATGATAACCAAAAAATATAACCACTTTATATCCAATATTCAAGCAAAATTTAAGTTTTCGTTATAAAATTTATACATTTTGGTTATTATATCTGTCAGCGATTTCAATTTATTTTTTATGATACATTGGTTTGTATATTAGGTGACGATATATATATTATTATATTTAAAATATGAGTTTTGGATATAAAGTGGTTATATTTTACGGTTATCATGCACTCATATTGAAACAAAATTTGAGTTTTCGTACTGTACTGTAACCTTACACTTTATTACGTAACATTATTATATAATATTACTTATACATATGTATATATATATAATATTATTAATACATGTATATAATATTACTTATTTGCTGAATAAATTTAAAAAAGAAAATATCCATATGCATGAATAGAGGAATTTTTGCGAAAAAGAGGAATTTCAGCGAATTGCCTTGTCATCACATGGCAGCGCTCCATTTCTTCGTAATTTTTGGTAAACAAATGAGGTTCAAACGAGCGTAAAATGTAATTTTTAAAATAAAGATTTTTTAAATAAAAAAGTGTAATTTAATTAATTTGAAGAGAAAAAATGTGAATAAAGTGGGTTTAACGTGGTGAAATAGCTTCTTGAAAAGTTCGAATTTTGCGAATTTTTGAACTTTAAGGTCGAATATCTCGTAAACTAAGCGTTTGCGGTACCTATAACCCTGTATATTTTTTAATCAGGGCGCCAAAGAAATCGGAATTGTGCCCACACACGACATTCAATTCACAATGTTTACCTTTTTCTCCTTGCTAAGCTTTTCGTTTACTCTATATAAAAGAAATTAATAATATATACCCACATATATATGTATGTATAAGAAATTAAATATAAAATATCAAATTATGAAATAACGAACTTACCTCTTTAAAATCCAAAACAGAGATAAAGAGATGTTTAACTCCTCTCTCACTGGAAGTGAGAGAGCAATTGCTAAACGTCAAAACCACCTAAACTTTGACAGTTGATAGAGTTCAGGAGGTTTTGACGTTTAGCAAACGAGCGATGGCCAGATTGAAATCTTACGAAAAAAATATGTAAACGGAGGGATTTGTTCCATCGTTCAAGATCACTTATACAAAATGTAAAACAATGAAAATTAAATAAATTTGTGAAATTTAAAGGTATTTGATGAAAAGTTTTGTAATTTGAAGCATCATGGTAATATTTTCAACGGAAAATTATTAAAAACATTTAATGATTGAGAGCTAACAAGCTTAAATCCTATTATTGGGCATTGAAAGGACAAAAGTCAGTTGTTATAATATTCTTTAAAAATATTTAAATAGTTTCTCCATATAATAAATAACCACTATATAGTAATTTTTATTCATACTAAATGTTGGGTGTTTTAATTTAAATGCCCAAAAATTATAATTTTGTTCAATCTGGCCATAATGGAAAATATTACAAAAACGCTCATTTTGAGGCGCTCTCACACTGGAATAACAGCCCTATTCTGAAAAAACCTCTCAACTGAGTTGAGAGGAAAAATTTGAGAGATTTCTTGTGAGGCATATTTTGTGAGGCTATTCTTGCTCAAACCTCATAAGAAAAAAGCTTAAAAAAGTCACCACGTGAGGTAAAAAGCTTTTCGCTGTCAAACAGCTGTTTTAATAAAAATAAGCAAAGGAAAATCCACCTACTACGTACATTGCTTATCATCTACATATGCATATCGCTGATAAAGAAAATAAATCAAAAATAAATCCAATATTTCTTTATGCATTCATAAAAATAGATGGAAATAATTGTTGCAAGCAATATAAGCAATAGTAGAAAATCATAAAATTGAACTCTGGTGCCTAATGAAATATTTTATTTAATTTATGTTCAATTACCAGATGCAGTAGATTTGAAAATGCTTTCTAAAATTTTTGCTTTAATTAGGCAGAGTTTGATATTATATTTCACACGCTGTTCTAATTAACTTATCATTAACTTATAAAATCCTTTCCGGTTCATGAAAAGTGAGAGAGGAGTAGTGGCGTCTTTGCTTGAGGGTGAAACAATCCCAATATGGGTACAATCGATTGAGCCGATTGTGCCCTTGATCCCAAAGCATATAACTATTACCAACGCATTTTTTGTAAGAGCCATGCCCGTAAAAACACAAACGCCAGGAAACGCAGATCAAAAGATATACTCGACTTCTGCACATCATGCGGCACCAATTCACCTATAAGTACTTTACATAGCGATTTTAGGAATCGAAATGTACTTATAAATGTTGTGTCTTGCATAGTAAAAGGATCGCTTTTGTCTCGTAAACCCTTCAAAATTTTCCTCCTACTCCCCGATTCCTCCTCCTCAACAATTGCCGCATACACAAAGAACTGTTCCTACATGCTAGTTATAACACTTAAATATTTTTTAAAAAATGTCAAATATTGATGTAAAACAAAAAAAAACACACATGTTTTCTATTATGATGGCTGCTTTCACACGTCACAGTTATTTGTGATAATAGTGAGCATTTGAGCTTTTGAATTTTCGCCAGAATAAGGTAACCCTCACTATAGTGAGAAACATCACTGTAGTGAGGTTGGTGACTTTTGTGAGGGCATGAGAATAGGTCTGTAAGTTTAACAACCCTTTATTCCTGATCCAAAATAAACTGCGCTTTTCGTTTTCTTCTTCTTGAAAAATTGGGCATTCGTCTCTCCTATTCTAGCAAGTTAATATTACTATATGTTTAGAATGTCGATAATTTTTCTCTATCTTACTTACGTATTCTCCCATTCAATTGATAAATTCCAGAAAATGTAACAGTGTTAGTGAACAGCTGAAAATGTTTCAATATGTTTGTGCAATCTGTTACCTCCGTCTTGCAGGGAAAATGAGTGGAACGACTCCACTCTTGAGCTAACGCTGAGAGAAAGTACGTTGAAGTGGTACACCGACGGCTCGAAAACGTCGGAGGGAATTGGGGCAGGGATCGCTGGTCCACGCACCAAACTCTCCATACCGATGGGTATCTTTCCGAGCATTTTTCAGGCAGAGGCCTTTGCCATAAGTCGGTGTATAGAGATAAACCTCCATCGCAACTACCGCAATGAGCGAATAACCATACTCAGCAATAGTCAAGCGGCACTAAAAGCAATCTCCTCCTACGAGATCAAATCGCTACTAGTGCAGGAGTGTAGAGAACGGCTGAATAGCCTAGCTGAACGAAACCAGGTACACCTAATTTGGGTGCCTAGTCATAGAGGAATAGCCAGCAACGAACTGGCTGATGAGCTCGCCCGCTCTGCAGCCTCAACCAATATGGTCGGGCCCGAACCATTCACCGGGGTCGGCCCCCATACCGTAAAGGCGCTGCTCCGTAAGGAAGAAAGAGTGGACAGGGAAAGGAATTGGCAACGAACGCATGGTATGCGACATGCTAAGTTGCTAATTGGGGGGTACAACCGGAATAGGTTTAAATCAATAATTAACCTCCAAAGGAATAAACTCAGGCTACTGGTCGCATTCTACACCGGCCACTGCAAACTGAACAGACATTTATTTAACATGGGTCTATCAGCTTGCGCCAACTGCCGGTTTTGCGACAGGGAGCCTGAAACACCGGAACACCTGCTAACCGACTGCACAGCAGTCTGCAGACGCAGGTTAAAGGCCCTTGGATCCATGTTTCCGAATAGGGATCACATCGCCTCACTAGCACCCAGTAGGTTATTTGACTTTATCAATATACTGGGGCTCAGTGAGTCCCTGTGAATTAAGGGAGAGCACAATAGACCTAAGGTCGCGGTGCATTCCTCAATTATTTATCTATCTATCTAACTGCTTATAATAGAAGATTAGGTCTGCAAAACAGGAGAATTGTACGAATTTCTGTGAAAACGACTACTCAACACCAGAAGCCAGTAGACTGCACAAAGCTCTTGCCAGGAAGACGAACACAAATCTGTTTACTGCGGACTCAGTCAGGCGGGCCTCGGTCTCGTTCGCCGAATTCAAAATCCTTTAGACCGACTAGTTGTTGTTGTTGTTGTTTTAACGGAGATCTAATCCCCGTTGGGATGGTAAATATCATTTGTGTTGTCGTCGAGGTCATCTAACGGTAGGCCCAAGAAACGTGCTGTTTCGACGGGGTCGGACCAAAGGGAGGAGGGTGTTAGATGGGTAGGGTTTGTGGGGCATGCAAAGAGGTGGTCAGTGTCATGCGGAGACTCGTTGCATGCAGGACATACATCGAGTATGTCAGGGTCTATTCTGGATAAGTAGGAGTTTAACCTGCTACAGTATCCAGAACGAAGTTGCGCAAGGGTCACACGCGTTTCTCGCGGCAGCTGGAGCTCTTCGTCTGCGATGGGTGGTGGTTTAACTCCAAGAACGCCATTCACGGGAAGGGAGTCGGTGAAGGTGTTGATGGCTCCGCTGTGAATGGCGGTCAGTACCTGTCGAAAGTTAGTTGCTTCCGAAGTCCGGTCGGCGTACTGTACGACGTCGTCGACGTAATCCAGGAATGACCTTTTGATGCTCCTAGGAGGCGGTTCCGCTCCAAGCAGATGGCTGCAAGGGTGATTTCTGCGAAATCATCCCAGCAGGAACTGCATAGAGAGGAGTTCATTATGCTCCTTAACTGGGAGCATAAGCGTCTCACAGTGGAGGTGTTCAATGGGAGACATCAAAAGACATCTTGTAGTGGTCCGGAGTGCAGTGTTTTGACAGGTCTGTAGTTTCCTCATCTGCGTGCCACTGCATCCAGGCGATCATATGGGAGCTGCGTAATTGAAGACCGGCCGGCCGATTGCCTTGTATGTTGCCAACAACGTTTCTTTGTCTTTTCCCCATGTGCTGCCGGCTAGCGACTTGAGGATTTTGTTGCGGCTCTGTACTTTGGCGATAATCGCGGTCGAATGCGGAGAGAAGGAGCATAGACTGTCGAATGTTACTCCTAAAATCTTAGGATTATTGACAGTCGGAATTTTGACGCCGTCGACTGCAATGTTAAGCTCAAGTCTATACTCCTTCGTCCAGTTGGTAAAAATGGTCGCTGTGGATTTGGTGGGGGAGAGTGTAAGATTTCGTGCAGTGAGGAAACGAGAAAGGTCGGAGAGGTAGCTGTTTACCTTCGAACACATGCCATCGATTCCATTGCTCGACGCCAATATCGTGCAGTCATCAGCGTACGAGGTTATGGAAACTCCCTCTGGTGGTTGTGGGAGTTTCGAGATGTAGAAATTAAACAGTAGTGGGGAGAGGACACCACCCTGCGGAACCCCCTGTTTAATTCTTCTCAGTTTACCTCGAAATAGTACGGATGACTGGCGACCGCTCAGGTAGTTCATGGTCCACCTCTTTAACCCTGGAGGGAGCGTAGTTGTTTCAATGTCCTGCAGTAGCGTTGTGTGATTGACCGTGTCAAAGGCTTTTGACAGGTCCAACGCTACGAGGATCGTTCTTTCGCAGGGTGGTTTCTGGTTGAGGCCACGAACTATCTGGGCGTTTATGACGCTAAGTGCTGTGGTGGTGCTATGCACTTTTCGGAATCCATGCTGGTGGCTGGCTAGGCTCAGGTGGTGAGTGAAGGTCGGGAGTAGCAAGGCCTCAAGTGTCTTCACTACTGGGGAGAGGAGAGTTATCGGGCGATAAGATTCCCCTTTGTTGGCGGGTTTCCCAGGTTTCAGTAGTGGGACCACTCTTCCGACTTTCCACACATCGGGTATTTGAAGAGTGGTCAGCGACAGATTAAGTACCTTGGTGAGATATTCTACTCCCGTCGAGCCTAGATGCTTTAGCATTAGCATGTTGATTCCATCAGGGCCAATGGATTTGGAGGATTTTGCTTTTTTGATGACACCCTGAACCTCCTCACCGGTGAAAGTAAGTGGCGCGCCGTCGTTTGGCATTTTGCGCAGCCGTCGGTTAACACATCGTTTAGCTTTGTCTACCGAAGGGTGCAGTGTGAACTGCCGGTTAAAATAGTTCGCGCACTTCTTCGGGTCCGAAGAGGCATGACCATTGAATTGAACTTCAACTCGGTCGTCATGTCTCTGCGGGTTAGACAGAGCTTTGACAGTAGCCCAAAGCTTACTCACTCCGGTGGAGAGGTTGCAGGACTTCAGGTGTTCTATCCATTTCGTCCGCTTATGTTGATTTACCATACGCCGAATCTCCAAATTGAGATCCCGTATTCGGGGATCCCCGGGATCGGCATGGCGTAAGGTGTCGCGCTCATTAGCTAAAACGGCTGCTTCGGCTGGGAAATTGGGGCGGATTTCCGCTATTCTTCCAGCCGGTATGAAGCGAGCGGTAGCTGCTGCGATCACCTTGCGGAATTGACGTTCGCCAACGCATACGTCCGTAGGAATGGGTAGAGCGTTGAAGGTGCTCTCAGTAAATTCTGTGAAGCCGACCCAATTAGCTTTGTTAAAGTTAAAGTAGGTGCGGTTGTCCACAGAAACAAAATCAGGAGGCTTCTCGATCGAAATAATTATGGGCAGATGGTTTGATGCGAGAGTTAGCATAGGTCGCCAGGTTATGCTGTTTATCAGACCACCGCTAGCAATGGTAATGTCCGGCGAGCTATTACAGGTGCCCATAACTCTGGTGGGGGCTTCGTCATTCATTGTGCAGAATGTCGAATCGTCAATCTGTTCCGCCAGCTCCATCCCCCTACGATCATTTGACAGGCAGGAATGCCAAAGATCGTGGTGCGCGTTAAAGTCGCCTAGTACCAAACGGTTTTCACCACGAAGTAGCGCACCTACATATATTCGGGTGATATCCTGTTGGGCAACATGTAACCGGAGGGATGTATATATTAAATATTTCGAGCTCGACATCGCCTGACCGGATAGCTATACCCTGACATTCTAGGGTAGTATCCCTGGGGTCGATGTCTTCATCGATTAGACGATATTGTTGTGCAATATGAAGGCTAGGCCACCACCATTATCTCGCTCGCGATCTTTACGTATAACGTTGAAACCGGCACAACTCAGATCTGAGCGGCTGTTTAACTTGGTTTCTTGGACCGCAGCTATCGATACACGTTCCCGATTCATGAGTGCAACTATCTCCTCGATCTTGCTCTGGAGTCCGTTGCAGTTGAATTGAAGTAGCCGGGTTTGTCGCGGGTGTCCGTGGGTGATCCTGGGGGTGAGGGAGTGACGTGTGGGTGTCAGTTGTTGCAGATGTAGAAGCAGCAGGGGCGGTTGTCGCGCTGGGGTGTTGGTAGGCGACGCCACTGTTGTGAGTTGCGGGGGCAGACCCCTGCAGCATGGGGCAACGTACGAATCACTCCACTCACGTGTGATGCGCAAGCTGGAACACGTCGAAAAGTGACACCAGCCAGTACAGGAATTGCACTTGATGGATGTTACATACCGACGTATGACGGCCTGACACACGGAACAGACTGTGCGGGGGACCAGGGGCGGCTGGTTGGTTCTCGCACGAGGATTGGAGCGGGATGAATGTTGGGGGGGGGCAAGTCAGAAGGGGAGTTATGTTGCCTGATTGAGCTCCTAGGGACCGTGGAGGTCCTTTGTTGGCCACTCGGATTGGGTGGCGGCGCGGCGCGCGAACTGTGTGCGGATTGCACAGCCGTAGAGGCTTGTGTCGCAATATTGCGCAGGCAACATGGGGCCACGTAACGCGTGGTCCACTCCCTATGGGTCTTAAGGCCTGAGCAGGTCTTAAGATGGCTCCATCCATTGCATGTGTTACACCTGACCGAGGTGGAGTTTGGATGGAGCCGTTTTGCGCATACGCAGCAGAAAAATTCCTCCGGGCCCGGGTTGGACTCAATGCCAGCGCGAGTCAGGAGGATACGGAGCAACCCTGCTGCAAGGCATTGCTCTAATGACGACAAACACAAATTAATACTCACCGATCCAAACGGGGCTAGATCGCCGAAAGAACAGCCCTTGGTCGGATGAAATCCGAGTCAATTCCGGTGCGTAGAACCGGCTGTCGTGGGAATCGTAGACCGACTAGTCTAACTTCCTTCCTACTAAAGAGTATGGGAAAGATCTTGGATCAGGAAATTAGGTCGAAGGCTCTTATAACTGCACCCCTACATGCGAATCAGGCAAATCGACCAACACTGCGCTGTACCAGCTAACCTCGGAGATACAAATTGGTCAAGTCGCCAAGCACACTCTGCTCCAAATGACAGCAGAGGGGACTGGCAAAGGTAAAGTAATCTCGTCCCAATGTTTGGAAGAGCTAAGTGGCGTCATACCACTGGCTCTTCTTCCTAGGGACAGTAATACAAAGACTAAGAAGTTTAAGATCACCCTCAGCAGCAAAGCTGAATGGAGCGACTCCATCCTCGAGCTACTGCTGAAAGATAGTACAATCAGGTGATACACCGACGGCTCGAAAACGTCGGAGGGAATTGGCGCAGGGGTTGCAGGACCACGCGCAAAACTCTCCATACCTATGGGTAGGTTTCCGAGCATATTCCAAGCAGAGGTATTTGCTATAAGTCGGTGCTTAGAGTTAAACCTCCAACGCAGCTATCGCAACGAACGTATAGCTATACTAAGCGATAGCCAAGCGGCACTCAAAGCGATCTCGTCATACGAGCTAAAATCACGCTTGGTGCAGGAGTGTATAGAACGGCTGAATAGTCTGGGAGAATGTAACCAAGTGCACCTTATTTGGGTGCCAGGTCGGAAAGGTATTGCCGGGAATGAACTGGCTGATGAGCTTGCCCGCTCTGCAGCATCCACCAACATGATAAGACTGGACTGTGAACGCAGGACTAAGGCTCTAGGATCCATGTTTCCAAATAGGGATCACATCGCCTCAATAGCAGTGCATTGGAATTCATCAATTTGTTGTGAGTTAAGAGAGGGCACAATAGACCCTAGGTCGCGGTGCAATCCTCATTTATTTATCTTATCTTATCTGGAATCTCTTACTCGGGGACCACTGAGATTGGCATGGCGAAAAGTGTCTCGTTAGCTAAAACAGCTGCTTCGGCTGGGAAATTAGGGCGGAGTTCCGCAATTCTTCCTGCCGGGATGAAGCGAGCGGTAGCTGCTGCGATCACCTTGCGGAGTAAGAATGGGAGTTATGATGCCTGTTTTAGTTCTTGCGGACCGTGGAGGTCTTCTGTCGGCCACTTGAGTGGAGTGGCGGCGCTGTACGTGAACTGGGTGCAGATTGCGCAGCGCACAAAGTGTAAATTAAACTGAAAATGTGAGACTAAAAAGCTTTCTATTTGTGAACATAGTAATAAAGGGGATGTTCGAGCAAGCAAATAACTGCAGCAATATGCGACAGCAATATTGCGACAGTGTTGTTTTTCTGCAGATACTCAGCTGATACTTATATTGCAAAATTTTTGCGTCGAATATGATGCCTTGCTATACTGCCGCAGTGATTGAGACTCGAACATCCCCAAACTTAAAAATACTGTTCTAGAAAGAAAAATCGGATTCAAAATTCACAAAATATTTATTACTATTAAACATAATATTATTACAGAAATATCCTCTACCATAACGGAGACACAGTAAGATAAAATCTTAATGGTCTTTTATAAAATATAACTTTAATTGAGATAAATAAATATAATATAAATATAGAAAGTATTGACTTCATTTTATCTACGATAACGATATCTTTTAAAATGAAACCAAAGTTGAAATATATTATTATGAAACTGACAACGGAATCCTCGTTTGTAGCTGAACTCCCATTCTCGATGTACTATCTTAAATGCTATGTCTTCATATGGTGGACCCGCATGAAAACGAAGTACGGCAAAATCGGAGTTTTCCTCACATTGTTTCTGAAAATAAACTTTAATTAATGACATCAAAAACAATAAATTATAGACTATATTTATGATATTTTTTATACTATGCTCGCCATAACGCTTGGTTGCGATATTTATAATATACGTACATATATTTGTTGTACGCAATATGAAAAGTTTATTCTGATTTCTTGAATTTGAATATAATCTTGCCCTGCCGACGTACAGTTTATGTATTTAGTTTATATTTTTGAGAAACTATTTTTAAAGTAATTTGCAGCATTACTCAAATGTAATGTGTGCAGGAGTTCAAGGATATGTATAAATTTATGTTATGTAGTTCTGATTTATTTTGAACATTCGTCGCCAAAGTCGGTCGCTTTAAATATGATATACATATATTCATATATGAGCGCAGAAACTGAAAATGTTGGGCATATGTAATATTATGTTTGTAATTTGAACTAGTGAATCATAAGCAATAAGACGCTCAATTTCGAATTTTTTGATAAAACGTTATTCTGCGTTTCAGGTGACGATATGTAATTTCATACATGTGATAATAACTACACAATAAACTATGAAACGAACTTTGTTTCACAAGACTGAATAATTATCTATTACTTATAGAAAAAAAATACAGCGTGACAAAAAAATTTAAAAAAAAAATAGACGAACTTTTGTTCATTATTAATATACTGTTCGTGGCTGATCCTAATGTATCCAAGAAGAACATATGATGCTAATGTAAAAAAAGTGGCAATAACAATATGATAATGGTTTATTACTGAATCTTAGACAATGAGTCATAATGGGGACATATATAAAAACAATTTGATTTTACTTTATGTACAAATTTAAAAAAAAAAACAGTGCTTACCAAAAAATATTGTGGAGTTACATTTTTATCAATTAAATCTGGATAAAAAATATTAAACTTATATCCTTGAACTATTTTGGGTGGAGGATTGTCCATATCATAATGTGTTTGATTATACTTATTCCATTCAAAACCAGTATGCACACGATTGAAGTAACGGGGTTTACGAGGTCTATACTTATCAGATGCCACTTGAACTACTTCTAAGGGCACTTCGACAGAGAACTCAGCCTCATCTTTTCCCATATCTTTTCGCATTGCTTTGCACATATTCCTTTCTTCAACAGTAAAGGACTCTTTGTGTGATTTATTGTTTAACGATTCAGTACGTAATAATTCTATTCCAAGATAGTTTTCTTCCTCTGTGACAATCGGTAAATTGTTATCGTCCTCAAGGCTTGATATATATTTTGGAGAATACCGACCGTCTTCGTAGAAATCAAAGAACGTTTGTAAAGTGTTTGTATCATTTTTCAGGTCGTTATCAACATTACAGCCTGTCTCAATAAAAGAAGCTACACACTCATTAATATTCGATGTTAACATAGCAACCGAATTGTCGTTTTCTTCCGATTTAGTTTTAAGAAGATTTAGTTTTTGTCGTAAATTTTCTTGATGTTTATCACGTAAACGAGCTCGAGCCATATGTGCTTTTAATTGAGAAAGTAGACTTTCCCAATAACTAATGTCTACACCGTCTGATCTAGATTTTATTTTATTTTCTATTTTGAATCGTAACTCATTTAATTGCTTTGCATTCTTTTTCCGAAAAATTTCAGCGACATCTTTAGCTACGCAGTCATGAATTCCTTCTCTACGCCCACATGTTCCGTTTTCAAGAGAATTGTTCGTATTCTTTCTTAGTCTAAACAATTCGTCTTCCACAATTACTGTCATATCATTCCAAAAATCTGTATTTTTGCCTTTATCTAGTTCCACATATATTTTAATGTCAATTAATAAATCTTCAAGATCTTTTAAGCTCAAGCCATTTAACAGAGCATACGGCTCGTGCATTTGTATTTCATTTGTATCTTCTGGTTTGAAACCTGACAAATATTGCGCTAACAAATCAATTGGCTTAGCCCGACCATCTTGTATTCTTATAACACTCCGCAGACGTGCTTGCTCTAAATGAAACTGATCTTCTTGCAACTCCCATTCCTGAAACTGTGCAGCTTCTTTAACCCGTTGCTGCAAAACAGATTGTTCTTCACGTACTTGCTTCTCTAGTTCGCGCTCTAACCTCCGTTTTTTTACTTTTTCAAGTTCAAGTTTGTTTTCCAGAAGCTTCTGGCGTGATAAAATATCAACAGTTTCTGTCGATACATTACGCAAACCATCTTTTTCTAATTTTTTCGTCCAAACGAATGTAGAAGTTAAGTTTGAATCTCCAAACGGATTGTCTTGATCAGTGTAATGCTGGTATTCAGTATCCCATCCCATCCTTTCACGGCGACGCATTTCCTTCGCTTCTCTTTCTTTTAAACGACGAACCCTTTTCTCTTCAGGAGTTTCCTTCGCTTTCATGTCATCTTTGAGACGCTTCTTCTCAAAACTATCTTTTAATCTACGCTTCTCTAAAGCCTTTATTAAATTCAATGAAGAACTCGACTCCATATCACACTAACGAGACGATTAGACCAACTAAATACAATTATAACGAAGTCACATCACGCACATCACTTTTATTTAAATATAAACGCAAAATTTATCGATATTTTCACCTTTTTCCCTGTCTCCGCTAGCAAAATTTGATATCTCGTTGATATTATCCAAGCCAAACAGTACAATAACTATCTCTGCTCCTATCTTTCAGCGATTATTCAGTTTACATCTTGAGATGAGAATCGAAGTAAATAGCATGCATTTATTGGTTTTATTGTGCAATTCTATAAGCAGTCTCTACTCACTATTTGAGACATTTTGAGGTAAACCAAGCTAATATTTAAAAAAATGAGATTTTCAATTAGAGAAAATTTTTATGACTGCAGATGATTTTGCAATTCACAATGTGGCAGACACGAAAATCTCTCAATTGAATACGAACAGGTCTAATCACCTCTTACATTTCATCCTTTAGAGACGTATTTACACGTGAATGAAAATAAATATGTCGATAACAAATATTAAATTTTCCATAACATAGTCAAAAAGAATAACTACCAATAAAAAATAAGGTAAAGGTTCAGGAGAGCGGCTTTTCCGAAAACGTGCACCAATTTTCACGGGAAATATCTTAAAATTCGTGTTTTTAATTCTAATTTACGAATATGGTAAAGGTTCAGGAGAGCGGCTTTTCTGAAAACGTGCACCAATTTTCACGGGAAATGTCTTAAAATACTCGTTTTTAGTTCTACTTTACGAATATGTTAGGCGCGTGCTTTTAAAAACAATATTTTCTTTGTTTTAATAGAAAAACATCGTATTTCCCGAAATCAAAATATCTCGTTTGGACTTTACACGCCTTTAGACGGTAAAAATATATTTTCTATCAATTATATACACGTAATTATTGATGTTCTTTAATTAATTAATTAGAGAAATGGTTTTTATTGTTATTTTTATAAAACTATGTAAAACTTCACAATCACTTCACTTCAACGAAAATGGCAAGGTTATGTTCGAAATTATGGCATCGCTGTTGTAAATTCGAATTTATTGATTCATGCACTGATCGTTTTCGAATTATCGATACTCTCGATATTTGAGTTTGAAAGAGAATTGGTAAAAACATTTTTGCATAAAAAATTTAGATTGTTCATTGAAGTGAAAGATAGCCAAAGAGGAGCATGCAAATGGACAACTGCGTTGTTTTGTGTACATGATTGTGTTGTTGTTGTTTCTCCAAAATGTACAGTAAGATGAGAAATACAAAATAGAAAAATTTATAATTCATTATTATTGCAGAAAGAAGAAGAAGTTGGACACAGAAGATTTATGAAGGCCGGGGTGTTGGACCGACTAGGGTTATTTTTTTTCGAGCGCTCGAAATGAATGATGAATTATAAATTTTTCTATTATGTATAAAAATAATAGGTTATAGGTGCCGCAAACGCTTAGTTTACGAGATATTCGACCTTAAAGTTCAAAAATTCGCAAAATTCGAACATTTCAAGAAGCTATTTCACCACGTTAAACCCACTTTATTCACATTTTTCTCTTCAAATAAATTAAATTATACTATGATCTTTTAAATAAATCCACATTTTACTCTTTTAGCAGGTTTTTTATTTAAAAAATCTTTATTTTAAAAATTACATTTTACGCTCGTTTGAACCTCATTTGTTTACCAAAAATTACGAAGAAATGGAGCGCTGCCATGTGATGACAAGGCAATTCGCTGAAATTCCTCTTTTTCGCAAAAATTCCTCTATTCATGCATATGGATATTTTCTTTTTTAAATTTATTAGGCAAATAAGTAATATTATATACATATATCTGTCAGCGATTTCCATTTATTTTTTTATGATACATTGGTTTGTATTTTAGGTGACGATAAATACATATATTATTATATTTAAAATATGAGTTTGAGTGCATAATAACCAAAAATATAACTACTTTATATCCAAAACTCAAATTTTGTTTCAATATGAATGCATGATAACCGTAAATATAACCACTTTATATAAAATATAAATGGAAATCGCTGACAAAAATAATAATCAAAATTTATCAATTTTATATCGAAAACTTAAATTTTGTTTAAATATAAGTGCATAATAACCAAAGAATATAACCACTTTCACCACTGTTTGTCGTCGCGCAAGAATTTTTGCGCTCGAACGAATAGCGATGAAAAGCGAAATAGAACAAAAAAGCCGAATGCGTGTTATTTTGTTCACGTTATAAAAGCGAATGTAATTTAGAGGGGTAATGGGATGCCCAACTTATTCCAGTGTGAGAGCGCCTCAAAATAAGCGTTTTTTATAACATTTTCCATTATGGCCAGATCGAACAAAATAAGAATTTTTGGGCATTTTAAATTAAAACACTCAACATTTATTACGATTGCAGATTATTATATATTGTACTTTTAATATATCACGAAACTACTTAAATCCTTTTTTATGATTTTATGGTATATTAAAACAACTGACTTTTCACCTTTCAATACTTAATAAGGTGAATTAAGCCTGTTAGTTCTCAATTATCAAATGTTGTTAATCATTTGTAATTGAAAACTAATTCTATTATGCATCAAATTACAAAACGTTTCATGAAATATATTTCAATTTCGCATTTTCTTTGATTTTCATTGTTTTAAATTTTTATTAGCGATCTTGAACAGCGGAAACAAATTCCTCCGTTTACATATTTTTTTGGTAAGATTTCAATCTGGCCGTGGCTCGTTTCCAATTGCTAAACGTCAAAACCTCCCCAATCCAGTCAACTGTCAAAGTTTAGGTGGTTTTGACGTTTAGCAATTGTTCTCCAGTTCCAGTGAGAGAGGAGTTGGGCATCTCTTTATCTCTGGTACTTTATTTAAGCAATTGTTACATCTAATGTATGACAGGATCGCAGAGTGCCAAAATTTACAAAAAGTAGTAGGTGATGCCACTTAATTATCAGGTGGCTCTCTGAGTGCTCTGAATATACTCCCTCCGATGGCGAGTCATACCGCCAGCTAAATGATCATCGATGGGAAGAGCGCACAATTTAGAGATGGCTCGTTTGCAAATACCATTGACCGTTTTAACTTCAGCTACACGAACTTTAGAATCGTTCCCCAGGAAGACCTTAGTGACTCTTCCAAGCAGCCATTTGAGTGGTGGCAATGCTTCATCCATGATAAGGACAAGAGTTCCAATTGGGAGGTTGTTCCTTGGATATCGCCATCGTGAGCGTTGTTGCAAAAGTGATAAATATTCGGAACTCCACCTCTTCCAAAAAGTCTGTTGCATGAATTGTATTCGCTGCCAGTTGCTCAGTCGACTGGTGTTTATTGTTGAAAGGTTTGGTTCCGGTATAGACGTTAGTGGTGCACCTATAAGGAAATGGCCTGGTGTGAGAACATCTAAATCATCGGGATTTTCTGTAATTGGACGAAGTGGTCGAGAGTTAATAACTACTGAGATCTGACATACGAATTTCTAAGTTCATCAAAAGGGGTACTGCAGAACCTATAATTCACCAGAAATAGAATTTCGCTATTTTAATTGAGGCCTCCCAAAGACCTCCGAAATGAGGAGACCGAGGTGGAATAAACTTCCAGTTAATTCCTTCAACAAGACACTGCCGATAAACTGCTTCAACATGTTGCTGCTTGAGAAATTGTTGCTGTAATTCTGCCATTTCATTTCTTGCTCCAACAAAGTTTATTGCGTTATCAGACCAAATAACCTTTGGTTTTCCACGGGTACAATAAAAACGACGCAATGCTGCTAGAAAGGATTCAGTTGATAGATCTTTTACGACTTCCATATGAACCGCCTTCGTTGTAAAACATATGAAGAGACTTATGTAACATTTCGTTGATGGCCTGCTTCTTATTTCAGATCGGTAGTAGAACGGTCCGCAATAGTCAACTCCGGTGATTAGAAAGGCCCGACTTTGACGGACGCGGTCTTCTGATAAGTTTCCCATAATCTGTTCGCAAATCTTGGTTCGTAATCTGAAACATCTCACGCACTTGCTTATTATGTGACTCACCACCTTTTTTCCTCCCAGGCGCCAATATTGTTGTCGTATTGCAGCAAGTAATGCTTGAGGTCCGGCATGTAAATTCTGATGGTGAAAATGTGTTATAATAGATTCTGTTAGGGGATGACCCTTAGGTAGAATGATTGGATGTCGTGAATGGTAATCCAAAAATGCATTTTCTAAACGACCACCTACTCGAATAAATCCAAATAAGTCTAAAAATGGTGCCAAGGACGCCAATTTACTCGAAGTACTTATTGGCACAGACCTTTTAAGATCTTTGTATTCAGAAGAAAAATTCACTCTTTGCACCATGCGAAGTAAATACCAGGTTCCTTGTTGAATGTGTGTTGTATCGAGAATACCAGAATGATCCTTTTTGATGAACATGTGGACGTAACCATATATGCGCTGCATTACTGTAAAGGAGTTTATATATTTACAATCAAGCGAAATATCAGTTACTGAAGTTGACGAAAGTAATGCATTTTTCCGCCGTTCAGGTAAATTTCTAACACGAATACTACTTTTAGGCCAATTTGTTTCCAAATCAAGCAGAAATGGGGGTCCAAATTTCCAAAGTGAAGAGTTTGATAACTCTATGTGCGATGCACCTCTCGACAAGATGTCTGCAGGGTTCAGATGTGTTGGTACATACCGCCACTCCATGCCATTTGTTAAATGTTGTATACTTGTAATGCGATTGGCGACAAAAATATTAAAACGTGAAGGCTCCTCCTTGATCCATGACAAAACCGTTGTGGAATCCGACCAGCAAAAGAACCGACAGTTAAATATTCGTAAATTGCATATAGACTGAATTACTTGAGCTAGAAGCGCAGCTGCACATAACTCTAGTTTAGGAACTGTGACCGTTTTTAATGGCGCAACCCTTAATTTCGAACAGAACAACGTGGAATGTGCGTGTCCACCTAAACAAGATACTACGTAGATACAGGTGCCGTAAGCTGAGAGACTGGCATCACAAAATGCATGTAATTCCAAGCTAGACTTTGGTGAGCCAACATATCGTGGAAAGGTCATATTTCCTATACTACTAAACTCATCGTAAATTTGAAGCCATGCTGTTTGATAAGTCATTGGTAGACTTTCATCCCAATCGATCTTCTCCACCCACAGTCGCTGAAGGAATATTTTTGCCTTGCACACTACGGGTCCAATTAATCCCAGTGGATCATAAAGTTGAGCAATAATCGACAAAACTGAGCGCTTAGTAATTTTTTTATTGTTTTGGCGAGGAGTAAACGAAAATATGAAAATATCAGCCTCGGGATTCCATTGAAGTCCAAGCGTCTTTGTCAAAACACTTCCATCATCGAATTTGATTAATTTCTCCTTATCTGTATCCGGCACATTGCTAAGCACTTGTGGTTTATTTGAACACCACTTTCGAATTTTAAAATTTCCTTTACCTAACAGCTCAGAGGTTTGTTTCACTATTTCTTTTACTTCTTCAATGGTGTGCGCAACAGTGATTAAGTCGTCGACATAAAAATCGCGTTGAATTATTTTGGAGCCAATGGGGTATAAAACTGCTTCATCGACCGCAAGTTGATGTATGGTGCGAATAGCCAAAAATGGTGCAGACTTTGTCCCATAAGTAACCGTATCGAGTTTGAATATTTTTATGTCATCTTTTGGATCGTCCCTCCAAAGTATGCATTGCAAGTAATTATCAGGTGCGGTGACTCGAATACACCGATACATTTTGCAAATGTCTCCTGTTAGGGCGACCGGATTTGCACGAAAACGAAGAAGAGTATCGGCTAACTTTGGTTGAATGGTTGGACCTGCCATCAGCGCATTGTTTAATGAATAACCAGTTGTAGTCTGTGCTGAGCCGTCGAATACGACCCTAAGTTTTGTTGTTGTGCTATCATTTTTGAACACGCAATGATGTGGGATAAAATATGTGGGTAGCAATGGTATTGGCTTCGATACTGGAGACATGTGTTGAAGTTCGAGATATTCCTTCATAAAAGATACGTATTGTAATTTTACTTCCTTGTTAAGTCCGAGACGCCTCTCAAGAGTTAGAAACCGTCGTAACGCTTGCTCGTAGGAATCACCAAGAAGGCTAATACTGGGCTTTAGAGGTAAGCGAACCGAATATTCGCCTGTCAGCAAACGACTGTAGTTTGCCTTAAAGTGATCTTCGCAATCGAGTTCCTCTCTTGTTGCCTTACTAATGGGCTCAAAGCTGTTGTCTGTTTCCCAAAATGAACGCACCAGTTCATTGGTAGATGGATGATCTGCATCACACTCAAGAGATGTTGTTACTGTTGTTGTAAACGATGATAGCTTTGGCGATGTGCTTTGGCCGCCCTATACAATCCATCCAAAATGTGTTTTTTAGAGAATATAATTATTTTTTAAACGAATTTGACCAATGCAAAGCAAATCAAAAAATATGCTCGCACCTAGGAGAAGATCTACACAGGTTGGGTCCTCTGAAACTCGGGATCAGCTATGTTGATATTCGCTGGAATATCCCAATCATAGATTTCGAGTGGATAATTTGGCTGATAATCGGTGATTGTTGGAGTTACGGCAGATTCTAAATTGGCACTGAATCTGTTATGTACAGAATGAATTGAAATGTTGACGCTAAAATTAACAATAAATTCCGAATCTCCGATACCGGAAATTGCTAACGATGATTTAGATTTTTTAATTTGTAATTGATTTGCTAATCTCGTCGTTATAAAGTTGATTTGTGAAGCAGAATCGAGGATCGCGCAACATGGTATTAGCGATCCGACACTGTTACGAACGAAAAAATAGCAGTTGCAAGAAGCACACATTTAGTTGAACAAGAGCGTGACTGAGGTGAAGGAGAGCGACTTTTTGCTGTCCTTGTGACGAGGACAGCTGGCTGTGATGGACCAGGTGTGGTTTCAGAAATACTAGTTACGGCTGGGTGGACTTGAGTAAAATGCAGCAGGGTATGATGCTTCATGGAACAACAACGACATGTAGAAGATTTACATTGCTGCACCTGATGTCCTGGTTTGAGACAATTTATGCACAGATGTGCTCTTTTGGCTTCCTTCTACCTGTCACTTGGAATCAAACTTGCGAATAGTGGGCACGTGTACACAATATGGTCATGTTTTTGACAAATCGCACAACTTTTGGTGGAAGTCTTAGAAACAACAAAGGCATTTTTACGATACTTTGTATTGCTCACCTGTGTGCTAGGTGTTTTTGTTACCATAACATGAGTCACATTTTCTAATGTTTGACATCTCCTCTGCAAGAACGTAGCCATATCCGTCCACGTGGGCAACTCGTCAACTAGAATCTTTTCTTCCCACAATGCGTGTGTTTCGGGAACCAATTTCTGTGCAGCGATATGCCGAAGCAAACAATTAGCTATTTGCTCAAACGTACCCAACGAATGCAAGGCTCGAAGATGCGATACTAATTTGTCCACCAGCGAACGCAATTCTCCTGATTTCTTGTCAGTGCTCACCCTCTGCAATCCGAATAGCTCTTGAATGTGTGCCTGAAAAATCAAACGTCGATTACTGAACCTTTGACTAAGTGATTTCATAGCAATTGTGTAGTTTTCGTCACGCATTTCAAGTGATTGGATAGTATCCAGTGCTGCTCCCTTTAGGCATGAACGAAGATGCTGGAATTTTTCCAAGTTTGACAATTCTGTGTCATCGTATACTATTGTTTGAAACATGCCAAAAAAGTTCGGCCAATCTGTATATGCTCCTCCAAATGATGGTAGCTGCAACAGCGGCAGACGAGACTTTGGTTGTTTCATCACAATGACCGATGGCTGCTCCTGTAAAGGTTGATTTCTAGTAGGTGACATTACTTGAGGATCCAACTTGTTTAACTCCCTCGTGAACGCTGCCATAACTCTGATGAAAGTCGCAGCAAACTCATCGCGAGTGGTGGTTTCAAGCTCATCAGGGTCCTCTTCCTCCAATTGTGACTGCGTTGAATTCGATCGAGCTGTTCTGATCGGACTGACAGCTCTGCATGATCCATAGAATTAAGTTCTTCCATACCAAGTGGTGTTGAATTTAATTTGCGTAAAATGTCTTCACTTTTACTTTTTAAGAACGACATTTTTTTTAAACTTGTACGAACGCTCGAATGTTGCGAGGTAACTGTTTGCACGGCAAACTGTTTATATTAATACGGTTTAAATGAAACTGTTTTACTAAATTAACAGCTGAATTTCGTGATTTGTACATTGCATATTTTTGCTCGGCAAAATAGGAGAAAAAACCACGAACAACAAAACTATTAACCGCGATGAGATAACTGTAGGATCTGGTGATCTGTACACGGTACTGCGAAAGGAGCAACAAAGTATGCAAAGTAACTAACTGCACGCGGTATCACGTCGGGGTCACCAACAAATCTATGTCGTCGCGCAAGAATTTTTGCGCTCGAACGAATAGCGATGAAAAGCGAAATAGAACAAAAAAGCCGAATGCGTGTTGTTTTGTTCACGTTATAAAAGCGAATGTAATTTATTTAAGCAATTGTTACATCTACTGTATGACAGGATTGCAGAGTGCCAAAATTTACAAAAAGTAGTAGGTGATGCCACTTAATTATCAGGTGGCGCTCTGAGTGCTCTGAACAACCACTTTATAACAAAAAGTCAATATATTTTTTTTTATTTTTAACGCAGAAGAAAGAGTACTACGCGATAGTACTTCAGTCACCCCGGGTATTCGCTCGGCCAGGGTTATTTTTTTAGAGCGCGGCTGAAAGCCCCCAACGCAGAAAGGAGTACTACGCGATATTACTTCAGTCACACCGGGTATTCGCTCGGCCAGGGCTATTTTTTTAGAGCGCGGCCGAAGGCCGCCAACGCAGAAAGGAGTACTTCGCGAAAGTACTTCAGTCACATAAATTACGTTTAAACATATACATATGTAGAAAGTATTTTTTTTTTATAGTTAATATAGAAAAAAGAATCACGCGATAAAACCAACAAAGAAATATTGTTAAAAATCCTACATATTTACTGTTTAAGATGTGGCAAGGCTCGTTTTCCTCATAATTGTAAACAATCTAACCTTTTCAACGATGAGTGTGCTAAGTGATTTTTAAATTAATAAATTTAGGTAAAATATAACAAAATAAAAGTGAAATGTAAGCCTATTTCAAAGATTAGAGTGTGTATTTAAATATACGAAGTAAAAAATGTGAAAAAATTTTGTGAAACATAAAGAAATAACATGTTTTTTAGTGAAAATTTTTGAACTTTTAATCGTGAATATTTTAAAAAATATTAGTAATTTTTACATTATTTTTGGATATTCCTCGTCTGAAGAAGCTCCCCTATCCGTACATACCCCATTTATACGGAAATTCGGTGTTTTTACCCCTCCGCCAAAGTAATCGGAATCGTGCCTGAATGACTATTATGCTAAACTTTTGTGAATGTCTATTGTGAATGACTCTTTTCATAGTATTGGGATTGAATAAATAAAAACAAAACAAATTGCGAAAGATTAACGAATTTATTTTTTACAAATGCCCAAACTGAGAAACAAATACTTGTTAATTTTATAATTGAAAAATCTGCTTCTAATATAAGTATTACAACATTTGGATGGTAATTGTATCTTTCACATTTTTAAGCTTTAAAAAATCAAATATTTGAACTTTTTAGACGACGTTAGCTATTGGAAAACTATGGATGAATTGGATGAAAGTCTTACAATTATCTTATCGAACCATCCCGGAAAGGAGGACTAATGTTCTTGACTATTTAGACCAGTGGTTTCCAAACTTATTTCGTCTACCGCCCACTTTGAGAATAAATATTTTTTTAGCGCCCCCATTTTTTCACCTATTTTAAAACCACTATAACTTCAAATTAATTATTGTGACCTATATATGTATATTAACGGAGAATTCTAAACGAAACTTTTACTATAACCAGCAACTTGAAACCGGAGCGCAGTAGGTAACATACAACGGCGCTTAGGTCTCAAGTTAACTCTTACGGGCTCCACCTGCCAATAAGAATGATTATTGAAACACAACTTTATAGTATTAAAACAGAGAATATTTTATTAAAAATAAAAATAAAATAATCGATCCATATATAAAAACTAATGTGAAGGATGAATCTGATGCTGTTTAATAAGTTTCTTAATATCAGGTTCCAATTTACCCAAGAACAGTCGCAAGTCGCCACGTTCGGTAACAAGCAAACGATTTCTATTTTTACTAAGCAGTGTTGTCACAGCGCTAAATCCACGTTCACACAAATATAACGATGGGAATGCTATCAAGAATCGTTGAACGATTGACCACAATCCAGGGCACAATTGCGAGATCGGTTTTTGTAGCCAAAATTCTTGGTAACCATTTTTGAACTTGATTTTTATTTCCCCGTTTGTTGTCAATTCTATAAGTTCTTCTTCCAGCTGAGGTGACATTGCTGTGTTGACATTTAAAAACGGATCCAACACCCAGTCTGGTATTTCCAAGTTCAAAATGTCCTGGTATCGTTCGGTGAAGTCAATGCGGAGGTTTTCCAAATGTTGGCAGTAGGCAAACAATTCGTCGTTACTGCATGATACTGATAAATTCGGAAAACTGTGAAACTCACGTCTGCCCAGATTCTTTTTGTGTAGAAGCAGTTTGGCTGCGAAAGCAGCAACGACGTTTTTTGGTTTAATTAAATTTAGTTTATCGCCTTGCAGTTGGAGATTCATGTCGTTGAACAATTTATACAGGTCTGTCATGTAAGCTATGTACATATATCATTCATGTTATGAGCTTGTCTTGAAATTCTGTATCTTTAGTTTCCAAGAACTCTATAACAGAGTCAAACAGGTTGTAGAATCGAGCCAGACAATTACCTCTTGATAGCCAACGAACTTCAGTATGAAACAACAAACGATTGAAATCCTCGTCATTAGTAACACAAAGCTGATGAAATAATCTATCATTCAAAGAGCTGTTGCGGATTTTATTGACTGCTTTGATGACATATTGCAGTGATTGGAATAGTTTTTCACTTAAGTTTCTAGCAATTAAATGTTGTCTATGAATAACGCAATGTACACCAAGGACATCTGGAATTTTATTTTTTAAGTACGCTATGAAACCTTTATGGCACCCTGTCATAGCGGAGCGCCATCCGTAGCAACAGAAATAATATTTTTCAAAGGAATTTCTTTCTCATCGCAAAACTTTTCCAATATATTGAATATGGTTTCGCCTTTTGTATCGGTCTCTAAATTTCTAGCAAATAATAGTTCTTCACATATTTTCTCATCTTTAATAAAATTCACGTAAGACAACAACAATGCTTCATTAGTTGGTAAAGTGGACTCATCCAGCTGAATTGAAAATTGACTTGACCTCAGGTGATCGCACAATGATTCTTCAATGTTTTCAGCCATTTCATCAATTCATCTTTGCACAGAATTATTATTCAAAGGAATTTTTCGAATTATATCTGCGGCCGATTTATGAAGCACGGTAGTTATTACTTCATTTATTGCTGGCAATATTAACTATTCTCCGATGTTATGTGGTTTGCCTTTTTGAGCAATTAACAAAGAGTTATTGTACGAAGCTCGAAGTCCGTCGTCATCTTGCTTAGCAGCCGCCGAAAATAGTTTTGCTACACTTGGCTGAGTATTATGCTTCTTCTCTAGGTCTTGAAAATATGCTACATTCTTGTCTCTCTTATCTGAATGCATTTTATTCAAATGAACTTGCAGTCTTGAAGGCTGCATTGCTTCATTCGAAAATGTTTTTAGACATAGAAGACGCAAAGGCGAGGATGGGTTTGTGGGATTTTCAATGAATCCGAATTTAATGTATTCCGCACAGTATTGCCGTCTCTTCTTTATTACTTCCGACATTGTTTTGCTTTGAGAAATACGTTTAACTTCGCGAGTAGTGTAAAGGAGGCGTAAGTAATGCTCATCTATTGCGCACAAAACCACAAATGAATATAAAATAAATATTAAATTGTTTATATAGGAATGCTTAAGCACAATTATTATATAGTAGTCCAAATATATGAATTCTTATTATCTTATTTTCCCAGAAATACATTTGTAAGAAAGGATAAATATCCTTTTTTTATTTTCCACAAAAAAGATTTAAGGAGTTCAAAAGCTCAAAACGTGCGCTACATCAGTTACCTGGCACGATTCCGATTACTTTGGCGGAGGGGTAAAAAAACCGAATTTCCGTATAAATGGGGTATGTACGGATAGGGGAGCTTCTTCAGACGAGGAATATCCAAAAATAATGTAAAAATTACTAATATTTTTTAAAATATTCACGATTAAAAGTTCAAAAATTTGCACTAAAAAACATGTTATTTCCTTATGTTTCACAAAATTTTTTCACATTTTTTACTTCGTATATTTAAATACACACTCTAATCTTTGAAATAGGCTTACATTTCACTTTTATTTTGTTATATTTTACCTAAATTTATTAATTTAAAAATCACTTAGCACACTCATCGTTGAAAAGGTTAGATTGTTTACAATTATGAGGAAAACGAGCCTTGCCACATCTTAAACAGTAAATATGTAGGATTTTTAACAATTTTTCTTTGTTTGTTTTATCGCGATTCTTTTTTCTTTATTAACTATAAAAAAATACTTTCTACATAGGTATATGTGTAATACGTAATTTATGTGACTGAAGTACTTTCGCGAAGTACCCCTTTCTGCGTTGGCGGCCTTCGGCCGCGCTCTAAAAAAATAGCCCTGGCCGAGCGAATACCCGGGGTTACTGAAGTACTATCGCGTAGCACTCCTTTCTGCGTTGGCGGCCTTCGGCCGCTCTCTAAAAAAATAACTCTGGCCAAGCGAATACCCGGGGTGACTGAAGTACTTTCGCGTAGTACTCCTTTCTGCGTTAAAAATAAAAATATATATTGACTTTTTGTTATAAAGTGGTGAAAGTGGTTATATTCTTTGGTTATTATGCACTCATATTCAAACAAAATTTAAGTTTCCGTTATAAAATTGATAAATTTTGATTATTGTTTCTGTCAGCGATTTCAATATATTTTTTACGATACATTGGTTTGTATTTTAGGTGACGATATAAGTACATATTATTATATTTAAAATATGAGTTTTGGATATAAAGTGGTTATATTTTACTGTTATCATGCACTCATATTGAAACAAAATTTGAGTTTTCGTACTGTACTGTAACCTTACACTTTATTACGTAACATTATTATATAATATTACTTATTTGCCTAATAAATTTAAAAAAGAAAATATCCATATAGAAAAAGAGGAATTTCAGCGAATTGCCCTGTCATCACATGGCAGCGCTCCATTTCTTCGTAATTTTTGGTAAACAAATGAGGTTCAAACGAGTGTAAAATGTAATTAAAAAAAAAAGATTTTTTAAATAAAAACCTGCTAAAAGTGTAAAATGTGGATTTATTTAAAAGATTATATAGTATAATTTAATTAATTTGAAGAGAAAAATGTGAATAAAGTGGGTTTAACGTGGTGAAATAGCTTCTTGAAATGTTCGAATTTTGCGAATTTTTGAGCTTTAAGGCCGAATATCTCGTAAACTAAGCGTTTGCGGTACCTATAACCCTACATATCTTTTAATCAGGAGGACTTCCTCTTTCCAACGGTATCTTCAAATCGCGGCGCCAAAGAAATCGGAATTGTGCCAGCTACTCACCCCACGCTACATCAGCTACCCTACACCAGAGATCGGCATGCGCTGCTGTTTCTCTGACTTTAAGCCTACTTACATTAAAAGAAGTGGATGACTGAACGCCAGCGCAAAGCATGCAGTGCAAGCGCACACCACTACCGCATGTGACGATCAATTTAAGCTCGCATATACATATTGACTTCGGCAAAGAAGTGTTTCAAGTGTTACGCACGAAACAAGCAGACACTTTGTTTGACTTGTTGCCGAAGACATAAGACACTGCGTTTAGCTTATTGCCGAAGTTCAATTGCGTTCCTCTGTTAGCGCCAAAAGCATGTTGTTGGTAGTCAAATAAAGTGTCATGCCCGAAGTCAATATGTTATGCGCACTCTTCGCTTTGCGCTGGTGTTCTTTCATCCACTTCTTTCTCTTTAGCATCACACGTAGCAGTCAATACAGTGTTCAGTCGCAGAAGCAAGAAGTATTGACTAAGTGTACAATAATTACGGCCACAGCAAGCAGATCTCTGCCCTACACCTTTGCGCAAAAGATAATATTATGATAGCAAATGCCCACATACAGATTTGGCAATGGCAATAGCAATACGTTTGACAGTTGTATTCTATAAATTCTATCCTGTCGAGATGCCCCGTTATGAAACGGAGCGACCGATTGACATGATTTTCATTTTTTCTATATTCAATAAAATAGGACAGATATATGAACTACGCGGAGAGAAATATAGAACCGAGTTTGAAGAGGTGAACACATAGAGCGCGACAGACTGCAGCAGCACGACAGTGAACTGAAAACGTCGTTGTTCATCTTACTACATGTACATTTTGAGAAGCAACAACAACACAATGACCGGCATGTGCACAAAAAAACGCAGTTGTCCATTTTGTATGTACACAATTTCGTTGTGGCCATACTAATTCCTTTCACTTCAATGAAATTTTAATATTTTGTTCAAAATGAAATTTTTTATGCAAAATATAAGTAAATAGGTAAATATTTTTGCTTTAAATTATCAATTGTTACTACAAATGATATAATAAAGCTATAATATAGCTATTTTATGCTTTTATTTGTAAAATAACGTCAAGTTTGTTAGAGCTGTGAATAATTTTACATTTTACATATTAGTGGCATCACCACTCTACCTCCTCTTTCTATCTTCCATCCTACTGTCAACTTTACTGTCGCCCTACTGTCGTTGGCAAAAATAGGAGGATATTAAAGTTAGCGAGAACGACAACTGTCGGCCTGCAGTCGTGTAGTCGTGCAGCTGTCAAAATAACACTGCCCATAAGAACGTGTGTATTTTAATATTTGACAGATGGTTTGCGATTACATGAAGCAACTTTAGTTGCTAATTCTCGGGCGATTCTCTTTTGCTGTCGCCCATTACCTTCACACGAGCAACTTGTGTTGCGCAACTCTGCTGGAGTTTTTTTCTCATTCTCTTTCACTTTACTTTAACCCATTGTCTACTCTTTACTTTAACCCATTGTCGTTTCTTTTTCCTTATAGGTATTTGGGCCACTCTATCACATATATTAATCAGCTCTGTCAATTAAGAAATACATTTTATTTATTAAAACAAAGATATATCACCCTTTTTACTATCGTCTGAATCAATTTGTATGGCTTCCTCCATACATTTCACAATATCTTTAATTAATTCGATTTTTTCGTCATACTCCATTTTCTAAAATATTTATATTATATTATGTATATTTGTATACATATTTGCAAATTACTTACCAAAAGATGAAATTAAATTTTTTAAATATATTCAAAATATTAATTTCAAAAAAATATACGCAAATGCAACTATGTACTACGAAAGAAAGAACACGAATGCCGAAAAACGTCGCAGCGAACTGCTACGAATAAGAACACAAAGCGAGTTGCTGAACACTGGAAACTCGGCGCAATTCCCCTCTCCTCGTCGCCCCCTCGCCTATAAACCAAGAGTTGCCGCAACAAAAGTTGCTTCGTGTGATAAGGCTCATGTAGTTTGCAGTCTGTCGCGCTCTATGTGTTCACCACTTGAGCAATCTTTTAATTCATATTAGTTGATGTTCATAAGTTGTTGTTGAGAGTCGAGAGCTCATGTAGTCGTTGTCTAAGAGGCCTCCTAGCTAAATAAAATTACAAATAACCCCCCAGGCCTCTACACAACGCCCCCATTTTCTTTCTGGGTCTCTTACCACCCCCCTTGACACCTGCAGCGCCCACAAGGGGGCGTAATCGCCCATTTTGGGGAAACACTGATTTAGACGAAAGACGTTACCAACAAATGCTCCGAGTCTCAAGAGATCAATTTACGTTGCTATTGTCATTGATTAAAGACAGTGCACAGTTTAACAACGTTCAATCCATTAGGCAATCTTCAGTAGAACTACAGTTAGCTATAACCTTATATCGTTTGGGTTCATCGGGTGAAAGTGCGGCGATTCGGAAAGTAGCTACACTGTTTGGTGTAGGAGATGGTGAAATGCTTTACAAGATTACAAAGAGAGTATTTTCGTCTATTCTGGAGGTAAAATCTGGATATATCACTTGGCCTGATACGAATGAAAGACAAGATATCGTTAAAACAACATACAATAAGCTACCGCATTGCATACGGTATATTGATGGTACCGAATTGAAACTTGCAGAAGCACCAGTTGTTAACCATTCGGCTTATTTTTCAAAAAGGATTCGGCTTGTAGTAGCGGGTTGTGGCAGTATACACGATGCTCGCATGTTTCGTACTAGTGCTCTCTCCACTCAGGAAGGCTCACTTTTTTCTTCTTCTCGATGGCTAGCAGGAGATTCTGCTTATTCATTGCCCACCACTCTTATCGCGCCATTTCGATCAAATTCACTACAAATGGATTATTCAAAGCGTAAAGCTTTCAATTTGTGTCATAGCAGATACGGCGTAAGGATTGAACATTGCTTTGGGATTCTAAAAGAACGCTTTGGCAGCCTCAAAGAATTAAGAATACGTATTCAGGACAAAAAAAAGTCATATTCTATGTTCCAACTGGTTTATTGTTTGCTGTATATTGCATAACATCTTCCAAGCTACTTCTAACGATATTGAATACGTAGACAATATAGTTGTCGATAGCGACGAAGAATCAGATGAATTTCCTTCACATGAAAAAGGCCGGCGAATAACTGAGGCAGAAGCCAAGCGCAAATCTTTGAATACAATAATGTTTGGTGATCAATAAAACGTTAATTAGTAATATATGTATGTTATACATAGTGGTATTAGGTATACCAAATCTATTTTTGATATAACTATTTATATAAGTTCATACTTACGAAACCTAAAGAAATAATCTAACTGCCATAAATAATCATAAATAAATACAAATGTAATTTACTATATTTAATTGTTTTTATTTTCATATTTTTTTTTTCAATTTCGTACATAGCCACTCTTTCTTTCATTTCTAATTCTAACATCTTGCATTTTTCATCATGTAAATTTTTTTCAACTCTATGTCTAATTTTTTTGACTCAATATCTAACTTTCTTTCTTGAATTTTCTTTTCCTCCTGGAATTTATATTTATTAAACTCCAGCTTCTTCGCTTCCATAGCAATTTTTTCTGTTTGGATAGCCGCCAATTTTCTAACGGATGATTTCGGAGGCCGAATTGACCGTTGGTATGTTGATACCGGTGTGGAGATTGGTGCGATTGAAGTGCGGCATTTGATGGCGTAGCAGGTACACATTCTTCTTCCAAGAATTCTACTTCGAATTCTGGTGCAGGACTAACTGGGCATAACTGAGGCGAAGGAAGGTTACCTTCAACCGGTAACGGTTGCATGGCCGCCAACCGCTTTCCAAATATTTTCCTCAGCTGGTCGTAATATGGACACATTTTAGCAATTTTTGCTGAAATTAGTAAGAAATGTTTCATTTAGAATAAATTTAAAATATCTGTATAATAGTAACCTTCGATATTTCTGCCGTCAGCTTCATCTTGTAGTCCTGCACAAGTTGACGTGAGCCAGTCATTGGCTTTACGGTACTGCGCCTTCAAATATCGGACCTTCCACCGCACCAGATCCCATGGGACATCCAACTGCGATTTTTGTAAAAATCGTTTATGAAACAATTGCGCAGTTGGAGCCTGAAATAAGAGAAAACCGAATTAAATCAAAAATTAAAAAAAAAACGTATAAACTTACCTCAAATTCCGCCTCTTCCATTAAAAACTCTATAATAGAGTGGTGAGGTGCACCACCTCCTTCCACTTCTTGTTTGGCTGCTGCCTTTTCCGGGCGCAACTTCGGTTTTCATTCTTATGGAAAATTGTAAAAATTCTTTATAATTTAAATAAAAATTATAAAATCTATTTAAAACTTACCTTCCTCAACAATTTAACGACGTAATATGTATTTATGTAAAATGACAGCTAAAACAGGGTTGCAATTATATTTTTGCGTGACATTGCACGCAAATAAACATGGGTTTTGGTCTGACATATTTCACAGCCATTGCAAATTATTTTCTGCGTGTGTTTGTTGTTGTGCCGCTGCACCAAGAGGAAATAACTGCAATTCGTGCACCGTGGAAGGGTTTTGCATGAGCAAGAGAATACCCCTAATATTAAAGCTTAGTATCCAGCTCTCAAGAAATGTAAAAACTTCATATAAAAAAACGCTTAAGAAACGATCAAGAAACTTTGCTGCGATAAATTTACTTGTGGTAGTATGCAGCTCTAAAGAAATCTAGTACTAATTTTTAATACACTTTTTTAATAAAATGCGAATATGGCAAACCTGGTTTTGCGAAGAAACATGAAATCAACAATTGTTTCTTGAAGGAAATTCAAAGTAATCGCTAAATTCATCCCAAATTAGTTAAAACCACTATTATGAAGTGTAGTTACTTTTGAAATGTTACCAATCATCAACAGCATTCCTTAAAACGCAATGAAAATATTTATGTTATTACGCAAATGCATACATACATATTACACACAAAGTTTATTTTCTTTATTTATTCTCTCTTGCTCTTCTAATGTCGATCATTCACAATGCGTAAGCAGCTATCAAAACTACTTGAAGAAATAATGTATTTTTGAAGCTATACTTCTTATACGAAATCGGAAAAGGTTGCGATAGATTCAGGTTGCGCAACCTTGCTCAATATGAATCTAAGCGAAGCGGTGACAATCGGCGAACGTTTGTTCGTTTCTTTCGGCACAGCTCGGCTTTTCTACCAACAACACAATGTTGCCATGCTTATGCTGTTGTTGTTTTTGTACAACAATGTTTCAATTTTTGGTTGGTGACATATTCAATTAAAAATAAATTCTGTTGGGATTCGAACCTACGTGCACGTCGTAACTTTTCAAGCGCTTACCACCAACACCACCATTGACACTTGTATTGCGTTGTCCTAATTATGGTTTGGTTACGCATGAAAGAAATATACAATGGATCGCCGATTGTTACCTCTTTCCTTGCTGATGCTGCGCATATGTATGTTTGTATGCTTGTGCATTATTGAAGTTATGCTTATTTTTCTTTCGTTTGTCTTTCATTTCTGCGAATTCTCAACTATTTTGCGTATATTTTGGTTGAAATACTCTGCGTTGGCCGTTGAAAAATTAAGGCTATACTTTGCAGGATCATTTCTGTAGTTAGTCTTCATTTACATTTTTTGGAAATCGACCCGCAATGACGAAGTATATCGTTTTATCTGACAGCGTGAAGTTTAAGAAGTTCAGTTCTAATTTTGTCTTGTGGCATATTAGAAATGATGTTTCTTCGAAAATCGTTCGCTTACAACGGATAAAACGACTTCTGAGTGGTGATTTTAATGAATAAATTCCTTTTGGTTGAAATGCTCTGCGTTGGCCGTTGAAAAGTTAAGACTATACTTCTCAAGATCATTCATTCCTTTCATTTCTTCAAAGAAATGAATGACATTTAGAAATATGCATATTTGCATTATTTCGTTGTCATTTCCATATTCGCAGCAATAGAGTTTCTATGGCATAAGCAAAGTAATGGCCGCCGATTGTCCCCCCTTGCCGCTGTAGCAGCTTCGCCTACAAACATGCGTAAATATGTATGTATGTATACGTATGATCGTGAATACATATCGACGCAGATTTTTGCGAGAAGCACCAGAAAGTTGTGCATTTTATGATGTTTGGCTTTTGCCATCGTCGCGAAAAGACGACTTGTTGGCAAAGGCATGCTCGGGGAGATGTTACGGCCTCTGTTTTTATGAATGAAACGAAATCGCTTGTGGAATTTGCGTATAAGTTTATTGATAAGTGATGAAAATATGATTTCAATTTCTGAACGCGCACATGCGTATACATACACTCATATGAGCATGTGCAGATACACAAGATAGGATAGAAGATGTATGCCTTTTAACATCGTATACTATACAAATAAATATTTTTCTTACTAATAGAAATTAAATTTATCACAGCAATATACATAATATACATATACATAATATTGCTGTGATAAATTTAATTTCTATTAGTAAGAAAAATATTTATTTGTATAGTATACGATGTTAAAAGCAAAGAATTAAAAATTTATTCTGTCGAAATTCGAACCTGTGGTAGCATCTTGACTTTCCAAGCGCTTACCACCAACACCACCATTGACACTTAGGTTGCGCTGACTTAAGAATGGTTTGGTTATGCATTTAAGAAACATACGATGATTCCAATAATTTTGTTTAAGTATAGAAATATGCTTTTGTAGAACATTTGCTTTCGCAAACATACAGACAAATGTGCAAACGACATAATATATGTACATATGTGTGATTGTTTCGCATTTTGCTTCTACGTCGGTCAAATTTCTATACAAAAATCGGCTGAAATGTGTGAGAAAATAAAATGGACAACTAGGGCAAATAATTTTTAAAATATTTATTGACAATTAAATATAAATGAAAATACATGTAAATTTACTTAAATTTATTTAAATTTATTGAAATTTCGTTTCGCATTTCTCGGTACTTTCAATTTAATTAATATAAGTAAAATTCACGACTTTTTCTTTTATAGTTTTTTTCTTTTCTAGTTTTCTTTCATACAAAATGATATGCATTTATTGGAATATCACTAAGAAGTATAACTTCATCCGCGCGTAGGGACTCCACGCACCTTTTTTTTTCTTGAGCAATTACTAGAGAGCTGGATACGAACCTTAAAAAACGACAATTGTTTAATATCTATTCAGTATATTCAACATGGCAACCGAGATGTGTCGATGTACCTATTTTCATTGAAGTTCAAATACCTCTCTAAAAAATTAAATAAAATAAATATTAAATTTTAACATTTTTGCGGATGATGTTATTTTCTGAAGAACTAGGTAAAGTTTTACAACAAATAACGATATGTATTCACGAAAAAACAAATTTAAATAAGCTCCACAAATACAGCAAGGAAATAAATAAATTGGTAAATTTTTAAAAATTATGTAAAAATATTACAAATAACTTGTAAACAAAAGAATCTTCTTCTTAATTGGCGTAGACACCGCTTACGCAATTATAGCCGAGTTAACAACAGCGCGCCAGTCGTTTCTTCTTTTCGCTACGTGGCGCCAATTGGATATTCCAAGCGAAGCCAAGTCCTTCTCCACTTGGTCCTTCCAACGGAGTGGAGGTCTTCCTCTTCCTCTGCTTCCCCGGCGGGTACTGCGTCGAATACTTTCAGAGCTGGAGTGTTTTCATCCATCCGGACAACATGACCTAGCCAGCGTAGCCGCTGTCTTTTAATTCGCTGAACTATGTCAATGTCGTCGTATATCTCGTACAGCTCATCGTTCCATCGAATGCGATATTCGCCGTGGCCAATGCGCAAAGGACCATAAATCTTTCGCAGAATTTTTCTCTCGAAAACTCGTAACGTCGACTCATCGGTTGCTGTCATCGCCCAAGCCTCTGCACCATATAGCAGGACGGGAATTATGAGGGACTTATAGAGTTTAGTTTTTGTTCGTCGAGAGAGGACTTTACTTTTCAATTGCCTACTCAGTCCGAAGTAGCACCTGTTGGCAAGAGCAATCCTGCGTTGGATTTCCAGGCTGACATTGTTCGTGGTGTTAATACTGGTTCCTAAGTAGACGAAATTATCTACAACTTCAAAGTTATGACTGTCAACAGTGACGTGAGAGCCAAGTCGCGAGTGCGACGACTGTTTGTTTGATGACAGGAGATATTTCGTTTTGCCCTCGTTCACTGCCAGACCCATTTTCTGTGCTTCCTTGTCCAGCCTGGAGAAAGCAGAACTAACGGCGCGGGTGTTGAGGCCGATGATATCAATATCGTCGGCATACGCCAGCAGCTGTACACTCTTATAGAAGATGGTACCTTCTCTGTTTAGTTCTGCAGCTCGAACTATTTTCTCCAGAAGCAGGTTGAAGAAGTCACACGATAGGGAGTCGCCTTGTCTGAAACCTCGTTTGGTATCGAACGGCTCGGAGAGGTCCTTCCCGATCCTGACGGAGCTTTTCGTGTTGCTCAGCGTCAACTTACACAGCCGTATTAGTTTTGCGGGGATACCAAATTCAGACATCGCGGCATAAAGGCAGCTCCTTTTCGTGCTGTCGAAAGCAGCTTTGAAATCGACAAAGAGGTGGTGTGTGTCGATTATCCTTTCACGGGTCTTTTCCAAGATTTGGCGCATGGTGAATATCTGGTCGGTTGTTGATTTTCCAGGTCTGAAGCCACACTGATAAGGTCCAATCAGTTTGTTGACGGTGGGCTTTAATCTTTCACACAATACGCTCGATAGAACCTTATATGCGATGTTCAGGAGGCTAATCCCACGGTAGTTGGCGCAGATTGTGGGGTCTCCTTTTTTATGGATTGGGCATAGCACACTTAAATTCCAATCGTTGGGCATGCTTTCGTCCGACCATATTTTACAAAGAAGCTGATGCATGCACCCTATTAGTTCTTCGCCGCCGTGTTTGAATAGCTCGGCCGGTAGTCCGTCGGCCCCTGCCGCTTTGTTGTTTTTGAGGCGGGCAATTGCTATTCGAACTTCTTCATGGTCGGGTAATGGAACGTCTGCTCCATCGTCATCGATTGGGGAATCGGGTTCTTCTTCTCCTGGTGTTGTGCGTTCACTGCCATTCAGCAGGCTGGAGAAGTGTTCCCTCCATAATTTAAGTATGCTCTGGGCATCAGTGACTAGATCACCTTTGGGGGTTCTACAAGAGTATGCTCCGGTCTTGAAACCTTCTGTAAACCGCCGCATTTTTTCGTAGAATTTTCGAGCATTACCCCTGTCGGCCAGCTTATCGAGCTCTTCGTACTCACGCATTTCGGCCTCTTTCTTCTTCTGTCTGCAAATGCGTCTCGCTTCCCTCTTCAACTCTCGGTATCTATCCCATCCCGCACGTGTAGTGGTCGATCGTAACGTTGCGAGGTAGGCAGCCTATTTTCTCTCCGCTGCGACACGGCACTCCTCGTCGTACCAGCTGTTCTTTTGCTCTTTCCGAAAACCAATGGTTTCGGTTGCAGCTGTGCGTAAGGAATTTGAAATGCCGTCCCACAGTTCCCTTATACCGAGTTGTTGACGAGTGCTCTCAGAGAGCAGGAGTGCAAGCCGAGTAGAAAATCGTTCGGCTGTCTGTTGTGATTGCAGCTTCTCGACGTCGAACCTTCCTTGTGTTTGTTGACGTGCGTTTTTTGCTGCACAGAGGCGGGTGCGTATCTTGGCTGCAACAAGATAGTGATCCGAGTCGATGTTAGGACCTCGGAGCGCACGCACATCTAAAACACTGGAGACGTGTCTTCCATCTATCACAACATGATCGATCTGGTTGGTAGTTTTTCGATCCGGAGACTGCCAGGTAGCTTGATGTATCTTCTTGTGCTGGAATCTAGTACCACAGATAACCATATTTCGGGCCCCGGCGAAGTCGATCAGCCTCAGCCCATTTGGGGATGTTTCGTCGTGGAGGCTGAATTTACCGACCGTAGTGCCAAATATACCTTCTTTGCCCACCCTGGCGTTAAAGTCGCCAAGCACGATTTTGACATCGTGGCGGGGGCAGCTCTCATAAGCGCGCTCCAAGCGCTCATAGAAGGCATCTTTGGTCACATCGTCCTTCTCTTCCGTCGGGGCGTGGGCGCAAATCAGCGATATGTTGAAGAATCTCGTTTTGATGCGGATTGTGGCTAGACGTTCATTCACCGGAGTGAATGATAGTACTCGGCGACGGAGTCTCTCTCCCACCACGAATCCAACACCAAACCTGCGCTCCTTTATATGGCCACTGTAGTAAATGTCACAAGGACCTACTCTTCTCTGTCCTTGTCCCGTCCATCGCATTTCTTGGACGGCGGTGATGTCAGCCTTTATTTTCGCGAGGACATCAACCAGCTGGGCAGCGGCACCTTCCCAATTAAGGGTCCGGACATTCCAGGTGCATGCCCTTATCTCGTAGTCTTTATTTCGTTTGCCATGGTCGTCATCAAAAGGGGGGTTTCTCTTCCGAGGCTGTCGCTTTCTTTTCATTGGGGGTGTTTTTTACGTGGCGGGTCCCAAACCCAGCGCACAACCCTAAGCAGGGGATGTTGCCATGGTCGTCATCAAAAGGGGGGTTTCTCTTCCGAGGCTGTCGCTTTCTTTTCATTGGGGGTGTTTTTTACGTGGCGGGTCCCAAACCCAGCGCACAACCCTAAGCAGGGGATGTTTCGCCTTCTCACATTAGCTCGCCTTCGAACGGATGTTCTTAGGCTACCCAGAGGATACTTGGTCAAAGACCGGAAGTTGTGAGCTGCTTGAGCCATGTGTAAAAGAATCGTTTCTGGCCACTCCCAAGTGAATGGCGATCAGAGAACTTTCCTCACTTGCGTGAACTTCTACACACGACTCCATCCTCCAAACAAAAGAATAGTATATTAATAATTAGTAAAAATTCCTGCATGACGGGGAAAGGTAACTGGTCACCGAGAGATTATCAGATATAATGCATTTGTTATGCGATAGATTACTTCTTTTTTAACCTCGGGGAAATAGTAACTATTTATTTTCTTTCACTACGCGTCGGCGTGATTAGCTTACTCACTCTCTCTCATCGATTTTGCGCAAATGCTACATATATTTTCTTCCTCTAATTTGGGAACTATTTTGGAAAACTATCTGTAACTCTTTGGCTAAGAGCGTCTGTTTCATTGGCTATTTGTTTTGTTAGCCATCTGTTAATGAAAACAGTTTGTTTCCCTACAAGAATACGATAACCAATTCACAACTTCATTTGTAAGTTTGACCTCTTATCCTACTACATATCTACATATATCTTAATTTCTGTTTTGAAATGGTAAATTCAGTTGTAAGAGTAGTAACATTCATCATACATAATTTTTGAATATGTAAAAATGAGACGCACATATTAACAATGAATCTGTTAAAAATTGACATTCGAAGAAAAATTTGAAGAACGTATTTAAGTTTCTAATATTTTGATAATATTTATTTAATTATAATCTTTTCAGGACAAGAAAGATGTAATAATTGGAAGTCAAAGCATTAAATATATTATTGAAATTTCATTCAGCCATACATACATATTTCCTCGGTAAATCTAATACTTTCACTGGCAGTGTTTGTATAATTGCGAAATTGCCTTCTACAACTGGTTCCATCAGGCTGGCCTTCAGATAACTTAACACAAATCTGTTACCAACACTAACAGATTCACAGGCTAGTTCACTAAGAAAAATCTTAAAGTTGGAGTTAATAGCGCTATTAAAAATCGCGGATCGGCACAAAGGTTTATAGGTACCGCAAAACGCTTAGTTTACGAGATATTCGACTTTAAAGTTCAAAAAATCCCAAAATTCGAACATTCCAACAAGCTTTTCACGACATTTAACACAATTTTCATCTCAAATTCATTTAACTAAACTGTAAACATTTAAACAAATTCACAATTTACCTTTTTGCAGGTTTTATAAGCAAGAAATCTATATTTTAAAAATTACTTTTTACACTCAGAGTGATCATCATTAATGTGCTAACAATTATGAGGAAATGGAGCACTGCTATATGATAATGAGCAAATATGAGCAATTCTCTGAAATTTTTTTTCGCTACAAATTCTCTTTCTTTTTTTAGCAATCTCAGTTTTATAACAAGTAAGGAAGGGCTAAGTTCGGGTGTCACCGAACATTTTATACTCTCGCATCATAAAGTGATAATCGAGATTTCATTATCCGTCATTTACATATCTTTCAAATACCGTATTTGTGTAAAGTTTTATTCCGCTATCATCATTGGTTCCTAATGTATATATTATACAAAGAAGGCATCAGATGGAATTCAAAATAGCGTTATATTGGAAGAAGCCGTGGTTGTGAACCGATTTCACCTATATTTCATACACGTCATCAGGGTGTTAAGAAAATATTATATGCCGAATTTCATTGAAATCGGTATAGTAGTTCCTGAGATTATAGTTTTTGGTCCATAAGTGGGCGACGCCACGCCCATTTTCAATTTTTAAAAAAAGCCTGGGTGCAGCTTCCTTCTGCAGTTTCTTCCGTAAAATTTAGTGTTTCTGACGTTTTTTGTTAGTCGGTTAACGCACTTTTAGTGATTTTCAACATAACCTTTGTATGGGAGGTGGGCGTGGTTATTATCCGATTTCTTCCATTTTTGAACTGTATATGGAAATGCCTGAAGGAAACGACTCTTTAGAGTTTGGTTGACATAGCTATAGTAGTTTCCGAGATATGTACAAAAAACTTAGTAGGGGGCGGGCCCACGCCCACTTTTCCAAAAAGATTACGTCCAAATATGCCCCTCCCTAATGCGATCCTTTGTGCTAAATTTCACTTTAATATCTTTATTTATGGCTTAGTTATGACACTTTATATGTTTTCGGTTTTCGCCATTTTGTGGGCGTGGGCCGATTTTGCCCATCTTCGAACTTAACCTTCTTATGGAGCCAAGAAATACGTGTACCAAGTTTCATCATGATATCTCAATTTTTACTCAAGTTACAGCTTGCACGGACGGACGGACAGACGGACAGACAGACATCCGGATTTCAACTCTACTCGTCACCCTAATCACTTTGTTATATATAACCCTATATCTGACTCTTTTAGTTTTAGGACTTACAAACAACCTTTATGTGAACAAAACTATAATACTCTCCTTTGCAACTTTGTTGCGAGAGTATAAAAACAAGTGTCTATAAGTCATATTTCAAATTAAAATGAGTATAATCGATCTTATTTTAAACATTCATATGAATATTTTTTTATTTAAATATAAGAAACAAATAAGTAATATTAAATAATAATATAACGTAATAAAATACTTAGGCTTTAGGCCGCCAACGCAGAAAAGAATACTACGCCAAAGTACTTCAGTCACTCTGGGTATTGGCTCGACCAGGGTTATTTTTTGAAAACGCGCCCGAAAGCCGCCAACACAGAAAGGAATTCTACGCAAAAGTACTTCAGTCACCCTGGGTATTGTCTCGACGAGGGATATTTTATTAAAGCGCGACCGAAGGCCGCCAACGCAAACAGGAGTACTACGCGAAAGTGCTTCAGTCACCTCGTTATGATATAAATTCTATAATGTTATCATATAGTTTTACTTATTTCTGTTTGTTAAGGATGA
The DNA here is from genome assembly GCF_024586455.1 of Bactrocera neohumeralis. Taxonomy (NCBI): domain Eukaryota; kingdom Metazoa; phylum Arthropoda; class Insecta; order Diptera; family Tephritidae; genus Bactrocera; species Bactrocera neohumeralis. The sequence goes on from NC_065922.1 coordinate 59,604,446, forward strand.
TGGGATCATGTGTAGAAGTTCACGCAATGAGGAAAGTTCTCTGATCGCCTTTCACTTGGGAGTGGCCAGAAACGATTCTTTTACATAAGGCTCAAGCAGCTCACGACTTCCAGTCTTTGACCAAGTATCCTCTGGGTAGCCTAAGAACATCCGTTTGAAGGCGAGCTAAAGTGAGAAGACGAAACATCCCCTACATAGAGTTGTGCGCTGGGTTTGGGACCCGCCACATAAAAATACCCCCAATGAAAGGATACAACAAACCCCGGATGAGTGACCCCCCTTTTGATGGCGACCAATGCCAGGTCCGGTCTCTTAATTGGGAAGGTGCCGCTGCCCAGCTGCTTGATGTCCTCGTTAGAGTGAAGGCTGACATCACCGCCGTCCAAGAAATGCGATGGACGGGACAAGGACTGAGACGAGTAGGTTCTTGTGTCATTTACTATAGTGGCCATGTAAAGGAGCGCAAGTTTTGTGTGGAATTCGTGGTGGAAGAGAGACTCCGTCGCCGAGTACTATCATTCACTCCGGTGAATGAACATCTAGCCACAATCCGCATCAAAACGAGGTTCTTCATCATATCGCTGATTTGCGCCCACGCCCAGACGGAAGAAAAGGACGATGTGACCAAAGATGCCTTCTCTGAGCGCACCTACTAGAACTGATCCCGCCACGATGTCAAAATCGTGATTGCCGACTTTAACGCTAGGATGGGCAAAGAAAGTACTTTGCCACGATGGTCGGTAAATTCAGCCTCCATGAAGAAACATCTCCAAATGGGTTGAGGCTGATCGACTTCGCTGGGGCCCGAAATATGGTTATGTGTAGTACTAGATTCCAGCATAAGAGGATTATTCAAGCCACCTGGCTGTCTCCGGATCGAAAAACCACCAACCAGATTGATCATGTTGTGATAGACGGAAGACACGTCTCCAGTGTTTTAGATGTGCGTGCGCTCCGAGGTCCTAACATCGACTCGGACCACTATCTTGTTGCAGCCAAGATTCGCACCCGCCTCTGTGCAGCAAAAAACGCACGCCAACAAACACAAGGAAGGTTCGACGTCGTGAAGCTGCAATCACAACTGATGGCAGAACGATTTTCTGCTCGACTTGCACTCTTGCTCTCTGAGAGCACTCGTCAACAACTCGGTATAAGGGAACTGTGGGACAGCATTTCAAGCTCCTCACGTACAGCTGCAACCGAAACCATTGACTTTCGGAAAATGCAAAAGAACAGCTGGTACGACGAGGAGTGCCGTGTTGCAGCGGAGAGAAAACAGACTGCCTACCTCGTAACCTTATGATCGATCACAACACGTGCGGAATGGGATAGATACCGAGAGTTGAAGAGGGAAGCGAGACGGATTTTCAGACAGAAAAAGAAAGAGGCTGAAAAGATGCGGCGGCTAACTGAAGGTTTCAAGGCCAGAGCATACTCTTGTAGAACCCCCAAAGGTGATCTAGTCACCGATGCCCAGAGCATACCTAAATTATGAAGGGAATACTTCTCCAGCCTGCTGAATGGCAGTGAACGTACAACACCAGGAGAAGGCGAACCCGATTCCCCAATCGATGACGATGGAGCAGACGTTCCATTGCCCGACCATGAAGAAGTTCGAATAGCAATCACCCGTTTGAAGAACAACAAAGCAGCGGGGGCCGATGGATTACCGGCCGAGCTTTCAAACACGGCGACGAAGAACTGATAAGGAACATGCATCAACTTCTTTGCAAAATGTGGTCGGACGAAAGCATGCCCAACGATTGGAATTTAAGTGTGCTCTGCCCAATCCACAAGAAGGGAGACCCCACAATCTGTGCCACCTTCCGTGGGATAAGCCCTCAACATCGAATATATATAAATAAGGTTCTATTGAGCGTACTGTGTGAAAGATTAAAGCCCACCGTCAACAAACTGATTGGACCTTATCAGTGTGGCTTTAGACCTGAAAAATCAACAACCGACAATGTCAGCCTAGAAATCTAACGCAGGATAACTCTTGCCAACAGTTCCTACTTCGGACTGAGGAGGCAATTGAGAAGCAAAGTCCTCTCTCGACAAACAAAAACCAAACTCTATCATTATTCCCGTCCTGCTATATGGTGCAGAGGCATGGACGATGACAACAACTGGTGAGTCGACAACAACGGTGAGTCGACGTTGCGAGTTTTCGCGCGTTTGTCACGGCGAATATCGAACTCGATGGAACGATGAGCTGTAGGAGATATACGACGACATTGACATAGTTCAGCGAATAAAAAGACAGCGGCTACGCTGGCTAGGTCATGTTGCCCGGATGGACGAAAACACTCCAGCTCTGACAGTATTCGACGCTGTACCCGCCGGGGGAAGCAGAGGAGGACCTCCACTCCGTTGGAACGACCAGGTGGAGAAGGACCTGGCTACGCTTAGAATATCCAATTGGCGCCACGTAGCGAAAAGAAGAAACGACTGGCGCGTTGTTGTTAACTCGGCCGTAATTGCGTAAGCAGTGTCTAAGCCAATAAAGAAAATGAAAAATTATGTCTTTTGACGCCTTTTTTGATGGCCAAAAAGTACCATACTTCATTGTAGGAGACGACGCATTTCCACTGTGTAAACGTATTATAAAGCCTTACAACAGCAAAAACCTTTCCAAAGAGGAACAAATTTTCAATTACCGTTTAAGTAGAGCAAAACGGTGTATTGAAAACTCGTTTGGAATTTTGAGTGCAAAATGGCTTTGTCTTAAAAAAGGTATCACCCGGATCGGGCACGATCGATTATTTCAGCATGCTGCCTGCTACATAACTTCCTCATCAATAAATGTGGACAAGCTTATAATCCCTCTATCTTCTCTGGATTCGAGGGCATCGACGGATTTTGGGAATCAGGAGAATGGGAAACTATATACAATGTCCGCTACGAATACGCATAATTTGCTATCACTGAATTCATGTGAATTCGAAACTTTTGTTGCCAAACTTAAATTTGAATTTTGACATTTCGAAATCAGCTGTGTATAAGAAAATATTAAAATTTTGATTAATAAAAGTGAAATCGTTTATATTCAAATGGATTTTACGAACAAAATATGTATTCGCTAACGTTTTTATTTATGTTGCTTGAGGAAGAACGTGAGAGAAGTCGGCGTGATCTAAAAATTCAACGAAAATCACTGAGGGACAAGAGCAACCCTTTCGATGTGGACGAAACAATGTACAGTTCAAAAATCCACAAAAATTCATTATTAAATTTTATTAAAATTATTTTTCTAAAACAGGTTTATTAAAAACTATCGCTTAAATAAGGCGGCCTTTACATATGTCCTCGATGTTCTAGAGAGGAATGCAAGTTCTTCAAGATCGTCATCTATTTCTTTACTTCATCGATTGTCTTCGGTTTTACGGTTTTTAGCTGAAGGAGGCTATCAGCATGGAGTGGGTAAAGACTTCGATATTCCAATGGCTCAGTCAACATTTTGTTGCATCTTAAAAGAAGTATTGGGATTGCTTCAGTCCCATTTGTGCCCTCAGTGGATAAACCTCGAGTTAAGTAACGTTGAAAAAAGGGAAGCGAAAAAGGATTTTTTTCAGAAATACGGATTTCCAAGCGCGATTTTGTGTGTAGACGGGACACATATTAAAATCGTTGCTCCAACTAGAGATAAGTTTCTCTATTATAACCGCAAAGGATACTTTAGTATCAATGCCATGATTGTAAGTCTGGTAACAAATTCGCATTTCAAACATCTTAATCAATGTTTTGCAGATATGTGACAATAAAATGAAAATACGTTATGTGAACGCTCAGTTTCCTGGCAGCAATCACGACTCGCACATATGGAATGTCAGCAATGCTCGTTATTTTCTTGAGAAAAAGTACCTCGATGGTGAACGAAACACTTGGCTTTTGGGTATTATACATACAAACATATATATTACAAAAATTCCCAAAATTTTATATTTGTACAGGAGATGCTGGATATGCCTTAGAACCATGGTTAATGACACCATTCCGTACCCCTCCCTCAGGAAGCCCAGAAGAGAAATATAATAAAATACATGCAAAAGCGAGAAATATCGTTGAAAGAACAATAGGAGTTTTTAAAAATCGATTTAGATGTCTTCTGGGTGCTCGTGAACTTCACTACGAGCCATGGAAGGCATCTCAAATCGTTAATGTTGCGGCAGCGTTACACAACGTTTGCATTCACTTTCGCGTGAATGATGAAAGTTTAGAAAATAATTCGGAACCAAATATTTTGACAGAAAGTAATGAAATTCTTTCATCAACTTATAGTGAAGCAGCTTCACAAATCAGAGAAGCTATATGTGCAACACTTACCAGAGTATAATATCCTAAATAAATATTAACACAAAATGGTTATAGTTTTAAATAAGTATTTATTTAATTAATTTAATTATTTTTTGTCATTGCTTGCAATTTTTTTTCTTCTATTTCTAACATTCGCTGCTTAATCGAATTCTTAGCAGCTATCAAATTCTCCATAGCTATGTTGTGCCTTCTAATTTCTTCCACTTCCGCATTTTTTAAATCATTTTGCACTTCCAATGCTCTGCCCACTCGTCGCATACGTACTGAAAGATCATCCAACTTTTCGATGACCTTTTCCTGAAAATCTTTTTGAATTTGAAATTGTTCTTTAATTACATCGGCTGTACAGGTTTCCGGTGGCCTAGTAGTACGTTTAGGCAGTGCTGGACTGCAGGTCACTGATGGCATTGATACGTCAGCTAACGTCTCGTTGCCCACGTCGGCTACAATTGGTAAGCCGATGCTAACTGTATTGTCAATGCCACTTGCACTTGTTTGCAATGCCGTTAGTGCTATCACCGCTTCCTCCAATTCGTTGAAATGGTGCTGCCTATATCTGCCGCCACCAGTAGCTGACTGCTCCTTTTTATTTTCAACAAGTTTCCTTCCAGTCAAGCCATACCTAATAAAAAATAATTCAAACAAGCTTTTAATTATCCTGTTACAACAATAAAATCTATAACTTTATTATATTACCTTCTTCCAGCTGGAAATATCCTTGATAGGCGGACCAACACTATTTAGTTCTTGGGCCATGTTGTTCCAAAAAGCTGCCACTTCCTCTTTAGGGCACTTTGTAAAACCCTGCGCCATTTCAGGCTTTTGCTGTAACAGCTCAACCATTAGTGCATATTGTTGCTTGGTGGTAATTACTTTGGACCTGCGGAAATATGTTATAGTTTGATTTGAATTAAAAGTTTTAATTGATAATATGTTATAGTTTGAATTCAATTAAAAGTTTTTAAACAAGTTTTAATTGAATTCAAACTATAACATATTTATTTTTAATTTAAAACTTACATTTTTCTTTTTTAAATTTATTTCTCCGTTACCACAAACCTGTCGTACAAAAATTCCTCTAAACTTAAAAATTTTCCGTTCCGAGTGAATTCAGTGAATGCAACTCTACGAATTTCGAACTTACTTTCGGAACTATTCGAATTGCATGATAGCAGTTTCGTAACTTTCCCGAAAAAACAGTCTACGATGGATTGCGTGATAGGGCTGAAGAAGGCCCTTTAAATGATTCAGGTACCTAACCGGGAAGAGCATCAGATTATGGAAAATATGTACGCAATGTCTTAAAAGATTATGTAAATTCTACATCTGGATCTGTTCCATGGCAAAATAATGCAACATTTCTTTGAATTTTTCAATATTTATGTTTATTTATAAAAACAATAATTACTATTTATTTTATGTATACCATGTATATATGTTTTGTATAAAAATAAGTTTGATGTTTCCAAATTTTGTGTTTATTTATTTCATAACTAATCAGAAGATAAGTGAGTATAAAAAGATATTTATTTTAATTTTTTGCTTTTTGTAAAATTCCGTACACATATCATCACCAACTGACCGTGGAAACTTATTCAACAACCAATCAAAACTAGCAAGGACTTGTGCATATGGTGAGTTGTTCTTAGCTGCTACCAAATCTTCTTGCTTCTTTAAAATGTTGTTGAACCGATTCCATGCCTCGTCATTTTGGCTTCCGCTAAACGTCCGAATACTTGTGGTGGGTGTTGGATTCTGCAAAATACACAAAGAAAAAATAAAACATGCACATTAAATATATACATCCATTTACATGCACATTATATACACTTACATAATCATATTGCGGAACACTTAACACCTCCACATTCGCTCAATTTATGGGGGAAGAGGAATCAAAATCTTCAAATGTTGGACTTGTGAAAGTTCTGCTAAAGCAGAACAAAAACTCATGAAATTTTAAAATAATATTTAATATACTTACGTTCTTTTGTGTGATATATTTGGCAAAAATGCCATTTCTTCAGCAAACTCCCAATCAATCGTGTCTGGAAAAAAGGCTCCTCCAGCGTTTCTCCATCAGCGCCACCACTTTTGTGCTTCCGGGCCACTTTGGCGTGATAGCGATAGCTCTCCCGTAAGCTAATCCATCGAATTGCTTATGTGGACCCAAGCCTGCTCCAAAGCATTTTTATTCGAGTGCATAACGTTTGTTATGTCCCATATTCGGGGCCACTCCTCCACTTCTTTAATTAGTTGTCGTGTTTCAAACGCTGTGAAATTTTTTATCCTCTTTTGCCGCTTTGCTACAGATATTATGTCTTCCATTTCCAAGGATTAAACGAAATAACATACAAAATTCAAATAAAACCCCCAACTTACTTCTTCTTCCCACTCAATTTGCGTCAGAAATATATAGAAATTATACAATAAAAGTAGTAAATATACTTACTTAATTTCTTGAGAGCTGGATGTTGCTACAAGAAAATTTAACACTAGAAAACTTCTTGATCATTTTTTAAGCGTTTTTTTGTAGGAAGTTTTTGCTTTTCTTGAGAGCTGGAAACCCACCTTTAAATAGCTAAGTATTAGTAGTTATAGGTTAAGCTTAGTATCCAACTCTAAGAAATGTAAAAACTTCATATAAAAAAACGCTTAAGAAACGGCCAAGAAACTTTCCAGCGATAAATTTACTTGTGGTAGTATGCAACTCTAAAGAAATCTAGTACTAATTTTTAATATATTTTTTTAATAAAATGCGAATATGGCAAACCTGGGTTTGCGAAGAAACATGAAATCAACAATTGTTTCTTGAAGGAAATCCAAAGTAATCGTTAAGTTCATCCTAAATTAGTTAAAATCATTATTATGAAGTATATTTCATTTTGAAATGTTGTATAAAACTAACCAATCAACAACATTCCTAAAACCGCAATGAAAATATTTATGTTACTATACACATACATACATACATATTAGACACAAAGTTTATTTTCTTTGTTTATTCTCTCTTGCTCTTCTAATGTGGATCATTCACAATGCGTGACCAGCTGTCTAAATTACTTGAAGAATTTGTATATTTCGGTATAGTATTTTTGCAATCTGCAATCTTGCAAGAGCAAGAGAATACCCCTAATGTATTTTTTTCTTGAGCAATTACTTGAGAGCTGGATACGAACCTAAAAAAACGGCAATTGATTGATATCTATTTAGTATATTCAAAATAGCAAACAAGATGTGTCGATGTACGTATTTTCATTGAAGTGCTAATACCTCTCTAAAAAATGAAATAAAATAAATATTAAATTTTGACATTTTTGCGGATGATGTTATTTTCTGAAGAACTCGGTAAACAACAAATAACGATATGTATTCACGAAAAAACGAGGGACTACCACCAGAAGGGCCAATTTTGGTTTTCTCCTCTCTCAAAGAAGAGTTATTAATGTGTTAAAAGAAGAAATGTAATTATTGAAAAAACTCACCTGTATTTCTTTGTCATGTTTTTCACTTTGCAGTGAATTTCCTCGGCGGTGTATTTTTGTGCCATTTCCTGTGAAATCTCATTGTATATGTATATGAGTATTTCGCTTTGTACGCCGGAGGTCGTGGGAACGTGCCTCCCACTTTTCCAGCAGCTCCAACTCATTCTTTAAAGTCCACCCTGAACGCTTTTTTCTGCCAGCTATCTGAAATTAAAACAAAGATAATAATTTTCGTTTAGAAGGCAATGCAAAATAGTAAAATTACTTACTTTTTATCTTTAATGGTCGCTTTTCAAAATAACTTTGTTTACATTTAAACGTAAAACGGCTGTCACTGTTCTTATTTTTCATTCACAACAGAATACAGCTGTCAATTATTAACAATGTTGCCTACGAAAATCCCACAAACTCCCTAAAATTATGAGAGTTATGTTTGGATTCAGCAACGGAGTTAGCTGTGGTAACTCCTGAATTAATCCCGAAAAAAGCAGTTAATCCGGTTTAACGCTGCCATCTGTCAGGGCTATTAGGATGAATTTAACGATTACTTTGAACTTCCTTCAAGAAACAATTATTGATTTCATGTTTCTTCGCAAAACCAGGTTTGCCATATTTGCATTTTATTGAAAAAATGTATTAAAAATTAGTACTAGATTACTTTAGAGCTGCATACTAGCACAAGTAAATTTATCGCAGGAAAGTTTCTTGACCGTTTCTTAAGCGTTTTTTACATGAATTTTTTACATTTCTTGAGAGCTGGATACTAAGCTTTAAATTGTTGAGGTTGTTGAGGAAATTGTTGGTATGTTTCACATAGATTTTATAACTTCCACTTAAATAAAAAGATTATTTACAGTTTTTTGTCAAGAAAGAAGGAAGAAGGTGTGCAAATTCACAATAGTCTTGCGCAATAGTCATTCATAATAAATTGATCGAATCAGCTGTTCATATATCACTATTCCGCAATGGGTGCTCTCATGGCCTTGCATATTTCGGTATAGGATGTTTGCCTTTTGTGTTATCGTGCAATCTTGCAAGAGCAAGAGAATCCCCTATTGTTTTCGTTTGGTCGTTTCTCTGCTCGCTATCTTTGTGCGGCGTACTTTTAGCAAAAACTACCAGGTGAAAACAACAACAAGGACAACCTAAGGTTTAAATTCAGTAGCTACTTCCAGATGAGGACACCCTCTAGATGTGAACGGAACTTCTACTCTTTTTCAAGCGGAATCACTAGGCATAGTCTGTGGAGTTCTATTGAAAAGTACGGGAGTATTCAGAAAGATTATATATACAAAGATAGCCGGCCGCATTGCTAGCCTTACCGTCTTTTTCTTCTTTATTGGCGTAGACACTGTTTACGCGTTTATACCTGAGTTAACAACAGCACACCAGTCGTTTCTCCTTTTTGCTACTTGGCGTCAATTGGCTATTCCAAGCGAAGCCAGGTCCTTGTCCACCTGGTCCTTTCAACGGAGTGGAGGTCTTCACCAAAGATTTATTCAAATTTCCGCCAAGAACGATGAAGATGGAGCTCAATAAACAATTTGAATATATAACTCAGATCAGATGGAAATCTATAAGCAAATCTAAGATAACGAAACAGATATGGAGTAAGTATGACAATGCAAAAACTAAGGACTCATTAAATAGATCCAAAAAGATGTATAAACTTACAGGTGCTATAACGGGTCCTGGAGCATTTGGAAAACATGTGGTCAGCTACAAAATTAAAGGAAACAGTTTTCCATTCCCTCTAGGAATGCCAAGCTCTTTCACCATCCCGACATAGCACACTTGTTATCAATCAGATACCAAACCCTGAGTGACTGTTTAAAAAAAGCATAACGGAGCCCACATAGACCAAATTGTTTGAACGAAACAATAAATCGTTAGTAACATTATAAACACTTTCCGTTTTGTACCTCTTCTGATTTCTTCTCTGGCACCATCAACCAGTGCTGTAAAAAGAACGATATTACGAAAATAAAATTGAAATCAAGGAATAATACTACCGTTTTAATATAACAAAAGCATTTTCTAAAACTGTTCGAATAGACGAATGCAATTTGTTAAAATATCGTTACCAATTTTTAGGGTAAGCAAAATCAAAATAACTAACATTGGTTGAAACTGTCGCAAACTTTTCAAAAAGATTTGATCTGCAAAGAACTATGCTTTCATGGAGACAACCAGGTTCGCTTTCTCTAAGTAGATACAGAAGGAAACCATCCCTGCAGTCGGATATTTGAAATGGAGTCGGCTCCTGTGAGCATTAAGACATCATACCTTGATTACGTTGACGACATCGAACAATACGCCGATTATGCTATGGGCGCAAGAACCTCTGCGAATGGTAGGCACCTTGCTGCGGTGCAGGGGCTTAGGCGCAAGGTATACTCGGCATCTCCCAACCGGTGTGGATGCAGGATGTCGGGTGCCGCATGCGTGCGCCAACCAAGAGCTACCACCTCCTAATCCAAGGTGTTATACGACTCCCGTGCTCATTGGATGATTTGCAGCCAGGAGCTAAATTCGGCTGTATTATAACGGAGCCTCCCCAACACCGGGCCAAATTGGGGAGTAACTGTGGCCTTACCTCGTCAAGAGGCTCTGGCGTTGCGGATCTTCTAGTTCCCCATCAAAATAATAGACCCGACAGCTCACCTTGTTGAGCCAAGGGTCGTAAGGAAAAGATAAGCACAAATAATCCAAAGCAAACCTACCCGGAAACAAGGCAACAAACACGGAAAACGGACTCGGACAACGATAAGGAAACCGGTGCAGCAGCGAGCAAAGGAGGTCAAGGAGCTAGGCGGAAGTTTAGCTTCCTTGACGCTCTCTCGCCAGAGGAGCGGGCGCTGTTTGAGGAGCATGCCAGGGAGGATGATGACGACATGCCCTCATGCAGCGCCGCTCGCCTGGCGAAGGACCTGACGCCGCGGAAGCAGCAACGAGCGCCGCCAAGACACCTGCCAGAAGGCGGAGCGAGTCGGACACGAGTGAGTCACATCGGGCAGAGCCCGACGGCGCTCGTAGTGGACGGAGGAGGAGGCGCAGAAAAGGTGGGCAACGCCCTCTCCCAGAAGCTGGTAAACCCGGCGGATGTGACGACCCGCACAGGAAAGGTATGAGTGGTGCCAGTATGAAGTGTTACCTGCGCTACCTCCGAGAAGGAAAGACTCCCGAGGCAGCGGCGGCTATGGCCAGAAGCAGGAGCAAAGGGAGCAACGCATCTCCAGATAAGGTGCGTGGCAGGACGGTGTCAGCTCGCGCGCAAGGCGGCGGAGCCAGCAACCGTGGCCCGGTCAGTGCTACATTGTCCGCAAGGCGTGGCGGTGGAAGGGCAGCGCCCTCGGACACGTATGCTCAAGCTGCAAAGCAAAATAGTGGCCAAATCACGCCGCAGGAGCCCCCAAAAGGCTTAGGGGCAGCAACACTAGGGCGGCCGGAGGCCAACCTTCCTAATCGGCACCCCACCGGTTGGAGGAGGGGCGGCGTAGATATGCGGATGCTGTCAAAGGCTGATAATAAAACTAAAACGAGTCTGTCATTAACGCTTATCATGCTGCCCCCTACAAGTGACCACAGACAGACGAAACTGTCCCTAGTGGTCAAGGAAACTAGCAGACCTCCGGAAAAAAGTACACAGCCTATTCAACAAAGCGAAACGTACGGGGGTTTGGGAAGAATATAGGAGCTATCTCACTTTATACAGTAAGGATATTAGGTCTGCAAAGCAGGCTAGCTTCAGGAGATTTTGCGAGAATGCCACCTCAACACCAGGGCTGCATAAAGCTCTGGCCAGAGGTACAAACGACGCAGTAGTAGCAATCAAAGGAGGAGATGGGACATATACGACCAGCGTAGAGGACAGAGCGACGCAGCTTCTTCGGGCGCACTTCCCGGAGACGGTTAGGGACGACCAATGTCTACCCGTGATCGAACACAGGCCATCCCGCGAGGATTGGAGTATCTCCAAACAGCTATTTATGGAGGACTCGATCCGGTGGGCAATGGCCTAGTTTGAGAGATTCAAGTCTCCGGGAGTGGATGGTATTTTCGACAGTAGTACTGCTCTATACCTCTGCAATAGAGAGTTCACTGGAGCATGGAGAGGTGATGCTTTGCGCGTTCTTGGACATCGAAGGTGCCTTTGATAACACGTCTCATAAAAGTGTAGCCAAGGCACTGGAGAAAAGGAATGTGGAAGCACCGGTGCGCAGATGGATTGAAGCCGTACTGCGCACCAGAGTTGCTGAGACCACAGTAGGTGATAAGAGGATTCATCTCGGCACAACAAGAGGCTGCCCACAGGGAGGTGTGTTATCACCCCTGCTATGGAGTCTGGTCGTAGACGACCTTTTGGTATTGCTAACGAACAATGGGATCCACTGCCAGGGGTATGCGGACGACATTGTAATTATAGGAAAAGGTAAATACGAAGACACTCTCTGTGACCTAATACAAAAATGTCTAAACCTGGCGAAGATGTGGTGTAGGGAGGTTGAATTGATTATCAATCACTCCAAGACGACCGTAGTCCCGTCTACAAGACGCAGGTCCTTACCCGGTCTCAGGAATCTCACACTTGGGGACAGAGAGATAGGGATGACCAGCTGTGTCAAATACCTAGGTTTAATGCTAGATTCTACTCTGCGGTGGAAGCAGCATATAAACCTGACCTTGTTGGCCAAAGCAACAAACGCTTTAATGGTGTGCAATCGGCTGGCGGGCAAGTCCTGGGGCTGTAAGAAAAGGATCGCTAAGTGGTTGTACACCATGATAGTGCGACCAAAAATCACATACGGGGCGGTGGCCTGGGCCTCAATAGCGTCGCAGACTTCGGTTAAGACCAAACTATCAAAACTGCAGCGGCTAGCTTGTGTCTGCATGACGGGCGCAATGCGCACTTGTCCAACGGCAGCACTCGAGGTTCTACTGGAACTTACTCCGCTTCATTTGGTTATTGGTCAGGTAGCCAAGCACACAATTCTGCAAATAACGGCAGAGGGGTGGGGCAAAGGTAGGGTAATCTCGTCCCAGAGGATGGAAAAGATAAGTGGCGATGTACCATCAGCCCTCCTCCCGAGGGACAGCACTACCAAAACAGTTAACTTCAAGAAAAAGTTTAAGATCACCCTCGGCAGCAAAGACGAGTGGAATGATTCCAATCTCGAACTGATGCTGAGGAATAGTACGCTGAGGTGGTACACCGATGGCTCGAAAATGTCGGAGGGAATCGGTGCAGAGATCGCCGGCCCATGTACTAAACTCTACATACCCATGTGAGAGTTCTCAAGCATTTTCCAGGCAGAAGTTTTTGCCATAAGTCGGTGTATAGAAATAAACCTCCATCGCAACTAAAAGGCTGAACAGCCTTGCAGAACGTAACCAGGTACACCTAATCTGGGTGCCTGGTCACAGAGGTATAGCCGGTAATGAACTGGCGGACGAGCTAGCCCGCTCCGCAGCCTCCACCAAGATGGTGGGACCAGAACCCTTTATTGGGGTAGGTCCACATACCATAAAGAAGCTACAAGCAAGGAAGCAGTGGGCAGGGATAAGCATTGGCGGCAAACGCGCGGTATGAGACATGCCAAGTTGCTAATTGAAGGATACAACTTGAGTAGATTCAAGATTGTAATAAACCTCCCCAGGAACAAACTCAGGCTACTGGTCGCATGGTATACCGGCCACTGCAAGTTGAATAGGCATCTGTACAACATAGGCCTATCTTCTTGCGTTAACTGCCGGTTCTGCGACTTGGAGCCTGAAACCCCGGAGCACCTGCTGATCGACTGCACAGCAGTCTGTAGACGCAGGACTAAAGCCCTCGGATCAATGATAGGGATCGCATAGCCTCATTAGCGCCCGGAAGTCTATTGAACTTCATCAATGCGCTGGGGCTAGGTGAGTCTATGTGAGTTAGGAGAGGGCACAATAGACCAAAGGTCGCGGTGCATTCCTCATATTCAATCAATCAATCAATGGGCGCAAGAAACTTCAGGCACGCACCGAACGACATTCACGGTAGAGCTATTAAAGCCTTCATCGACTTCTTCCCAGTGAATAATGTACCACCTGTAACGGACAAAGAACTTGAGTTGCTACGAGAATCTAGAGTGGCGCTCGTTCTGGATCCTATAGCAGGTTAAACTCTAACTTATGCGGTATTGGCTCCGATATACCAAATATGTAATCTGCGTCCAATCCAATTCGACCCCGTCGTAAAGTCACGTTTCCTGGATATACCGTTAGATGACTTTGATGACAACCAACCTCAACCTTACCACAAAAGCGGGAATTAGATAGCTACAACAACAACTGTCAGTTCACTCAAATGGTGTGCCCAAATTGTACACTTAATCTGATCATGACTCCTGTTATTTCTGTTATTTAGTTCCAATACGCTCAGCACCCATGACAATTTACTCGGTCATGAATTGACGACAACCAACCAAGAATGATAGAATACAAGATTACGACGACCGCCATTACGAAACGTCATAGTTCCGTGTTGAGAAGAACAAGAGTGAAAAACTGTCAAATGACTTGCAAATTGTGAACAGAAAAGTAAACACTTTTGTAAATTCGCAAAATATTATTAATTCTTTCGATTTTAATGAAAAGTTTTAGTGAAGCGATTGAATATTGTTGAGTGAAAAGATTTGAATCATTTCTAAAGAAATATATCGGCCTATCGGTAATAAAATTGTCTATTAAGTTGTGATTCAAATGGAGAAGACGTTTCTTGTGTTGTATTTAAATATATACATATATTATAAGTTCAGATGTATCAGATGTATGAAAATATGATAAAAGAATTGTGAAATTATTAATTTAGTATTAAATATATCATTTCTTTTGCAAAATAACACTCATTTTTTGGCAACTTTTAAATCGGCCGGAAAACTGAAAAAACTCGTTTTCAATCCTTTAATTGCATAATAATTATTACAACAAGCCACTGCACATTTCATTTTAAAAAATTAATATATTTATGCTTAGAAATTTAAATAAATACAACAGTACACTTACACTGGTTTTCTTCATTTGAACAATTTCCACTCATGCTACTCTATTTATTGTGGATGTGCCTAAAACTAATTAAATACATATTTTCTCGCAATAATATTCTAAACATTCCACTGAAATTTTTCCTGCAAAGACGAATGAATTAATATTATTTTGGGAATTTCAAAAAGTGTTTACTTTTCGGTTTACAATTTGTATGCTTTTCTATGCTTGTTCTTCTCAACGCAAAACTGTTACGTCACGAAATTGTTGAACAATGTATTTGTTTTTGTAAGAATTGTCAAGAGCTAAACCGAAAAAAACTAACTGTAAACTAGTGTCGTAATCTTGTATTCTATCATTCTTGCAACCAACCCAATAAAACTTTACTTTCTCCAAGGTGATCACGATTTCTCTTTAACCTTTGTGCAACTCGTTGTAAATTTCGGAAATTATTACCTTCAGAACAATCATAAAAGTTCGAGAGCATTGTCCATCTTTCCTTTCCTATACGCAATGCAGGCAGTTCGATACCACTTTACGACTGATCTTTCTGCAGCTACTTCTTCTTTCGTTGGACGTTTATTCATCTCCACTACATGTATTACACTTTCAAATGTGAATTTTGCTGCTTACATTTTCGTCACTCCTTTGGATTGAATTGAAGATTGTCGATGTTATTGTATAATGTCTTCTTTGGCCTCTTTTTACGTTTATGGTCAGTTGGATTACTGGAACAGTTAGCTTATAGCTCACTAGGACGATCAATCAACTTATTCATTTCGACCTTAATTTTATTTTATTAACACGCCTCCTGTTGCTTCAACTGTTATGATATCTGTGCTGATATACGCGCCTTTTTTTCTTTTAACTGTAAGTACACCTGTGCTGATATAATATAAGATTAAATAAGATTGAAATTTGAGGAATACACATCGATCTGTGGTCTAGGCACGATTCCGATTACTTTGGCGGAGGGGTAAAAAAACCGAATTTCCGTGTAAATGGTTTATGTGCGGATAGGGGAACTTCTCCAGCGAAGAAATATCCACAAATAATATCAAAATAACTTTTATTTTTTAAAATAATCACGATTAAAAGTTCAGAAATTTGCACTAATAACACATGGTATTTCTCTATGTTTCACTAAATTTTTTCACGTTTTTCACTCTGTATATTTAAATATACATACACTCTAAACATTGAAATAAGTTCACATTTCACTTTTATTTTGGTATATTTTACCTAAATTTTTTTATTTAAAAATCACTTAGCACACTCATCGTTGAAAAGGTTAGATTGTTTACAATTATGAGGAAAACGAGCCTTGCCACATCTTAAACAGCAAATATGTAGATTTTTAACAATTTTTCTTTGTTTGCTTTTTCGCGTGATTCTTTTTTCTATATTAACTATAAAAAGAAATTTCTACATATGTACATGTGATTTATGTAACTGAAGTACGTTCGGGTAGTACTATTTTCTGCGTTGGCGGCCTTCGGTCGCGCTTTAAAAAATAACCCTGGTCGAGAGAATACCCGGGGTAACTGAAGTACTTTCGCATAGTACTCCTTTCTGCGTTAAAATAAAAAAAATATATTGAGTTTCGTTATAAAGTGGTTATATTTTTTGGTTATCTTGCACTGATATTAAAACAAAATTATGAGTTTTCGTTATAAAATGGTTAAATGTTGGTTATTATATCTGTCAGCGCTTTCCATTTATTTTTGATAGTACGTTTTTTTGTATATTAGGTGACAATATATATAATATTATTATATAATATTACTTACTTTAACTTTATTAAATTAAATACATAAAGAACATATCCACATGAATGGATAGAGGAATTTTTGGGAAAAAAGGAATTTCTGCGAATTTCCTTATTATCACATGGCAGCGCTCCATTTCGTCGTAATTTTTAGCACACACTACGAGTGTACAATGTAATTTTTAAAATAAGGATTTCTTCGGTAAAAAGACTTTTAAAAGTGTAAAATTTGGATTTATTTAAAAGTTTATAGTTTAATTTATTTAATTTGAAAAGAAAAATGTGAGTAAAGTGTGTTTAATGTGGTAAAATAGCTTGTTGAAATGTTCGAATTTTGGGAATTTTTGATCTTTAAGGTCGAATATCTCGCAAACTAAGCGTTTGCGGTACCTATAACCTTATATATTTTTTAATCAGGAGGACTACTTTCTTTCTTTCCAACGGTACCTTCCAATCGCGGCGCCAAAGAAATCGGAATTGTGCCGTGGTCTATTATGCCCTCTCCTGATATTACAACACTTCGTTTAACCCAGTTATTTAAAAGAGGCATATTAAATATCCGAGGTTAGTGGTTTTAGTGTGTTTTTTCACCGGACTTAATTGCACGATTGCCTGACTCCTTCTTCTAGCGATTGCGGTGCTATTCAGATGGTCACAAAAGCAACATTGACCCATCGAACAATACCCTAATCTGTGCAGATGACACCGCAGTCTGCATTGAGCTGTTTAAAATCCAACAAGCTGCCTTTATCTGCTTCTGGTACAAGGAATTAGTTTGTATCGTAGTCTCCCCGAAACATCCTTGCTTGTCGATGGCCAGGCACTAGTTACAAGTAGGGTTAGCTCTGGTATTATCGAATTGGTTGTGTTTGCCAAAAATATTGCATTACAATAACATTGATTTCAATACATTCATGCGTATAATTAGACTTCATAAAGTTTCACTTCTTCCGCGTCAAAACTACACGCTCCCTGCTTTTTTGTAAGTAATATGCATATATGAATGCATATGTACATAATAAATAATGATAATGAGCGAAAACATTTTTCCGAAAAAGTTTTTATTCGGCTGCCTGGTAACACGAATTTTTTGCTTGTTTGCAACCATATTCTTATTGTATGAATAAATGGACATGGATAATATGATACGAGACTCTCGTATTGGCTCTCATTTTTCCCTCAAACGCGTTCCCTGATTATTTGACAGCCAAGGAGATCAGGGAATTTTTGACAGCTGATTTCAGAAAAGGCGGGATGCCAGAAGTAAAGCGCTATAATTACTTGACGATATTAGTGTGAAATGAAATTTCATTGAACTGTGCGAACATATTTTGGCAAAATAAATGTTTATGAAAATTTATTAATGAATTTGCATTTTAGCTTTTATATATGTATGCATTTTCAAAGTGTTTTATTAGTGTTTTGTATAATTTATTACATACTCAATATAATGTTTTTCAGCAGTGGCATCATTAACAAATGTTATAAAAAATGCGAGTTTTGACAGCTCTCTCTCGAATCAAAGAGTCTCGTATCATATTATCCATGAAATGGATTTCAACTAACAGCCCTATTCTCATACCCTCACAAATGTCACCAACCTCACTACAGTGATGTTTCTCACACTGGCGAAAATTCAAAAGCTCAAATGCTCACTATTATCACAAATATCTGTGACGTGTGAAAGCAGCCATCATAATAGAAAACATCTGTGGTTGTTTTGTTTTACATCAATATTTGACATTTTTTAAAAAATATTTGAGTGTTATAACTAGCATGTAGGAACAGTTCTTTGTGTATGCGGCAATTGTTGCGGAGGAGGAATCGGGGGTAGGAGGAACATTTTGAAGGGTTTACGAGGCAAAAGCGATCCTTTTACTATGCAAGACACGACATTTATGAATACATTTCGATTCCCAAAATCGCCATGTAAAGTACTTATAGGTGAATTGGTGCCGCATGATGTGCAGAAATCGAGTATATCTTTTGATCTGCGTTTCCTTGCGTGTTTGTATTTTTACGGGCATGGCACTTACCAAAAATGCGTTGGTAATAGTTATATGCCCTCTATGAGCCAGTCCTCTGTGTCTAGAGCTCTGCTCTTTATTTCGAAATTAATTATGGATGTTAAGGGCAGTGAAATTTAAATTTTCCTTCAAGCGCGCAGGATGTTTCAGATACAAATAAGGGGAAAGATAAATAAATAAAAATAAATATAAATAAATAAATAAATTTTCTCTTAAAGATTTTACACGAAATTTGGGATCAAGGGCACAATCGGCGCAATCGATTGTACCCATATTGGGATTGTTTCACTTTCAAGCACAGACGCATACATATCTGTATTATCCATTTGTGTTTTTGTCTGTTTATTTTTATTAAAACAGTTGTTTGACAGCAAAAAGCTTTTTACCTCACGTGGTGACTTTTTTAAGCTTTTTTCTTATGAGGTTTGAGCACGAATAGCCTCATTTGTTTGTTTATTTTTATTAAAACAGCTGTTTAACAGCAAAAAGCTTTTTACCTCGCGTGGTGACTTTTTTACGCTTTTTTTTATGAGGTGTGAGCAAGAATAGCCTCACAAAATATGCCTCACAAGAAATCTCTCAAATTTTTCCTCTCAACTCAGTTGAGAGGTTTTTTAAGAATTGGGCTGTAAAGTTTAATATGGAATTAAAGATATTTTTACACTATTTAATATAAAATAAACAGTTACAAACGAATTAGAGAAGTGTTAGTGGATATAAAAGTAAAAAATTTAAGTGTAAAATTCATTTTAAATCGAAGAAATACGCGTTTTAAATATTTGAATTTTTGAACTTTAAATGAAAAAATTTCAAAAACCATCGGCAACTATATACAGATATTTTCTTGATCTGGACCTCCTCTATCCGTACATACCCATGTTAACCCCGAAATGGGGGGATGCTATTTTAAAATTTACCTCAAAAACTTACTTTGCTCAACGTGATTCTCTCGATTGTTTTTTGGCAAGGTTTAAAAAGATCACAATTGCCCAGTATTTTCTGTAATTATTTGCCATAGGAAAAATCTGAAGCAAAAGATGTATGTGAATTAACCATTAGTTATCTTGCCACTAGCGTGTTTATCGGAAAACTGATGTTGCTTAGAGCCTTATTACACACGGCAACTTTTGTTTCGGCAACTCTTAGTTTATAGGCGAGTGGCCGACGAGGAGAGGAGAATCGCGTCGAGTTTCCAGTGTTCAGCAACTCGCCAGGAATAAAGGGTTGTTAAACTTATTCCAGTGTGAGAGCGCCTCAAAATTAGCGTTTTTTATAACATTTTCCATTATGGCCAGATTGAACAAAATTACAATTTTTGGGCATTTAAATTCAAACACCCAACATTTAGTATGAATAAAAATTACTATATAGCGGTTATTTATTATATGGAGAAACTATTTAAATCTTTTTAAAGAATATTATAACAACTGACTTTTGTCCTTTCAATACCCAATAATAGGATTTAAGCTTGTTAGGTCTTAATCATTAAATGTTTTTAATAATTTTCCATTGAAAATAAAACTATGATGCTTCAAATTACAAAACGTTTCATCAAATATCTTTAGATTTCACAAATTTATTTAATTTTCATTGTTTTACATTTTTTATAAGTGGTCTTGAACGATGCAACTAATCCCTTCGTTTACATATTTTTTTGGTAAGATTTCAATCTGGCCATCGCTCGTTTCCAATTGCTAAACGTCAAAACCTACTGAACTCGATTAGCTGTCAAAGTTCAGTAGGTTTTGACGTTTAGCAGTTGCTCTCTCACTTCCAGTGAGAGAGGAGTTAAAGATCTCTTTATCTCTGAACTCGCTTTGTGTTCTTATTCGTAACAGTTCGCTGCGACGTTTTTCGGCATTCGTGTTCTTTCTTTCGTATTACATAGTTGCATTTGCGTATATTTTTTTGAAATTAATATTTTGAATATATTTAAAAAATTTAATTTAATCTTTTGGTAAGTAATTTGCAAATATGTATACAAATATACATAATATAATATAAATATTTTAGAAAATGGAGTATGACGAAAAAATCGAATTAATTAAAGATATTGTGAAATGTATGGAGGAAGCCATACAAATTGATTCAGACGATAGTAAAAAGGGTGATATATCTTTGTTTTAATAAATAAAATGTATTTCTTAATTGACAGAGCTGATTAATATATGTGATAGAGTGGCCCAAATACCTATAAGGAAAAAGAAGAGACAATGGGTTAAAGTAAAGAGAGGACAATGGGTTAAAGTAAAGTGAAAGAGAATGAGAAAAAAACTCGAGCAGAGTTGCGCAACACAAGTTGCTCGTGTGAAGCTAATGGGCGACAGCAAAAGAGAATCGCCCGAGAATTAGCAACTAAAGTTGCCCCATGTAATCGCAAACTTATCGTAGCTAGTATTATTATGAATGTTATGTGATTTCATTTTGATTTTCATATACTTTTATTGCGATTGGTTTATTGATGGCGGGAACGAAAATATGTATAAATAAATTATCACCGCCTTTAGTTTCCGAGATATTTAGAAACTATAAGGCTATGTGGATCATAAACAATCATATAAAATTATTCTCCACCCATAATGTGAACGAAATTTTTCTGCGTGATATTGAAAAGAACATTTTACTAAGGAAGCATACAAATAATGTACCAGTTATTAAAACTCTGCTTCAAAAACTGCGAAAATGTCCCAATGATGAAGAGATACAACGTCAGATTGAGATTGAGCTTGGAAAACTTCCCAATAGTACACATTCTCGAGTGGTTAATTATGGAGAAAAAGGGCATGAAGTATATAACAATAACTTAGCGCCCGGCATAGGCGAACAATTTTCTGACGTATGTAAGTATTTGAATGTATTAAGAATGGAGCATTTAGGGCATTTCGCCGGCCATAAAAGCTACTATTTGATGGGAGATCTAGCGAGTTTAGAACAGTCTTTAGTACGGTACACAATGTCATATCTAAGGAAGAATGAATTCAAGCTTATATCAGTCCCCGATATCTTACCAAGTAATATTATAAATGGGTGCGGCATGCAAACAGAAGGGAACCGAAATCAAGTTTATAAAATTGACTCTGAAGAATGTTTGTCTGGTACATCCGAAATGGCACTAGCAGGTTTTTTTACTGATCAAGTTATTGAAGAACAATGCTTACCACTAAAAATTGCTGCTGTAAGTAGATGTTACCGTGCAGAAACATCAGGATTGAATGAAGAAAAAGGGATTTACAGGTATACAAATTGACGTTTAAGCATATTCTAATTCATTTTGGGATTTATTTTCAGAATTGTCTCATCATTGCCACAATATTTTTAATATAGTTATTTAAATTTGTTAGTTTTAGCGGTGTGGAATTGGAATTCTTAATTTATGCCTTTTATAAGCATAATTGAACAGTAGATTCTTCCAGTTTGATTTATTTTTTTATATTTACGTTATTTTCCAATTGGGTCTAAATTATTTCTGAAATATTCATTGTTTCGAATCAGTTAAGGTATAATGACGCCTAATGTTTAATAAAAAAAATGGAAGCACTACACTCCTACCATTTTCCGATAAAAATTTGAAGTGATTAGCTTACACTCTTCTCATTGCCGATAGATATTTCGAAAATACTTGTTTTTGACATTAAAAAACTCATACCGACTAAAATTTATTAAAAGAAAACATTACAATACCGTATTTTGTTATAAAAGTCGGCTGCGATTTTGAATAGCATCCCCGGATTTCGGGGATAAATGGGTATCAATGGAAAGGTGACGTTCTCCAGATAACGAAAATAATTATATATAGTTGCCGCTGACTTATAGTTTTTAAGATATTTGCTTTTAAAGTTAAAAAAATCACAACTTTTAACTTGGTAATTTGTATATTGTGAATGACGGCACAATTCCGATTTCTTTGGCGCCGCGATTTGAAGGTACCGTTGGAAAGAGGAAGTCCTCTTTATTAAAAAATATGTATTTTTCACTTCAAATTAATTAAATTAAACTATAAACTTTTAAATAAATCCAAATTTTACACTTTTAACAGTTTCTTTTTTACCAAAGAAATCTTTATTTTAAAAATTACATTTTGCTCTCGTAGTGAACATCATGTGTGTACTAAAAATTACGACGAAGTAGAGCGCTGCCATGTGATAATAAGGAAATTCGCTGAAATTCCTTTTTCCCCAAAAAATTCCTCTATCCATTCATATGGATATGTTCTTTATTTAATTTAATAAACAAATAAGTAATATTATATTATATTATTAATATTATTTTTGTCACCTAATATACAAAACAACGTATTAAAAATAAATGGAAAGCACTGACAGATATAATAACCAACATTTAACCATTTTATAACGAAAACTCAAATTTTGTTTTAATATCAGTGCAAGATAACCAAAAAATATAGCCACTTTATAACGAAACTCAATATATTTTTTTTATTTTAACGCAGAAAGGAGTACTATGCGAAAGTACTTTTTTAAAGCGCGACCGAAGGCCGCCAACGCAGAAAATAGTACTACCCGAACGTACTTCAGTTACATAAATCACATATTACACATGTACATATGTAGAAATTTCTTTTTATAGTTAATATAGAAAAAAGAATCACGCGAAAAAGCAAACAAAGAAAAATTGTTAAAAATCCTACATATTTGCTGTTTAAGATGTGGCAAGGCTCGTTTTCCTCAATTGTAAACAATCTAACCTTTTCAACGATGAGTGTGCTAAGTGATTTTTAAATTAACAAATTTAGGTAAAATATAGCAAAATAAAAGTGAAATGTGAACTTATTTCAATGTTTAGAGTGTATATTCAAATATACAGAGTGAAAAACGTGAAAAATTTTAGTGAAACATAGAGAAATACCATGTGTAATTAGGGTAATTTTTTGAACTTTTAATCGTGAATATTTTAAAAAATAAAAGTAATTTTTATATTAGTTTTGGATATTTCTGCTCTGGAGAAGCTCCCCTATCCGCACTTACCCCATTTATACGGAAATTCGGTATTTTTACCCCTCCGCCAAAGTAATCGGAATCATGCCTGAATGGCTTTTTCACTTATATTATGCACTTTTCACTTAGTAACACTTCACTATAACGTTTCTGTATATTAATTTTTTTAATATTTGTTGTAAATAAAGCTTTATTTTAACTATTTTTTTTAGTTAAATTCTATGCATTTGCACAATAAAAAAAGGGTTGCCAGGGTTATTTTTTTTTTGAAGCGCGGCGCAGCCTTTCCATTGATACCCATTTTTCTCCGAAATCCGGGGATGCTATTCTAAAATTTACCCTAAAAGTCAACTTGATTTAAAATTTTCCTTAAATGGATATAATGAAAACATCCTTTGATTTGAAAAGTCTATTGTCATGTGAATTCTAATTGTTTTTAATTTGTTTTAATTTTTTTCTTTAAAAATGTTATATCTCACAAACCAATTATCCGATGTGTGTTGTGAGTAAAGAGTGTGCGTCCTGTTCGTGTTTGCGAGTGCGAGGATTTAACTTTCTTTAAGTGTTATGCTTTTAAAGGACCATATTCTAAGCAACTTTTTCAATTTCTAGTGGCCTTTATGAAATTTCTCTAGTAATATCAAGTATTAGGTTCTGGTCTCCTCAGCGTAGTGATTTCAGCTAATCGAGCCAAATGCTTTACTTATAAAACTGGTTATTTGTTATTGATTAGGATAAAAAAGCGTCTTGTTCTGGAAATAGTGTAATAAAAGAATAAAATTAAAGTAATATTCTCAAAAATTACTACATTCTTGTTTACAAGTGTTATAGAAAAGCTTTTGAGTAATCCTTAAACAAACACACATTTGTTTGGACTTAAACCATAGTTAAATGTGGCAGTATGTATGTAGATATAAAAACAAATTTTTAAATGTTAATAATTAAATACGCACATAAATTGTAAGAATATATCAGCTAATATTTAACGGGAGTTGGCACCGTTACGCCCAAATATTTGTACGGCATACAGTGGAATCTAAGTCAGAATTGCTTAGCTGTCAGAATTGCAAACCAATTCTGATTTTCAATGGTGTCACAGAATCTGTTTGGACTTTCGTCTTTTAGAACATACGCAAAACCAATATCCGAAAAAGCGGTTTACTAATGTGACAAAACTTGCAAATTAATACATTTGGAAGCAAAAGTTTTTAATGAGTTCCGAATTAAAGAAAGATTTTAAGAGATAACATTTATCGAATGAATAAATACACATTAGGGTGTTAAATTACTTTTATTACGTTTTGTAAATCTAATATCTTTAAATATCCGATTTTTTCCCCAAAAACTCAATAATGAAGACATTTCGTGTTTTATACTTATGTTTTCACCTATAGAAATAATGCTAAATTTATTCGAAATAATAAAATAACTTGATTTCTTAACTTAAATTTCAACTATCTTCTTGCTTTGTTTCTGATAGCAAAACCGATAAAATATAGAAATAATGCTAAATTTATTCGAAATAATAAAATAACTTGATTTCTTAACTTAAATTTCAACTATCTTCTTGCTTTGTTTCTGATAGCAAAACCGATAAAATATAGAAATAATGCTAAATTTATTCGAAATAATAAAATAACTTGATTTCTTAACTTAAATTTCAACTATCTTCTTGCTTTGTTTCTGATAGCAAAACCGATAAAATTGGTTTCCGTGATACCAAATACGAATATCAAACCAATAATATCTGCATTCATGACACCTACTTTTTTTGATCGGTTTCAATTCGGATTCGGTCAACTATCAGATTCCACAACACCCCTGATTATATTTTTTACTTTCTTCAAGGGTACATCAATTCACTAAAGTTGAAATGTTTGCAGTATGTTCGGAAAAGCAGTCAGAAATGGTATTGGAAAGTTTTAAGGATACGGAAATGTGTTTATATACACAGTTAAATTTAAAATTCCGAGTACTTGATATGCCACCAAACGAATTGGGAGCTTCAGCATTCCAAAAATACGATATTGAGGCGTGGTTGCCCGGTCGACAAATGTGGGGAGAAATATCAAGCTGCAGTAACTGTACAGACTATCAAGCGAAACGTCTTAATATAAAGTATAAGACGAAAGACGGAATACTGAAATATACTCACACTGTAAATGGAACAGCGGCTGCGATACCAAGACTGCTTATTGCTCTGATTGAGTCAAATAAGGTGATGCCTTTTATGGATTATGTTTTGGAAAAACAATTATAATAAATTTAATTTACAGATTGAAAATGGGACGGTATATCTACCTGAAGAGCTTCGAAATATTTTGAATAATTCATTATTGGCTCGTAACAAAGTAGTTCCATCCTTAAAACTTATTAAGCATTTTTAAAGTAGACGTTCTTATAATCAATTGTGTTAGAAATAATATGAATTCACAAATATGGTATGCAAACTACTATTGTATCATTTTTATATAAAAAGTAAAAATGCCTTAAATTTTGTTTTTATCAAATTCTTATTAAAACAATTAATTTTAGTATCGCTCCATTTATAATTATTGCGAATTATTTTCATTGCTGTGTTTGTCTTGTGCTTAAAATGCGAGATTTAAAGCCAAAACTAAGCAAAGTGAAAAAACGTAAACGTCTACGTAAAAATGCGGAGGCTTACAAAAGGTTTCATGACCGGAGCACACTCTTGTAGAACCCCCAAAGTTGATCTAGTGACCGATGCCTAGTGCACACTAAAATTATGGAGGGAACACTTCTCCAGTCTGCTAAATGGCAGTGAATGTACAACGCCAGGAGAAGGCGAACCCGATTCTCCAATCGATTGCAATGGAGCAGACGTTCCATTGCCCGACCATGGAGAAGTTCGAATACCGATTACCCGTCTGAACAACTAAAAAGCGGCGGAAGCCGATGGATTACCGGCCGAACTATTCAAACACGGCGGCGAAGAACTGATAAGGAGCATGCATCAGCTTCTTTTTAAAATATGATCGGACTAAAACATGCCCAATCTGCGCCAACTACCGTGAGATAAGCTTCCTCAACATCGCGTATAAGGATCTATCAAGCGTATTGTGTGAAAGATTAAAGCCCACCGTCAGCAAACCGATTGGACCAGTGTGGCTTTAGACCTGGCAAATCAACAACTGACCAGATATTCACCAAGCGCCAAATCTTGGAAAAGACCCGTAAAAGAAGAATCGACACACACCACCTCTTCGTCGGCAAAACTAATTTGGCTGTGTAAACTGACGTTGAGCAACACCAAAAGCTCGGTCAGGATCGGGAAAGACCTCTCCGAGTCGTTCGATACCAAACGAGGTTTCAGACAAGACGACTCCCTATCGTGCGACTTCTGCTGTTGGCGCATGCCGATGGTATTGATACCAATACCTCAACACCCGCGCCGTTAGTTTTGCTTTTTCCAGATTGGACAAGGAAGCAAAGCAAATAGGTCTGGCAGTGAACGAGAGCAAAACGAAATATCTCCTGTCATCAAACAGACAGTCGTCGCACTCGTGACTTGGCTCTCACGTCACTATTGACAATGCAACTCCACATTCAACTGACAAGGTCATTTCTTCCCGCATTTGGGTTTTAACCACAATCTCCACGAATTTCACGAAGGGCTACAAGCTCCCCGTGGTACCAGAATTAAGTTTCCGGTCAGACCTCGTAGCCAAAGCTACTACCAGTTGAGCTACCATACGGCTCTGGACTGTCAGCAAGGATATTAGTCGCCTCTTACGACAGGCATGCCTTGCCACGGGTATATTTGGTTTCCCCCCCGAACCCAAGAGGTCCCCGTACCCGCAGGGAAAGTCACTATTGACAATCATAACTTTGAAGTTGTAGATAATTTCGTCTATTTAGGAACCAGTATAAACACCACCAGCAATGTCAGCCTAGAAATCCAACGCAGGATATCTCTTGCCAACAGGTTCTACTTTGGACTGAGTAGGGAATCGAGAAGCAAAGTCCTCTCTAGACGAACAAAAACCAAACTCTATAAGTCACTCATTATTCCCGTCCTGCTGTATGGTGCAGAGGCATGGACTATGACAACAACTGATGATATGGTGCAGAGGCATGGACGATGACAACAACAGGTGAGTCGACGTTGCGAGTTTTCGCGTGTTGGCCACGGCGGATATCGCATTCGATGGAACGATAAGCTGTAGGAGACATACGACGACATTGACATAGTTCAGCGAATTAAAAGACAGCGGCTACGCTGGCTAGGTCATGTTGTCCGAATGGACGAAAACACTCCAGCTCTAAAATTATTCGACTCAGTACTCGCCGGGGGGAGCAGAGGAAGACGAAGACCTCCATTCCGTTGGAAAGACCAAGTGGAGAAGGGCCTGACTTCACTTCGAATAACCAATTTGCGCCACGTATCAAAAAGAAGAAACGACTGGCGCGCTGTTGTCAACTCGGCTATAATCGCGTAAGCAGTGTCTAAGCCAATAAAGAAAATGAAGTATTATGTCTTTTGGCTATGTTATAGAAAATTTAATATTTGTTATCGACATATTTATTTTCATTCAAGTGTTAATACATCTCTAAATAATGAAATATAAGAGCTAATTAGAGCTGTTCGTGTTCAATTGAGAGATATTTGTGACAGTCACTTACTGAATTGCAAAATCGCAAAGTCACAAAAATTCTCTAATTTAAAATCCCAATTTTAGAGACAACAAAAATCATAACTTATCGACTAGTTTTCTTTAACCCTTTGGTGACCATTACAATAACGAAACAAACTATTTTCAATAAAAGATGTCTAACCAAAGAAACAGCCTATGAAATGGACGCTGTTAACCGAAGAATAAAAGATCGTGGGGTTGTTCGAGTCTTAATCACTGCGGCAATATTGCAAAGCATCATGTTCGACGCAAAAATTTAGCAACTTTTGCAAATGTCAAACGTTCGAGCAACTCATATTTTGACATTTCTTGCGCGCAAAAGTGACAAAATCGGCATCAACAAAATTTATGATGGAAAAAATGAAAGTGTAAACACAATGGCTACGACAGACTGCAAACTACATCTGTCAAATATTAAAATACACACGTTCTTATGGGCAGTGTTATTTTGACAGCTGCACGACTACACGACTGCAGGCCGACAGTTGTCGTTCTCGCTAACTTCAATATCGTCCTATTTTTGCCAACGACAGTACGACGACAGTAGAGTTGACAGTAGAATGGAAGATAGAAAGAGGAGGTAGAGTGGTGATGCCACTAATATGTAAAATGTAAAATTATTCACAGCTCTAACAAACTTGATGCTATTTTACAAATAAAAGCATAAAATAGCTATATTATAGCTCTATTATATCATTTGTAATAACAAGTGATAATTTAAAACAAAAATATTTACCTATTTACTTATTTTTTGCATAAAAAATTTCACTTTGAACAAAATATTAAAATTTCATTGAAGTGAAAGGTATTAGTATGGCCACAACGAAATTGTGTACATACAAAATGGACAACTGCGTTGTTTTGTGTACATGCCGGCCATTGTGTTGTTGTTGCTTCTCAAAATGTACATGTAGTAAGATGAACAACGACGTTTTCAGTTCACTGTCGTGCCGCTGCAGTCTGTCGTAGCCATTGTGTTTACACTTTGAGGCAAGCGAAAAGTGATAAATATATATCTGGAGGATAAAATCGAATTGTTTTAAAGTTTTGCGATTTTTCTATTGCCCTCTTCTTTAAAATTTCGGTCATAAGCCACTTTATTACGCAAAACTTTGTTTCCTTGCTTTTTTGTAATTAAGATACAAACTACACTCAGTATTCACCAAGTTATCCACTGTTAAATTGATTAAAAAATTCATTTTTAAGACTTCTTAAACTTCGCTTCTTCAATGCACCTGCACGCTGCGCAAAATATTTGTTTAAGTATCAGCTGAGTATCTGCAAAAAAACATCAGGGTTGCAATATCGTCGCAGTTATTTGCTTGCTCGAACATCCCCCGTTTTCCAAAATAGTTCGCACATTAGAACAAGAAAATATATGTAGCATTTGTGAAAAATCAATAAGCAACATCGATGTGTAGTGAAAGAGGAGAAATACATAGTTACTTTTTTCCCCGAGGCTATAACAGGCAGATGGAGTCATGTGTAGTAGTTCGCCCAAGTGAGGAAAGTCCAGTGATTGCCATTCAGAAACGATTTTTTTTTATATTTACCTCAAATTAAAGGCTGATATCGCCGACCAAGAAATGCGATGGACGGGACAAAGACTGAGACACTCGTCCTTGTGGCATTTACTATAGTGGCCATATAAAGGAGCGCTCATTCGGTGTGGGATTTTTTAATATTTATTTATTTACTTACCCCAGTGGATGAACGCTAGCCACAATCCGCAATAAAGCGACGTTCTTCAATATATCGCCCCGACGGAAGAGAAGGACAATGTGACCAAAGATTCCTTCTATGAGCGCTTGGAGCGCACCTATGGGAGTTGCACCCGCCACGATGTCAAAATCGTGCTTGGCGACTTTAACGTCACGGTGGGAAAAGAAGCACAACAGTAGGTAAATTTAGCTTCCACGAGGAAACATTCCCAAATGGGTTGAGGCTGATCGACTTTGACTTTGGGGTCTGAATATGAATATCTGTAGTAGTAGATTCCAGCATAAGTTAATTCATCAAGCTACCAGGCTGTCTCCAAATCGAAAAGCCACCAACCAGATCAATCGTGTTGTGATAGACGGAAATCACATCTCCAGTAGTTTAGACGTGCGTACGCTCCGAAGACCTAACATCGACTCGGACCACTATCTTGTTGCAGCCAAGCAAAAAAGGGAACACTTCTTCAGTCTGATGAATGGCAGTAAAAGCATAACACAAGGAGAAGGCGAATCTCACTCCCCAATCGACAACGATATAGCAAACGTTTCATTGCCCGACTATGAAAAAGTTCTAAGAAAAACAAGGCGGCGGTGGCCGATGGATTTAAACACGACGGCGAAGAACTGAGAAGGGGCATGTCTCAGCTCCTTTGATAAATATGGTCGGACGAAAGCATGCCCAAGGATTGCCGTTCCGAGCCAAAGCTAGGTTTCATACACTACTTTTCTTGGTTGCCCATTTCTCTATTTTGTTTTGTTTGTTTTTGTAAAACAGCTGGTTTAAAGCAAAATGGTTTTCACCTCATATATTTTATTTTAACCTTAACCTTACAAAATAATCTTCACAATAAACCTCACAAATTTTTCCTCGCAAATCGGTGTGGGTCCGCCGAATAGGACTGTATCAGGCATGTTCTGGAAATCGCACGATTTAAATTCGGCACCGAATTTGCAAATCGCGTGAATTTGGTAATTTGGTTTGTTCCACAATTCGCGAGAATTGGCTTAAATTCGAAATCAACTACGAAACAGCTGATTGAGTATTGACAAATAAAATTTGTTTCAAATAATTTTACAAAATGAGTTTATTTTCAATTGCTGCGTATTTATTGACCAAAAATGAATGGGAAAGAAATGAAAAGATTCGGCGGCGAATTTTCAGGAATCATTCCAATCCTTTGGATATCCCAGATTCCGTGTAAGTATATATAAAACAAAGTTTGGAACACAAGAGATGCATTTTGTCCCAATAAAGTTTTGTTGCCTATTACAGGATAAGTAAAGAAGCGTTTCAGTGAATTGTTCGCGATGTCCAACCACTAATAAAACCGTCATCTATTATGGTGGAAATAAAGCTTGCTACTACTTTGAGATACCTTGCAGAGGGAGGGGGACACCGACATATCCCTTGCAAGAAGTACCGTGTGCAAAATCTTACAGGAGATGCTAAATGCTTTGGAAAAAGCACTCTGTCCAAAATGGATTCAACTACAAATGAGCGAAGAAGAAATTAAAATGTCGAAAGCACATTTTTTCAACAATTTTAGTATTCCCGGAATAATCGGCTATGTAGACGGGACACACATAAAAATTACGAAGCCCCACCAAAATTTAATGTCTTCAAACAACTATGCCATATGTCCCAGAGAAAGTTGTAAAAATTATACATTTATGCAGTGCTTTGCACAACATTTGTCGCCATTATAACCTGGAAGTGCTTTAGATGCAGTGGACGATTTTCTGGACGAAGAAGTTACTGATTATAGCAGCCATCTACAAACTAACGCTGTATCCATTCGAGATGAAATCGCAAATAACTTAACGCGTATAGTAATTTTCATATTTTTTTATTCAATAAAAACATCACATTTAAGTTAAACTTTTTGACTATTTTTTGAGATCATTTAATAATAAAAGTAAAGTTTAGTAAAATGAATTATTCGATATTTTTAGTATTTGGTTTGAAATAAATATCCCTTTGCACTCGAATTTCTTCGATTTGCGATGCCTTCCACGGCCGTATATACATATGTATGTATGTGGAGTACTGGTTTATTAGGATACGTCGGGGCGACGTGATAACCAAAATCCAACTGACATGCTAAGCTTAGAGTTTAATTTCTTATATGCTTATTTAGGTAACGGTGATCGACAAGCATCAGGTGATGCTGCTGTCAATATGTAATGCATTATTATGATAGCTTAATTAACGTATGTAAGATAGAAAGAAGTACTGTAACTCATAGGATAACAATGTAAAGTAGAATGTAGGATAACTTAACCTTTGGTTGTACTTATATAAATGAACTTAGTATTAACCTATCAATGTATGAATTAAATATTTTAAAGATATGTTTAATGTGGGTGTTGCCACATATCTCCCCTGCGGGAAAAAAGAAAATTAGCAAGAAATTTTTTGAATTATGAAGACATTTTGAAGCGCACTCTTTTTTAACTTCTATGTATTGTTGTAGAAAGATCAGGATTTGTGTCGCTGGTAGTTGTGTTGCATAGGTTATATCCAGACGGATTGGATTGTATGTGCTCGATATCGTCACTACAAAGATAAGCTGGTTTTAGGCGATCGATGGATATGTGTGCAGGTTTTCCATACAGTAGCACTTTGTAGTATTTTTCATATCTGTCCATAACTGGGAATGGTCCATTTTACTTTGTCGTTTCGAATAAAAACGTGCGTTGAATTTGCGAGATCCTTTGAAATGAAGATTTTCTCTCGGTTATGACGAGAAGCAGACGTAGGCGTTAGATTTTGAAACGCTGTTGTTTTATTTGATGGTGTTAAAAACTCACCCGGGAGTCGGACTGGCTCACCAAAAACAATTTCTGCTGGTGTGGCTTGGACGTATTCTTTGAATGCAGCTCCTAGTCCTAAGAGGACTGCAGGGAGTGTATCGTACCAACTATCGTTGTGGCAAAGAAGAGATGATTTGAGTTGTCGGTGAAAGCGTTCGATAAGTCCGTTTGATAGTGGGTGATAACTCGTTGTTCGTTGATGTTTGAAACCGAGAAGATCAGCGAGCTTCCTGAAAAGGTCTGACTCGAATTGTCCTCCAAGGTCGGTTGTTATTCGAAATGGGATTCCAAAGTAGGAAATCCAAGTTTGCATAAGTGCATGTGCTATTAGTGGTGCGGCTGCTGGATAGCGTGTGAATCGGTCGATTATTGTGAAACATTTGGTGTGTCCTTTTGAAAGCGGTAGTGTCACCAAGTCTATTGCGTAGCTCTAATGATGTATTCGAGCTGTTGAGTAGTTGTTGAAGTTCGGCATCGTTGGTTTGAGCGCATGCAAGTTCTTCGGATGTAACTGCTATGTGAATGGCATCGACTCAAGATAAAGCGTCCGCAACGATATTGCTGGAACCGGATATGTGCCGTATATCGGTGGTAAACTGACCGATATAATCAAGTCGTCGAAATTGCCATGGTGAAGCGCGTTCGGGCTTCTGTTTGAATGCGTGCATTAAAGGTTTGTGATCAGTGTAGATTGCGATGTGTCGTCCTTCAAAAAAATGACGAAAATATTTCACTGCTTCGTAGACTGCGTTGAGCTCACGATCGTAGGTCGATCGTTTTTGAATAGATGGTGCAAGTTTGCGACTAAAGAATGCAAGCGGTTACCAATGTTCGCCAATACGTTGCTGAAGTGCGGCACCAATTCCGAATTCAGATGCGTCTGAAAAGATGGCCCACTCGGAGTTGTTGTCCGCATGTGCCAAGAGTGTTGCATTAGCTAGAGCTTTCTTGAAGTTTGTAAATGCGTTTTCAAGCGATGCTGTCCAATTTATTATAGTTTTAGGACCTTCTAGTAGGGTGTTGAGTGGTGCGAGTAAGTTTGCTGCGTTCTTAATAAATTTGCGGTAAAAGTCGATTGTACCAATGAAGTTGCGTAGTTTGGTGATTGTTGAAGGGCGAGGATTGTGGATGATGACTTTGACTCGTTCCGGAAGTGGTTTTATTCCATGGGCGTAAATTGTATGACCTAGGAACTCGATTTGTTTGAGACCTAGACATATTTTTGTTGTATTGATGACTAAGCCATAGTGTTCAAGGCGCTGAAAAACTATACGCAAATGTTGTTTATGCTCTGCTTCGTTGACACCGCTTACGCGATTATAGCCGAGTTAACGACAGCGCGCCAGTCGTTTCTTTTTTTCGCTACGTGGCGCCAATTGGAAGCGAAGCCAGGTCCTTCTCCACTTGGTCCTTCCAACGGAGTCGAGGTCTTCCTCTTCCTCTGCTTCCCCCGGCGGGTACTGCGTCGAATACTTTCAGAGCTGGAGTGTTTTCATCCATCCGGACAACATGACCTACTCAGCTACTGGAATTTGATTGAAGGCACGAATTAGGTCGATGGTTGAATAGTAAGATGTACCGTGTAAATTTGCGGTGAAGTCTTCTAAGCATCGAACTGGGTATCGATCTGGTATGGTACGTTCGTTGAGACGGCGGTAATCGCCGCATGGGCGCCATTCGCCACTCTTTTTGGGCGCCAAATGTAGAGGTGATGACCAAGGGCTATCTGATGGTCATGCATTAACCGGGTTGATCATCTTTTGAAATTCAGCTTTCGCGATTTTTAGTCGTTCGGGAGCTAATCGCCGAGCACGACTGCTGACTGGAACGCCAGATGTTGTCTTGATGTGATATTGCGTTGTATGTGAAGTTTGTTTGGGTTCACCATCGGGAGTGTAATCTTAGGATATTCGGCAAGCAGTTGCCAAAATCCTAATGATTGATTCGGCTTTGGAGTTTGATCGACTGTACAGTCACGCTTTTCGTTGTACCTGAGGTGCACAGTAGTGTGGTTTCGTCGATGAGTCGTTGGTTTTTAAGATCTACGAGGATGCCGTAGTGTGAAAGCAAATCGGCGCCAATAATTGGATTGGACACATCTGCCAGTATGAAACGCCATGTTAGCGCTCTGCGAAGGCCGATGTTTAAGACGATTGTTACGACACCGTAAGTATTAACGGGTGTTCCGTTAACTGCGATGAGGTGGTAGCCGGTCGCCATCTTCGTGTTAGTTGCTCGTTTGTGAGGGTAGACTGAAAATTTGGAGCCTGTGTCCACTAGAAATTCTGTGTGTGTAAGTGGCGTTCCGTGATAAAGAGGCGGTACGATGGTGGGAGAGAGGCGCTTTCCGCCGCTAACGTCTCTCTGGTTCGTTTCCCGCTTGTTGGCAATCCGGTGTGCATTTTTGAGCTAGGCTGCCAAACTTTTTGTGATACCAGAAGGTGTTACTGGTGGACATGGCAGGAGAAACCGATCTGCTTCTGTTGATGCGTTGTGAACGAAAACGTTTTCGTCCAGTAGTTTGATGGGTGTCCAGAAGCTTCTGAAGACATTTCTGTCGCCCAATCTCTCACCGTCCAGAAGTTGTAGAATTTTCGCTTCTCTCGATTTAGCATAGCAAGCAATTAGTGTGGTCTTTAAACGTTGATAGGGCTTGTCGACTGGTGGATTTAAAATGATGTCCTCAGCGTCGGTAGCTATGCGCGTGTCTATCAACGAAATCGTGTGGTGGAATTTGTCCACCTCGCTCGTGACGTTGTGATTGCGGAAGTGTGAATTGCGCGAACCAGAGGGCTGGTCTGTCTTGGTTGAAGCTTGGAACACGTATTGTCGCAGGGCTGGAATTGTTTCCCAAGAACATGGAAGGCTTCGGTAGGCGTGTCATGTCATCCTCGGCAGGCATTTCAGATAATATTTAATTAATAAATATAGAAAATATAAAATACTAGTTACGAAATGTTGCGCACAACGCTGCCAAATTATGGTTGAGTGGTGTGACTTTAGCCTTGTGTCACCTTTAGTGGGATGGTCCGCTATTGGTAACGGGCCGCTGCTGTAAAATTCCACCGTTGATCCACGATGATCGCTAAAGTCTACGTCGGGGTCACCAATTGTGGAGTACTGGTTTATTAGGATACGTCGGGGCGACGTGATAACCAAAATCCAACTTAGCTTAGAGTTTAATTTCTTATATGCTTATTTAGGTAACATTGATCGACAAGCATCAGGTGGTGCTGCTGTCAATATGTAATGCATTATTATGATAGCTTAATTAATGTATGTAAGAGAGAAAGAAGTACTGTAACTCATAGGATAACAATGTAAAGTAGAATGGAGGATAACTTAACCTTTAGTTGTACTAATATAAATGAACTTAGTATTAACCTATCACTGCATGCATTAAATATTTTAAAGATATGTTTAATGTGGGTGTCGCCACACATATTCCACAAATTTGAGCTACTTCTTCCTCACTGGGGTTTAGGGAAAATTTGTTGAATTGCCCTCCTCCAGTAGCTCTGTTTTCGCATTTGTTGTGTGCGATTTTCTTCCGGATGCAGCCTTTCCAGCCATTAACATCTTTTTGAGGTGGACCTTCGGTATTAAGCATTTTAGCGAGGTCTGCCCACAAAGCCTCCGCAGCAACGCGATCCCCTTTAACGAAATTTTTCGCCAAGTCTGGATTTTTGCCCATAAAATTTAAAAAACTGTCTTCTTGACTTTGGCTTTTATGTTTTCCCCTAAAATAAGAAAAGGAAAGTATTAATTTTTGAGAAGAAATCCAAATACCTGTCTCAAATGCTTACATTTTAACATTAAAGCAAATTCAACATTTCGCGCACTTCTTTTTAACCGACATCAAAACGTCAAAAGTTTGCGAAATCGATTTCTAGAACATGCCATATCGCACCGATTTCATGTTCGAAAAATGTAAATTCGTAGTCGCAAAGTGGTATTCAGAACATCGTCCCACGATTTCATTATCATTTTCATGCTAAATCGATTTCTGGAACATGCCTGTATATTACATTTCTTTCATTCCTAGCAATGTACTGTCATTTTGGTTGTTTGACAGAGTACTTTTCATATCAAAAAAATTCTTGAAGAGGCGACATCGACATGCTCACCTTCGATCGCATAACTGCAGCAAGGTTGGCTTGTCAAGTCATACATGTGCTTTCGATCGATATGTGTTCGATTGCAATTTACTCGTGTTTGGGCTTGTGCGCATACCAATCCCATGTTGGCGAATTTACGATCGGTGTGCACACATGTATGTCGTGTATGGCTCTGTGTACACACAAAATTTCATAGGAAATGGGAAAGATCACGGACGAACAATTCTCCGCTTGCTTGTCACACATATTCACTGTTTGAAGAACCAGAGAAATGAGAAAGATTAAGGGTATTCTCTTGCTCTTGCAAGATTGCAGATTGCAAAAATACTTTACCGAAATATACAAGAGCACGAGAGCACCCATTGCAGAATCTAGTGATATATGAACGGCTGATTCGGTCAATTTATTGTTAAGGCTATTATGCATGGCTATTGTGAATTGACGCACCTTTTGCATAAATTTTTAACAAAAAAGAACTGTAACAAATCTTTATAATTTAAATAGAAATTATAAAATCCATGTAAAACTTATCTTCCTCAAATTTAACGACGTAATATGTCTTTATGTAAAATGGCTGCTAAAACAGGGTTGCAATTATATTTTTGCGTGACATTGCACGCAAAATGTTTTGGTCTGACATATTTTCCAGTCATTGCAAATAATTTTCTGCGTGTGTTTGTTGTTGTACTGGTGCACCAAGAGGAAATATATGCAATTCTTGCACCGCGCAAGGGTTGCAAGCGAATACCCCTAATGTGTCGAAAGACTGACGCGACGACAAAGCGTCGCAACATTATACTGTTGGTAGAAAATCCGAGCTGTGCCATAAACGAACGATCACCGATTGTCATCGCTTTAAAGCTTTGCCAACAAATCAGCGTAAATATTTATGTTTATGTATAAGCTCGCATACATATCGATGCAGACTTTTGTTAGCCGCGGAAAATATTTTAGAATTGAAAAATGTTTTAAATCGGCAAGATCTATTTTCCCAATTTTGTCACATTTTTCTGAACTTTCTGTGCTTGCGGGGTTGACATTTTTCCCTTCTAGAAGAATATCAGAAATTGTTCAAATTATGAATTTTAGCTTTTGCAATCGTCGCGAAAAGAAACTTGTAGGCAAAGGCATGCTTGAGGAGATGTAATGGTGTTTGTTTTTATTAATAAAACGAGCATATGTGGATGTAGGTTTGTGTATTCATTATTTTTTCGGCAATGTCATACACACATACATATGGATAGAGCAATGCGCGAGTTAGCGACGCCAAAAATAGCCTAAATAAATATCGCACTTAAGCTAAACAAACATGAAAATTCCCGAACCCAAAGTGCAGCAGACAAAATACGATAAGAGATAGATAAGTGTAACAAAACTACATTAGTTTAGCAAGTAAGCAATCATTCTCATAAGTTTAAATAGCTGTAAGGTTGTGAAAAATAGTCATAAATAAAATATTAATGAAACAGGCAACACGAAAGTAAGTGCACTGCCCAAAAAAATCATATATATTATCTTTTACTTAAAACAAGCCAACCGTTTGTTAACTCACGCATTATATTACTGATAATATCTTAATTTGAATTTAAACTGTATTTACATATGTATACACTTATTTGCTGGTAGATACGTATGTATGAAAATTTAAATCATAAAATGTGATTTACATATAATATTGTTGTGATATACATATTAAGTTTTTAGGGTATTATGATAGTATCTTATATACATACATATATAGCATACATACAAACATATTCACGTATGAAATTATACATTATTACAGTCGTGTTTTATTTGACTTATTAGCTTATTTTGTATAGAAGACATAAGGTGGCCATACAAGACACACATGTGCGTTCGATCGGTATGTGTGCGATTGCGATTTACTCGTGTATGGGCTTGTGTGCATACCAATCCATGTCCGCAAAAATGTTTGATTTTTTACGATAGGTGTGCACACATGTCGTTTTTTTTAGGAGAAGGGGGAATCTTACATAGTTACTGCTACTTTGCTGTAGCAATATGCACGATTCGTACTGCCCGCTATAGGTGCCCCTCATTCGGAACCACGCTCAGTCAGTATTACCTACTGTTCTGGAATTGCGAAACGGTACGCCTACTTACTAAACTCTAACTCCGTCTCCTGTAGCTTTACTGAAGCCCTGTGTTAATCGGTCGGATACTTCGTTATTGCTTCCACAGAAAGAGCAAACTACTCCCTCGGCGGCCTTAATTATGCAAGTACTAATTACAATATACGCTCTGCCGCCTTTAGTTTTCGGCTTGCGCTTTTACTTTTATCATATATTCGCTTCAGCTCAAGAGCCATTATGTCTGGAGGCATAATTCCTGCTAGAACCCCAACAGCTTCATTAGAAACCGTGCGAAATGCACTGGCTATTCTGATAACGCTCAACCGGAACAACGATTGTGCCACTCCAGCACATGGTTTATGTATTAATGCTGGTCCCATACAGCCGCCGCATACATTACAATTGCCTG
Source organism: Bactrocera neohumeralis (assembly GCF_024586455.1). Taxonomy (NCBI): domain Eukaryota; kingdom Metazoa; phylum Arthropoda; class Insecta; order Diptera; family Tephritidae; genus Bactrocera; species Bactrocera neohumeralis. The sequence continues at coordinate 59,643,828 of NC_065922.1, forward strand.
GCTGACTTGGCCGGAAGAGCTCTCCTGCTCTGTTTCGGCCCTCCTATGTTTGCCATTATTCTTGATAACGCCATGTTTAGACGCGCCGCTTTTCACTCGCTTTTTGAACATGCATTTTGTAGTTGAGTCTCGCATCAATCATTACACCAAGGTATTTCACAGCAGATTGAGTTGTAATGTTGTGCCTGTCTATGTTAAGTGAAATGATTTCCATTTTTTTCTGCTAGTTATAAGAACTGCTTCCGTTTTGTGACCGGCAAGTTCGAGTTTTGAACTCGTTAGCCACTGCTTTATCTTTAGTACAGTATCACTGCATATAGATACTTTGTATTTGATGGAGCTCTTTAGCTACTATTGTCACCGCAATATCATCTGCGTATCCAATTCTTTATATATATATATATATTGCACTTCTTTCGGTAGAGGGAGGCGCAATATTGCATTGTATGTATTCCAAAGGAGTGGGCCTAGCACTAATGCACGCATTATATGGGGCCAATGAGCCGAGTTAAACGCGTTTCTCACATCAAATGTGACGACCGCACAATATTATTTTTTTCCATATATTCACCTGTCTCCTTCAATAGCATTTTCTGCTATACCTGTTACTTTCTTGATTGCATCAAGAGTTGAACGCTTTCTACAAAAGCCATATTGGTTATCGGAGAGACCACCATCTCCTTCCAGATGATTACCTAGACGGGTACAGACTATCCGCTCCAGCAATTTGCCCATCGTATCAATCAAACAGAGCAGTCGATAGGAGCTTGGGTCTCCTGTCGGCTTGTTTGGCTTCTGTAGGAGTACTAACCGTTGTACTTTCCAAATTTTTGAAAACACTCCTTCACGAAGGCAATGTGTATACAAAGCCGAAAATGGTTTTGGATCATAGCTGATTGCAATTTTAAGAGCCCTATTCGGGATACTGTTTGTTTGATTTATTGTGATAGACTAAAAATTAAGTGAGTATGAGAAAGAATTACAAACTAGTATGCAAAGAGATGAGGATAATGGAAAATAGTGATGGGAAGTGTTGCCACGTATATATATTTCCAACACTCCTTCTCAACACTTTACAAAAATTATTTACTTATATCTATTAATATATATCCATCTCTTTTTAGAATTGTAAATGCTTTAACTTTCGTAAATTTTTAGTTAACATGTCTGACATCATATTGTTTGTTGAAATATAATTTAAATCTATTTCATTGTTAATGTACATCTGCCGGATATGATGAAATTTGATGTCAATGTGCTTGCTCCATGCGTGATAGATTGGATTCTTCACCAGACTTTGGGAACTCAGATTGTCGTTATTTATTACCATAGGTCCGCTCTTGCCAAAACCCATTTCTTTTAGAAGTTTGGTTATGTACGCTGCTTCTTTTGCTGCCGCAGATAATGCTATATACTCGGCTTCTGTACTACTTAGAGCTACGACGCTCTGTTTCTTAGATTCCCAAGAGAATGCACCACCAGCTGCTACGAAAGCATACCCCGTATAGGACTTACGGTCAGTTGGATCACTACCCCAATCAGCATCTGCAAAGCCTTCAATATCTTTGCCAGTTTTTACGTAGTGTAATTTAAAATCCGCTGTCTTCTTCAAATACCGTAGTAAATGCTTTAATCCAGCTTCATGCTCTATATGTGGATCTGTATTATGCTGAGATAATTTGCTAACTGAATGGATGATGTCAGGACGAGTTGATATTGCTAAATACATTAGCGCGCCTACTATTGATTGATACTGCACTTTATCGACCTTCTTGCACATTTCGTTACTGCAATGAACCTTAAACCCAGCATCCAATGGAGTTGTAGCGTCTCTACAATCTTCCATATTGTACTCTTTAAGCAACCTTAAAATGTACTGCTTTTGACATAACGTCATACTGCCCGTTTCATCGCAACGTCCTATTTCCATGCCCAAGAAATGCGTTAACTGACCACCGTCAACGATGTCAAACTTGCTTGCTATGTCGGCTTTGATCTGGATTAGTTCAGACTTATTCGAACTCGCAATGATTAAATCATCTACGTACACTGCAATTAAAATCGTTACATTTATCGAATTTCTTACATAAATGCATAGCGAGTCATGCTATGGCTTAAATCCCATATCTTGAAGAACAGAATCTAATTTCTCATTCCATTCACGACCGCTTTGCTTTAAACCGTATAAAGACTTCTTTAGTTTCAATACGCGATCTGGATATCTTCTATCGATGAAACACTCTGGTTGCTGCATATAAACCACGTCAATTTGGTGTAAGTACAAATTATGTTCAACCGCCAATGCGATTACCATTCGAATATTTGCGTATCTGACGGCTGGAGAAAATGTCTCAAAATAATTTACGCCGTATCGCTGACTGCAACGCTTGGCTACCAATCGCGTATTAAATTGCTTAATGTCGCCGAATTTGTCACGTTTAACAGTATATACTCACTTGCATCCAACCACCTTTTGACCTTGTGGCAAATAAGCAAGTATCCACGTGTCATTTTTCACGAGTGCTGCATACTCCTCCATCGCGGCTTTCCATTCAGTAGAATGATCGCTATTTAACGCCTCTTCAACACTGTTTGGTGTCTCTACTGACTCTTCACACATTAAATGGAGTTCATTGTGTTGTTTTCGCGAACGTCCTCTTTTGCCAGTATGCAACAATTTTAGCCTACCTCGACCACTCACTACTGCATCCCGTACATTATTGCTGTCGTCGTCACTTTGATCACTTTCTACACCTTCGCTGTTTACCACTTGAGTATCTGCTACTTCGCCATCGTTGTTTTTACTATGTAACTGCACTTTAGTCAACACGATGCCCTGCAGTTCATCTTCGTTGAATTCGATGAGTTTCGTATCTGCCTGCTGAGTATCATTAGGCTTTTCGATGAAGATGACATCGCGGCTGACAAAAACTTTTCTGCTTACTTGATCACACAGACGATAACCCTTACTTATTTCTGAATAACCGATCATAATGCACTCTTTACCTTTAGTGCGAAACTTTTTTGATTGTTTTTTATCGAGAGCCACTGCCGTCCACCCGAAAATTTTAAAATGCGATACACTGGGTTTCGTACCCACCCACAATTCATGTGGCGTTTTGTTCACGAGAATTTTTGTCACTGTTCGATTACGTATATATGCAGCTGTTTTCACTGCCTCTACCCAAAAATGCTCGCCAATTTTGCATAATCTAACATTGCTCTAGCCATTTCTACCAATGTCCTATTTGCATGTTCCGCGACCGTTATCGCTTCTCAAGTTTTTAATTTTACATCCGGTTTGCTTTTCTGCCATAGCCTTGTATTCTTTAAATGCCTCAAAAACAGCATCTTTCGTTTTTAAAAAATATACACACACGCGATTTGCCATCAATAAATGTAGCAAAATATCGTGAACCACCAACTGATGTGCAATTTATTGGACCACAAACGTCACTATGCACTACAGAAAGTAACTCTTTTGCAGGCTTTTCTGAAACTTGAGGAAAGGGATTCACATTTATTTTTGCTTTTGCGCATGTCTTACATACTATTTCATTCGGCACTTTACCAATCTTTAACCCAAACACTGATTGGTTGCTTGACATGTCCTTTAAACAATTAAAATTTACGTGTCCATACCGATTATGCCACTTAAATGCATTTCTTTCTGTATCATTTTGTGTAACTTTGCTTAAACATTTGTTATGATCGCTCTTGTATATAAAAAGTCCATTGTCCTTGAACGCTTTCAATAACACGCAATTTTTGTTATTTTTAATTTCGACGCAATCACGCTCACAGACACAAAGTTATATTGTAATGCTGGTACATACAAAACATTTTTCAATGTAATCAGTGTACCGCCGACGTCAACGTCGCCACGGCCTACTGCGTCAATACACTGTCCACCAGCTAACCAAATTTTTTCACTAGCGTTCGTATATTTTGTAAACAAGCTGCGATCGCAACACAAATGCGAAGTTGCACCGCTATCCACGCACCAAGTATGTGTCGCCAACACGTTTCTGTTATTCGTTTTTGTATGCATCATAAAACAAGACCGTTCAACCCTGTTGCTTTCTTGCTTGCACTCACTCTTTTTCGGCTGTCTACATGCTGCTGCGAAATGTCCACGCCGACCGCAATTGAAACACTTGGCATTTTTACCGTTTTTACTGTTCTTGTTTCCTAAACCGTTTGCTACGCTTGCTTTGTTTTTGTTCTGTAAATTACTAGATACGCATGTCTTAGCTTGCATTAGCACTTTTGTACTTTTATCTTGTTTTTCTTCAATTGCACATTGCCGCGCACCCTCTTTCATATTGCGCCGGCAAACTTGATAATAAAATTATCACTAATATTTCCTCTGGAAGTTCAACTTCTATTTCAGAGAGACTCTCGCGAATTCCACAAAATTCGTTTATATGATTTGCAATGGCAGTCCCTTCAAATATATTTAGTTGTAATAGTTTTTTAAACAACAAAATCTTTCGCGCAGGTCCTTTTGGCTGATGTATTTCGCGGAACTTATTCCATGCTACCAATGCGCTTGTCAAATGCTTCACATGGTTTATTTGTGACGGTTTTACACAAAGTAAAATTGAAGCCAATACTTTTTCATTTTTAATATCACATGCCGCTTTTTCCGCAATCGTCATAGTGTCTGATTTGACCTCACGGCCACACACAACGCCCCACAGATCGGAGTGTACAAGAACACTTTCGATTTAGAAAAGCGAACTCATTGTCTTTTAAACTATAATACACCGACGGACAGTATAATTATTTGCGTTTACAAATTTAAATACCGACACACAGTCTTTCGCTATTATAACATACAACAACGCGTGCGCACAAGTCTATGTTTCACACAATTTCAAATTCGCGAATGTCGACACACAGCAGTCCGCTGGGCCCATAACCTGTTTGTTTGATTTATTGTGATAGACTAAAAATGAAGTGAGTATGAGAAAGGATTACAAACTAGTGTGCAAAGAGATGAGGATAACGGAAAATAGTGATGGGAAGTGTTGCCACGTATATATATTTCCAACAGATACCATCTACTCCTGGTGCTTTGCTATTTTCAAAGCGCTCAGCAGCCTGATCAACTTCGAGCTCGGTGATTTCTGGCGCTTCTACGACTTCTTCGCGGTAAAAATTTCCCCCTCCTTGGTTTTGTTGTTGAAATAGAGTTTCTACAACATTTTGGAGTAATAAGGGGCATGTAGGCGCTTGACGTTTGCCACCTTTAATACTTGACATTACAATCCTATACGCCCTTCCCCACGAATTTTCGTCCACTTTTTCGCATAATTCTTTGAAACATGTCATTTTACTCTTTTTAATAGCTTTTTTTAAGTCGTTGCGTTTCATCTTGAATGCTTCTCGTAGTCTGTGACAATCTAAGCTGCCTATGTTTCTTTGAAACGGCGCCTCGCTTTTTGACTATCACTTTTCAGTGATTCGATTTTACGATTCCACCAATAAGCAGGCTTTCTCTGGGCGGTTGTCCTCTTTTTATTCATAGCGGCATCACAGGCTTTGCTAATGTTTTGTACCAACAATTTAGCCTGTTGGTTTATATCATCAATTCCGTTTATGTTTTCATCCAGCATTAACTTAAGTTCCTCATCTAGGGTTTCAATTCTCCATCCCTTGGACTTCACCTTTTGGTGGCAAACATTTCGCTGTTGCATACTCTTGCTGATACTTATCATTATAGCCAGGTGGTCACTCTGGGTATATACGTCGCATATCCGGCAGTCTATGTATCGATATAGCACTCTGCTGGCAAAAGATATATCGATAGTGGAGCTACGCCAATTTTTCTCAAATGTGTTTTGTCTTCCTGTATTAAACAGTACTACGTCTAGAAAGTAAATGCTGAAAGTAATGCACTACATCTCAAATTTGTTTTTTGCTGCCCCATTTTAGAGCCCAGGCATTAAAGTCACCTGCAATTATATTAGGTGTAGTTGTCATCGCATCTTTTCATCACGTGGTCGTTTTGGTGTGACTTTAGCAGTCGTCTGTTCCATAGCTACGCTTCTACCGGCTATCCGCGACCTGCCGACCCACTCCCCCAGCTTTGAGCTCATCTGATATTCCAGATCCCGTAGGATCCAAGACTAACGGGCGCTGTGTGCACACAAAATCTCATTTTTCTTTTAGCTTATGATGGTTAATGGCTTATATTATCAAAAATAAGAAATATTAAAAAAATCACATACCAATATACAAGTTGTTTTGAAACTAGCATCATTTAATTAGAATGTTATCAGTTTTGCATGTATTCATAAAAATGCGCAAGATGATAATCATATCAATTAATATGATTGCATGAAAACGTATAAAAATATAAGCAAAAGGCCAACAATATATATTAGTAATGTATATATTTGAGCAAAATTTTCATTCAATACTCAGCTCTGTTCACGCGCCACTGTTAAAATTTCTCCTGCTGAGCTAGCTGTGGTGAAACACACTCATTGCATTTTGTTTGCTTTTGACACTTCACACGCTTGTTGATATACATAGAATACGTTCTCTGGCACTATATACACACGCAAAAATGACGTGTATAGCGAAACGATTTCATACAGATCGAACACACTTGTGTGTCGTGATGGCTACTTTAATAGAGAATGATTATATCAAGATATCAAATGGCCACAAAAGATCATTGGCGACCTTAAAGTGCCCATACACGAGCACACAAGTGCGTCCGATCGGTATGAATTCGTTTGCCCATACACGACACACAAATCCATTTTGCGTTCGTTCTTCACTGATTTAACATGTGCGACAGGCAAGCGGAACTTTTCTTCGAATTTATTTCTAATGTAGCACTTTTATCTATTTCTTTATTTCTTATTTCGTTAATAAGTTATTCCAACTTTTATTTTTCTCAATTTTATATTTATCACTTTTCATTTGCCAAATTGCCAATTAATTTTTTATAATAATATATTTATAAGATCAATAAATTCTGATACGAAATCTTTATTAAGGGGGAGCCTGCTTTAGAAGCTTCAAACAATCGATTTTTTTTTTTTGCTTAAGTTTTCTTAAAAATTATCTAAGAATATGTCCCAAAGTTATAGATGGGAATTCGAAATATTATCGAAGCTAGAAGGGAAGTGACCGAGCGTCTAGCAGATATACATACATATGTACTCGTATGAGCGCTTGGGCAAAAAGCGAAAACTTTGAAGCGTGATTTCTCGGTTTTTCATTTTTACGATTATTCTTAATTGGCGGGCAGGATAGAAAAACAACTAAACGTCGTATGGAATTAGGGCAAAGTTTATTATCATTGGCATAAAATTAACTCATATTTAAACTAAAAAAAATTTTAAGAAAAGTCAAGTTTTAACATACTTTTAAACAGCATAAAGAAACATTTTCTGGTCAAAAGTCACTACTTATTCAATTTAAAAAAAATTAAAATTTTACACTTTTTTTTGAGTTTTCTTAATTTAACTAGAAGATAAACTAGAAGATGAATCCCTTGAATTTTTTGTTTTCAATAGAATTTGCGACCTGCATCCTGCGCGCCGTCCGAAAAATGCACATGGGAGATGCATCGGGCGATTGCTTCCCAAAGGCAGAATATCAAAGATTTCGTATCCAAAAAATTTGTGAAAGATGTTGAAATATATAACTATAAATCCTAGAAATTTTGCTTGAATCAATTATTTCTTTCCCTCCCAAAAAAATCCTCAAAAAAATCGGTTTTTTGAAGCCCCGAAAGCAGGCTCTCCCCTTAACACTTGCCATTGTCCGCGATCTTCACTGTTTGTGCGCAGATAACGCCATACACGATACACATGTTCGCGCACCGATCATAAAAAATCAAACATTTTCGCGAACATGGATCGGTCCACGAACAAGCCCATACACGATAAACCGCAAGCGCACACATACAGATCGAACGCACTTGTGTGCTCGTGTATGGGCAGTTTTAACGGCAATGTATTTGACAGTTTGCTAGCAATGTACAGTGCCTGTCGAGGTACCTTGTTTTAATATATTGCGATCATATTCTAGAAATACTTATTCTAATAAATAATATATGTATTATATATTATTCTGACAATATTGTACTAACGGGGCATCTTGACAGGATAGAATTTATAGAATACTAACTGTCAAACGTATTGCTATTGCCGTTGCCAAATTTGTATGTGGGCTTTTGCAAACATATTATAATCATTTGCGCAAAGGCGTAGGGTAGGTATCTGATGTAGCGCACATTTTAAGCTCTTGAACTCCTTAAATAATAATTGTGGCATAAATTTTATATACCAGTTAAAATAATAAATTTAAAATGAGCAATGATATTTTGGTTTTTATAAGTTTATTAAATTTAAGATTTCGCTTAAATCGAACCCAATTTGCATAATTTTTCAGTAAATTAACAATAATAAACTAAATATTAAATTTTTTTTTAAATGTTATTTTGAAAATGTACTTTATTTTTATAATATAACACAACCTTCTTAATTCTCGCTCTTCTAATTTCCATATTACCGAAATGAAAATGCCGTCGTCATACATATGTGCAAATGGGATATGTTGCCTCTTAGAAATTTTCATAGAAATGAAAACTGCGCTGTCAAACTGCTGAAGTGACAGCTTATAGCTTACGATATATGGCATACTAATTAGTTTGCCATATATTGTAAGCAATAAGCAATGTGGAGTCTCCACTGGCAATAGGCACGGCAATACAGTTAGTAAGACATAGATTTTATCCTGTCGAGATGCCCCGTAATATGCCTATGTAGACAGCAAGCAATACTATCGTTTTAATATAACATAATGTATTCCTTGAAACTTCATAATGCTATAAAAAATTCGTGTAGATCCAAGAGCCTGCGAGGATGTAAATCTAAATTGTCTGATTTAAGTGCAAAGCCGGATCCTAGGTCTATAACAAAAGACTATGTGGGTCCCCCGGATAAGTTATCTAATATACGCCCCTATGTCAGACATATTCCCAAGAATGAAACAGACTTGGAAAGGCGCCTAAGGCAAATGCAGGAGCAGACCGAAAAATGGAATCATGATTTCTGGTCAAATCACAATAAGAACTTCTATCAGGTATTGAAATATTTGATTATTGTGTAAAGTTTAACTAATATTTGTAGAGTTTCTCATTAAATCACGCTCTCATTGTAGTTTATTGAGTTTTACCTAAAACGAAAATGGAAAACTAATCGGAATGTTAAGTATTCGTCAGTATTAAACAATTTGTAAACAGTATGTAAAAATTTTCAAAGATTGGAGACGGTATCAGTAGGGGAGTAAAAAGATTGGGTAAATTTTTGAAAAGCATCCCCGGATTTCGCGGTTAAAATGGGTATGTATGGATAGAGGAGGTCCTCCAGATTAGGAAAATATATATATAAAGTTGCCGCTGATTTATGGTTTTTGAGATATTTGCATTTAAAGTTAAAAAATTGGAACTATTTAAAATGCGTATTTCTCCCATTTATGTATAATGAATTTTATAGTAATATTTTTAACTTTTATATCCACTAACACTTCACTAATTTGTTTCTAACCATTTATTTTATATTTAATAGTGCAAAATAACTTTTGTTCATTTATTTTTTTTCATACGATAACAAAAGGGTTGCATTCTAAGTAATAATCGGTGCTACCGTACGTTCATATTTTACAGAAGCACCAAAAGAAATGAAAACAAATAATACCACAATGACAGGATATAGGTAACACATTAGTTTTCCGCATAGAATTCCTTTCTGCATTGGGGGCCTTCTTCCGCGTTTCAAAAAAAATAACCCTCGGTCGGACCATCGCCTGGACGTGCTCAGGTTTTTTGCGTTGAACTCTTTTTTGCGTTGGGGGGCCTTCGGCCGCGCTTCAAAAAAATAACCCTCGGTCGGACCAACACCTGGGCGTGCTCAGTTCTTTTGCGTTGAACACCTTTTTGCCCGATCCAACACCGTGATTTATCAAGATAATGAGAAGTCTAAAAGATTTTACATTACTCATCACACGATAATGAATTTAGTTATGACGTCATAATCTTTCTTTTCTCTTAATTTTATTCCATTACAAAATATGGTAACACTGATTTTTTGCTTGTTTACAACCATTTTCTTATTTTATGAATAAATGGATTTAAACTAAAGTTTGATATGGAATTAAAGTTATTTTTGCACTATTTAATATAAAATAAATGATTGGAAACGATTGAGTGAAGTGTTAGTGGATATAAAAGTATAAAAGGAGCATTGGCGGCAAACGCGCGATATGAGACATGCCGAGTTGCTAATGGGAGGATACAATTTGAGTAGGTTCAAGGTTGTAATAAACCTTCCCAGGAACAAACTCAGGCTACTGGTCGCATGGTATACCGGCCACTGCAAGTTGAATAGGCACCTGTACAACATGGGCCTATCCTCTTGCGATAACTGCCGGTTCTGCGACTTGGAGCCTGAAACCCCGGAGCACCTGCTGATTGACTGCACAGCAGTCTGTAGACGCAGGACTAAGGCCCTTGGATCAATGTTTCCAGATAGGGATCGCATGGCTTCACTAGCGCCCGGAAGTCTATTGAACTTCATCAATGCGCTGGGGCTAGGTGAGTCTATGTAAGTTAGGAGAGGGCACAATAGACCAAAGGTCCCGATGCATTCCTCATATTGAATCAATCAAGTATAAAATGTAAGTGTAAAATGCATTATAAATTGGAGAAACACGCATTTTAAATAGTTGATTTTTTGAACTTTAAATGCAAATATCTCAAAAACCATAAGTCAGCTGCAACTATATGTATATATGTATATTCTTGATCTGGAGGACCTCTATCCCTTCATACCCATTTTAACCCCGAAATCCGGTGATGCTATTCTAAATCGCAGCCAAAAGATGAGGCAACATAAAAACTATAACGTTCGAAAGTTACTAAATTAAAACTTAAGGATTAGTCTAAATCAATAGGACCAGTTAAATTTTAAAATAGCCTCCATGAGCTATATAGAGAAAGAGGAGGTTCTCCAGATTAAAATAATATAGGTACATATTTCCATTAAAAGTTGAAAACTTCAACCGGTACAATTTCGATTTCTTTGGCACCGCGATCTGAAGGTACCGTTGAGATATTCGACTTTCAAGTTCAAAAATTTGAACATTTCAACAAGCTATTTCACTACTTTTAAGACAATTTATTTTTCACTTTAAATTCGGTTAATCAAATTGTAAATATTTAAACAAATTCATATTTTACACTTTTACATGCTTTATAAGCAAGAAATCTATATTTTAACTACTTTTTACACTCTTAGTGGACATCATTTATGTGCTAACAATTCCGATTACTTTGGCGGTCGGGTAAAAAAAAAACTAATTTCGCTATAAATGGGGTATGTGCTGCAAGGGGAGCTTCCCCAAGAGAGAAATATGCAAATATTGCTAACACTAATATTTTTTAAAATATTCCCAATTACAAATTCAAAAATTTGTGTTAATAACGCATAGTGTCTCTCAATGTTTCAGTATTTTTTTTTACTTTTTCACTTAGTATATTTAAATATACACTCTAAACATTGAAATAAGTTCACATTTCACCTTTATTTTGTTATTTTTTGCTAAATTTATTAATTTAAAAATCACTTAGCACACTCACCGTTGAAAATGTTAGATGGTTTACAATTATGAGGAAAACGAGCGTTGCCACATCTTAAACACCAAATATAAAGAATTTTCAACGACAGTACTTCCTTTTTTTGTTTTTGGTTTTCATTTTAAAGGATTATCTAGTCTCCGTTAGGATGGTAAGGTTTATCTAAGTTGTTGTCGACGTCATATGACAGGAGGCCCAGGAAGCGTGCTGTTTCGACGGGGTCGGACCACAAGGAAATGGGCGTCAGATAAGTGGGGTTGGCGGGGCATGCAAAGAGGTGGCCAGTGTCATGCGGAGACTCAATGCACTGAGGACATATGTTGGATATGTCGAGGTCTGGACAAAATCAGAACCAAGCTGCGCAACCGTCACTCGCTTTTCTCGCGGCAATTCGAGCTCTTCGTCTGCAATGGGTGGTGTTTGGACTCCAAGAACGCCATTGGGGAAACTTTAGTATACCATCCCACTATTTCAGGGTTAAAAGTGGTATATTTGGATAGGGCTGATGCTCCAGTTTAAGAAAATATATAATTATAGCCGTCGCAAAATTAGTTATACCTATGTAGAAACAATGTAGTGAAGTGCAAGTGTATAAAAAGTGCATAATATGAAAGAAATAAATACTAGAAATCGAGAAATTGCAAAATAAAATTTGCAAAATTTTCAACTTTAAATGCAAATATCTCGAAAACTATATTTATATATTTTCTTAATCTGCATCATGAGCCCTATCCAAACATGCCACTTTTAACCCTGAAATCGTGGGATGGTATACTAAAGTTTCCCCAATGGCGTTCTTGGAGCCCAAACACCACCCATTGCAGACGAAGAGCTCGAGTTGCCGCGAGAAAAGCGAGTGACGCTTGCGCAGCTTCATTCTGATTTTGTACAGACCTCGACATATCTAACATATGTCCTCAGTGCATTGAGTCTCCGCATGACACTGGCTACCTCTTTGCATGCCCCGCCAACTCCACTTATCCGACACCCTCCACTATGAATGGTGGTCAGTACCTGTCGGAAGTCCGGTCGGCGTATTGTTCGATGTCATCGACGTTATTGAAGAAAAACCTCTTGATGTTCCTAGGAAACGGTTCCGCTCCAAGTAGGTGGCTACAGGGGTGATTTCTGCGAAAACATCCCAGCAGGAACTGCTTGGAGAGGAGTTCATTTTGTTTCTTAACTGGGAGCATACGCGTCTCACTATGTAGATGTTTGATGGGAGACATCAAGAGGCATCCTGTCGTGGTCCAGAGTGCACTGTTCTGGTAGCTTCATCATCTGCGGTCCACTGAATCCCGGCTACCATATTGGTGCGGCGTAGTTGTGGACCAGCAGGCCGATTGCCTTGTAAGTTGCCAACAACGTTTCTTTGTCTTTTCCCCATGTGCTGACGGCTAGCGACTTGAGGATTTTGTTGCGGCTTTGTATATTGGCGATAATCGCGGTCGTATGAGGAATGAAGCAGCATAGACTATCATATGTTACATCTAAAATCTTATGCCCAGTTTCACAGTCCATACTTATGCTGTGCCAAAAAAAATATAATCTTAGCTAAGCATTGTTGCAGACTGAGTATTCGTTTGCGTTTCACAGTCAATGATTAATTTCTTTGAAATTTTATAATGATATATGGCAACGTTATGGGCAACATATGTTTTACAAATGTCATCCATAAAATACTTAACATACTCTCAGATACTCCAAATAAATCTTCTACGGTCCTCAACATACTTCCCGTAGCATAAAAGCGCAATATAAGCCAAAACATTTGTTCTGGGGGTAGTGCATGATTCCTAAAAGAAATGTATACATAATTTTGTGCTAAATTTGTAGTCGAATACAATCGAGAACATTTCAGACTGTTTCTTGCTTATCCGAAATCTGTCGCGGAAATCTTAATCGTCATATATGTAGCATGAAGAATTTTGGCCGTGATCTGAACTCTTTTGTTCGTCGCATTATAATATTCCACAGGTCATCGTATTCTGGGTCACTGTCAAAATCGCCATCCCAATCCGATTCCATATTTTTTTCACAAAAAATTATTTCTTCTTATTCTTCTTTTCACAAATAACTGAAAATTCAAAACAATTCAAAACAAAAATCTTAATCACTGCTTAGATCTACCAGCACTGCTCTGTATCAGCTAACCTCTGAGATAGAGAGTTCACTGGAGAATGGGGAGGTGGTGCTTTGCGCTTTTTTAGACATCGAAGGTGCCTTTGACAACACGTCTCATAGGAGTGTAGCCAGAGCACTGGAGAAAAGGAATGTGGCAGCACCTGTGCGTAGATGGATAGAAGCCGTACTGCGCACCAGAATTGCTGAGACCACAGTAGGAGATAAAAGAATTCGTCTCGGCACAAGAGGCTGCCCACAGGGGTGTGTGTTATCACCTCTGCTGTGGAGTCTTGTCGTAGACGACCTGTTAGCAATGCTAACGGGCAATGGGATCCGCTGCCAATTGTATGCGAACGATATTGTAATTATAGCCAAAGGCAAATATGAGGACACTCTCTGCGACCTAATACAAAGAGGTCTAAACCTGGCAAAGGGGTGGCGCAAGAAGGTTGATTTGAACATCAACCCCTCTAAGACGACCATAGTCCCGTTTACTAGACGCAGGTCCCTACCCGGTCTCAGGAATCTCACACTAGGAGGCAGAGAGATAGAGATGACCAATAAAGTCAAATACCTCGGACTCACGCTGGACTCTACTTTGCGGTGGAAGCAGCATGTAGACCTGACTTGGTCAAAGCAACAAAGGCATTAATGGTGTGCAATCGGCTGGCGGGAAAGTGCTGGGGCTGTAAGCCAAGGATCGTTAGGTGGTTGTACACCATGACTTCTGTAGGGATCAAACTATCGAAGCTACAGCGGCTAGCCTGTGTCTGCATGACGGGCGCAATGCTCACCTGCCCAACGGCAGCTCTGGAGGTCCTACTTGAACTCACACCGCTTCACTTGGTTATCGGTCAAGTAGCCAAGAGCACACTTCTGCAAATAACGGCAGAGGGGTTTGGCAAAGGAAAGATAATCTCGTCCCAGAGAATGGAAAAGATAAGTGGCAATATACCAATCTGCCTCCTTCCGAAGGACAGCACTACCAAAACAGTTAACTTCACTAAGAAGTTTAAGGTCACCCTCGGAAGCAAGGATGAGTGAAACGACTCCACCCTTGAGCTGTTACTGAGGAATAGTACGTTGAGGTGGTACACCAATGGCTCAAAAATGTCAGAGGGAATTGGTGCAGGGATCGCGGGTCCACGTACCAAGCTCTCCTCCTACGAGATCAGATCGCTGCTAGTGCAGGAGTGCAGAGAACGGCTGAACAGCCTTGCGGAAAGAAACCAGGTGCTCCTAATCTGGGTGCCTGGTCACAGAGACATAGCCGTTAACGAACTGTCAGATGAGCTCCTGGGGACCGTGGAGGTCCTCTGTTGGCCACTCGGTGTGAGTGGCGGCGCAGTGCGCGAACTATGTGCAGATTGTACAGCCGTAGAGGCTAGTGTCGCAGTATTGCGTTGGCAACATTGGGCCACGTAACTCGCGGTTCACTCCCTATGTGTCTTAAGGCCTCAGCAGGTCTTAAGATGGCTCCATTAATTGCATGTATCAACCTGACCGAGATGGAGTTTGGATGAAGCCTTTTGGCACAATCGCAGCAGAAAATTCCTCCGAGTCAGAAGGATACGGAGCAATCCTGATTCAAGGCGTTGCTTTAATGACGACAAACTTAAGTTTATACTCACTGATCCAAACGGGGTTAGATCGCCGAAAAATGTTGGAAATAATTTTTTATAGTTAATACAAAAATCAACATGAATTTATGTACAAACAATAAAAACGCTGTCGTTGAAAAGTTCTTCATATTTGGTTCTTAATATGTGGCAAAGCTGGTTTTCCTCATAATTGTAAACACTCTAATCTATTCAGCCATGAGATTGCTAAGTCATTGTTAAATTAGTAAATTTAGCTAAAAAATAACAAAATAATTTTCTTTTCTTTTTTTTTCTGTTTGTAAATTTATTTACAAGTCATATTAAAATACATAAATAAATAAATAATTTCTTTGTTTGTATTTTCACATTATTCTTTTTTCTATGTTAACTATAATAACAACATTTCCTAAGCTATAATTGAGTTGTGAACACTATTTCCATATATTTATATGTACAAGGTCCGTTCCAAAGTAAACAGGACTTCTAGGAATCTAGCGCACCCTGGTGGCGCCATCTATATGTCGACTGGTGCGTTAGAATCTGCTATCTTTATCGATGGTCCGGTGAGAATTTCATGACATTTCATCGATTGGAAGTGAAGTTATTGCTTTTTAAGTGTCAGTATGTTTGTGTTATCGGTGCGAAAATGAGCTTCGAACAAAGAGCCAACATTAAATTTTGTTTTAAAATTAGTAAAACTTTTACCGAAACGTTTCAATTGATGAAAAAAGTTTATGGCGATGATTGCCTATCCCGTAGCAGAGTACACGAGTGGTTTCAACGTTTTCTAAGTGGTCGTGAGGACATAAATGACGATCAACATGCGGGCCAATCAAAATCCGTGATCACCTTAAATTCCATCGAAACCGTGCGTGAATTCATCAATAATCAGCCGAAATCAACATTGAAATTCATGGAAATGGAATTGAACATTTCCAAAGCATCGATTTATTGCATTTTGACCAAATATTTGTGCTTACGAAAGAAGTGTGAAATGTGAAATTATTTCAATGTTTAGAGTACATTTCAATACACAAAGTGAAAAATGTGAAAAAATTTAGTTTAACATTGAGAAATGCCATGTGTTATTAATACAAATTTCTGAATTTTTAATCGCGAATATTCTGGATAATATACATAAGTGTTAGCAACACTCTTTTTGCATATTCCTTCTCTGGAGAAGCTCCCCTATCAGTACATATCCTATTTATACCGAAATTCATTTTCAGTACCCAAAGGACCACGTAATTGGAATCGTGCCCTTCAACCATATAAAGGAAGTGCTTTTTCGATTTATAATGAACTAGCGACCCGGTACGTACTTCGCTACTTATAAATTAAAATAATATTACACATCTGGACTGAGAGCGGCTGCGGAAGCGATGGGATGCCGGCCTTGGTTAGGTAGCTGTACACAAGGAAGGCGGTGTGAGCTGGAGCGTTGTCGTGGAGAAACTTTCAATAGTTGCGCATGTTCAAGTGCTCCATGATAATGTCATGAACCACAGATTTTGATAAATTTAACATCTGGTCAATTAAACGAATACTTAGTTGACGGTCTGAGTTCAAAACTTTGCGCACACGAGGCATATTGTCGGTGTTTGTCAAAGTCGCAGGTCTCCCAGCATGGTCTTCATCAGCGATCTCTTTCCGGTCCTCCAAAATGGCCTGGTGCCACCGAAACACACCACTTCTTGCTAAAGCAACATCTTGATAAGCCTGTTTGATCATATCAAACGTCTCTGTCGCAGATTTATCGAGTTTCGCACAAAATTTAATCGCGTACCTTGGCTCTAACGAACGCTGCATATTCGGCTTGCACCACTCACATAAACACGTCGAGCGAAAATGTTTGTCCTGACTCTCCAGGTGCTCGGAGACAACCAGCTGCTCGTTCTTTAGCGTTAAAAACCTTAGTACTCCAATGGTATCAAATGGCTCTTATATGAAATACAATAACACTTTTAACTTTTTCTTTGAAAATTAACCTTTTTTTATATATATACAAGGTCTGTTGCAAAAGAAACAACTTTTTAAATATAACTATTTCTGGTGGCGCCACCTATTGGTGGGTATATGAAATAAAAAGTTTGATCTCTTGTTGACATTTCGTAAAAATTTTAAGACAATTAGGTAACTACAATCGATGTTATCGATCAAAAAGTGAGCAGCTTTTGGTCATCGGTCGTAAAATGCATTTTGAACAAAGAGCAAATATTAAATTTTGTTTTAAACTTGGGAAAACGTTTACTGAAACATTTCAAATGATGAAAAAAGTTTATGGTGATCAGTGCCTATTCCGTAGTAATGTGCATGAGTGGTTTAAGCGATTCCAAGAAGGTCGTGAGGACCTCTGTGACGATCAGAAGTCGGTCGTCTTCAGAAGTCAAAAATAAAGACAATGCTGATTTGTTTTTACGATTCCGATTCCGATCTTGTACACCAAGAGTTCGTCCCACCTGGCCAAACGATTAATGCTGTGTTTTTACCTTGGTGTTATGAAGCGTCTTTTGTCACGCATTCGTCGTGATCGGCCACAATATCGTGAGCTAGGGTCCTGGCGCCTGTTGCACGATAATGCGCCGTGTCATCGGTCGACGCTTGTCACTATTTTTTTGACAAACAACTCCATATTAACTATTAATCACTCACCCTACTCACCTGAACTGGCACCCTGTGATTTTTTACCTATTTGGACAACTTAATTTGCCCATGAAAGGGCACTGGTTTCAGGACATTTCAGCTATCCAAAAAGCGACGACCGATATTCTCAAGAGCATTCCGAATAATGACCTTAAACACTCATTTGAAATGCTAATTGACCGGGCTAAACGCTGTATCGAAGCACAAGGAAACGACTTTGAATAAAAAATATAACTTTTAAAAAATATTTATTTTTTGTTGTTTTTTTAACACATGAGAATCGTAACTTCAATTCAGCTAAACATCTGTAATTGTAATTGTTCAGTGGCATAAGACTCGTAACTGCAATCCAGCTCAACAGCTGTAATTGTGCCGTTAGGATGGTAAGGGTTATCTGTGTTGTCGTCGACGACATCTAACGGGAGGCCCAGGAAACGTGCTAATACGACGGGGTCGGACCAAAAGGAAAAGGGTGTTAGATGAGTAGGGTTGGCAGGGCATGCAAAGAGGTGGTCAGTGTCATGCGGAGACTCGTTGCATGCAGGACATACATTGGATATGTCGAGGTCTATTCTGGATAAGTAGGAGTTTAAGCTCTTCGTCTGCGATGGGTGGTGGTTTAACTCCAAGAACGCCACTCACGTAAAGGGAGTCGGTGAAGGTGTTGATGGCTCAACTGTAAATGTCGGTCAGTACCTGTCGGATGTCAGTTGTCTCCTAGGAGGCGGTTCCGCTCCAAGCAGGTGGCTGCAATGGTGATTTCTACGAAAACATCCCAGCAGGAACTGCTTGGAGAGGATTTCATTATGCTCCTTAACTGGGAGCGTCTCACTATGTTGGTGTTCGATGAGAGACATCAAGAGGCATCTCGTCGTGGTCCGGAATGCAGTATTCTGACAAGTCTGTAGTTTCCTTATCTGCGTACCCCTGCATCCTGGCGACCATATTGGTGCGTAATTGAGGACCGGCCGGCCGATTGCCTTGTATGTTGCCAACAACGTTTCTTTGTCTTTTCCCCATGTGCTGCCGACTAGCGACTTGAGGATTTTGTTGCGGCTCTGTATATTGGCGATAATCGCGGTCGTATGGGGAGTGAAGGAGCATAGACTATCAAAACTTACACCTAAAATCTTAGGGTTATTGACAGTCGGAATTTTGACGCCATCAACTGCAATATTACGTTCAAGTCTATACTCCTTCGTCCAGTTCGTAAAAATGGTCGCTGTGGATTTTGTGGGGAAAAGTGTGAGGTTCCGTGCAGTGAAGAAACGAGGAAGGTCGGAGAGGTAGTTGTTTACTTTCGAACACATGCCATCGATTCCATTGCACGACGTCAACATCGTGCAATCATCTGCGTACGAGGTTATGGAAACTCCTTCTGGTGGCTGTGTGAGTTTCGAGATGTAGAAGTTAAACAGTAACGGGGAGAGGACACCACTCTGCGGTTCCTCCTGTTTAATTCTTCTCAGTTTAGATGTTTCACCTCGCAGTAGTAGGGACGATTGTCGCCCGTTCAGGTAGTTCATGGTCCACCTCTTCAGTCCTGGGGGAAGCGTAGTTTTCTCAATGTCCTGCAGTAGCGTTGTGTTGTTGACTGTGTCAAAAGCTTTTGACAAGCCCAATGCTACGAGGATCGCTCTCTCACAGGGTGGTTTTTGGTTAAGGCCACGAACTATCTGAGCGTTTATGACGCTAAGTGCTCTGGTGGTGCTGTGCACTTTTCGGAATCTATGCTGGTGGCTTGCTAGGCTCAGGTGGTGGGTGAAGGTCTGGAGTAGCAAGGCCTCAAGTTTCTTCATTACTGGGGAAAGGAGAGTTATCGGACGATAGGACCCGCTTTGTTCCCGGGTTTCCCCGGTTTCAGTAATGGGACCACTCTTCCGACTTTGCACACATCGGGTATTTGAAGAGTGTTCAGCGACAGGTTGAAGACCTTGGTGAGATAGCTTACTCCCGTCGAGCCTAGATGCTTTAGCATAAGCATGTTGATTCCATCAGTGCCAATGGATTTAGAAAATTTTGATTTGTTGATGACATTCTGAACCTCCTCATCGGTGAAAGTAAGTGGCGCGCAGTCGTTTGGCATTTTGCGCAGCCGTAGGTTAACACATCGCTTGGTTTTGTCTACCGAAGGGTGCAGTGTAAACTGCCGGCTAAAATAGCTCGCGCACTTCTTCGGGTCCCAAGAAGCATGACCATTGAATTAAACTTCAACGAGGTCGTCATGTCTCTTCGGGTTAGACAAAGCCTTGACAGTAGCCCAAAGCTTACTCAAACCGGTGTAGAGGTTGCAGGACTTCAGGTGTTCTATCCATTTCGTCCGCTTATGTTGGTTTACCAATCGCCGAATCTCCAAATTGAGATCCCTTATTCGGGGATCCCCGGGATCGGAATGGCGTAAGGTGTAGCGCTCATTAGCTAAAACGGCTACTTCGGCTGAGAAATTGGTTCGGAGTTCCGCTATTCATTCAGCCGGGATGAAGCGAATGGTAGCTGCTGCGATCACCTTGCGGAATCGACGTTCGCAACGGATACGTCCGAAGGAATGAAAAGAGCTATGAAGGTGCTCTCAGTAAATTCTGTAAAGCCGACCCAGTTGGCTTTGTTAAAGTTAACGAAGGTGCGGTTGTCCACAGAAACAAAATCGGGAGGTTTCCCGATAGAGATAATTATGGGCAGGTGGTCTGATGCGAGAGTTAACATAGGTCGCCAGGTTATGGTATTTATCAGACCACCACTAGCAATGGTAATATCGGGCGAGCTATTACAGGTGCCCATAACTCTGATGGGGGCTTCGTCATTCATTGTGCAAAATGTCGAATCGTCAATCTGTTCCGTCAGCTCCATCCTCCTGCGATCATTTGACAGGTAGGAATGCTAAAGATCGTGGTGCGCGTTAAAGTCGCCTAGTACCAGACGGTTTTCACCACGAAGGAGCGCAATGTATATTCGGGTGATATCATGTAGGGTAACATGTAACTGGGGGATGTATGTATTAAATATTTCCTATAGCTATACCCCGACATAGTGGGAGCTATGCTGCCTGTTTGAGCTCCTGGGGACCGTGGAGGTCCTCTGTTGGCCACTCGTGGTGAGTGGCGGCGCGGGCCGGGAACTATGTGCAGATTGCATAGCCGTAGAGGCTGGTGTCGCAGTATTGCGTAGGCAACATGGGGCCACGCAACTCATGGTCCACCCCCTGTGGGTCTTAAGGCCTGAACAGGTCTTAAGATGGCTCCATCCATTGCATGTATTACACATGACCGAGGTTTTGCGCAAACGCAGCAGAAAAACTCCTCCGGGCCCGGGTTGGACTCAATGCCAGCACAAGACAGGAGAATACGGAGCAACCCTGCTGCAACCACAGATTAACACTTACTTATCCAAATGGGGTTAGATCGCCGAAAAAACAGCCCTTGGTCGAATGAAATCCGAGTCAATTCCGGTGCGTAGAACCGGCTGCCGTTGGAATTGCGAAGAGGCTTGTCCATGATTCCAGCTGCTGGCTGAAATTGACTGGTAGTTGGTTCCTCCACTCGTTGGGGCTTATCATTTTTCACAGGTTCTCCGGGTTGCTGAGTGTTTTCAGTGTCTTCTTTGGCGATGTACTTTTATGCTGACTTGAGCATATCCAAAGAGAAACAGAGTTGCACATTGGAGCTGCCTTGAGCGTTCTGTGCCACCTTTCTGCCTTCTTCCATTTGATTGCGGAGGATAGGGCGTTGTTCTTATGCGATGGGCACCAATCAGCCGTGTCAAAGCCGGGAAGAGCGCAGACCAAACTGGGACCTTGATCTGTGGTGATGGTGAGCGTTGAGCCGAACTGAGTAATCCAGTTTGAGTTGAAAGCAGTGCAAACAACGTCAGCGATCATATCCTTCAGGGGAACAGCAACGGACCATCTGGAAAATCTATCTATCACTGTTAAACAATACCTGAGATGATTGACAACTGGAAGTTCACTGGGATATGAGAGATGGACTGTGTCGAAGGCCACTTGGCGAAGATTTTTGGGAATGAAAGGTCTTACTACACCAGATGATATGTCACAAATAAATTGAGGTATTTTCGTCAATTGATAGACGTTGAAATTTCAAAATGGTGTTGTTGCGAATAAGCTGCTGAAATTCTTCATCCTCTTGTTACTCATGCTGAATTCTTTCGGCACTCAACATGGTCGGCATGTATGCTACTGATCCTGGATAGGGCGTCAGCTTCCATGTTCTCTCCACGTTTGAGGTAAACGATCTCAGTGGTGAACTGGGAGATATAATCGAGCTGGTTTAGCTGTAGTGGTGAAGCTCTGCTGGAGCTCTGTGCGAAAGCGTAGATTAGAGGCTTGTGATCCGTTTTTATGATAAAGGGTCGACACGCTGCAAATATTGCTAACAGCTCTCTATCGTACGTGCTGTACTTCACCTCTGTGGGGCAGAGCACCCTAGACAAAAATCCAATTAGCTTCCAGATGCTATCCTCTAACAATGCGCCTATGGCTGATTCGGATGCGTCAGTTGTGAGAGAGAGAGAGAAAGAGGCGGTAGATGAAAGAAATGTTCTAGTTGCTGCTGCAACACTCTTCTAGGGCTTTTTCAGCCTCTGGTGTCCAAGGCACTTTGCGTCTGCCGTTTTTCTTGGCATTTTTTAAAAAGGAATTCAATGGTGCCTGTAGTTGTGAAGTATTGGGAATACATTTGCGGTAGTAATTCATCATCCCCAGGAATCTACGAAGATCGGTGATGGTCTCAGGCTTGGGAAATGACAGGATCGTGTCAATGCGTTCAACTGGAGGTTTGTATCCGTCCTTGTTAATTGTATAACCAAAATATGTCACATCTTCTTTTGATAACTGGAATTCATTGTGAGTTTGTTGGCGCATAGTACGTTGAATATATGTTCTAGATGCTGGAAATGTTTCTCATGGGTTTCAGAAGCCACTATGAGGTTATCAATGAAACAGCCAACAAAGTCCAAACCTCTTAAGATGTTGTCCATGTGGCGCTGAAAGGTTTAGGTTGCATTGTGTAGTCCCGGCGGCATTCCCAGGAATTCAAAAGAACCGAAAGGTGTTGTGACTGTTGTCTTCTCGATGTCTTCTGGAGCCACAGGAATCTGATGACATGCACGAGTGAGATCGATTGCTGAAAAAAATTTATTTCCGTGGAGGCGCTGAAATAAGTCTTTAGCGGCAGGTCCTGGGTGGGTCGCCAGCCCCCCAGCTTCTTGGGTACCATGTGGATGGGACTGGCCCAGTTGCTGCTAGAAGGTTGAGTCACTCTAAGCTCTAGGAGCAGGTTGTTGTCATTTTTTGCTGCTTTTAGTTTGTCACCGGCTAGTCGGCGGACTCGTTCGGCTACCGGATGGCCCGTGGTGACAATGTTCTAAACCACGTCAACCATGCTGTGAGAAGCTGATGTGACGCTGGGTTTGGTGATATCAATAAAACGGCTTAGTAAGTCGACATACCTGTTATCGGTATGGGTGTTGAAAAGGGCTTGCTGATCCGCTGTCGAAATACCATATTCCGTGGTTTCAGCAAGTTTTCCCGTCGTAGTGAGTGATGCTAACCGGTCGATGTTTTTTAGCTCTATCAGTAGGCCATAGTGTACGATGAAGTCAGCCTCAATGATCGCAGACTGAACGTCAGCGATTATGTAGGGCCATGTGAAAGCTCGACGAAGACCAAGGTTGAGGGTGACTAGTTGATGACCGTATGAATTGAAGCTAGTTGACTTTGCTGCGTAAAGTTTAAATTCCGACGGTAGTAGTTTGAGCTGGAAAAGCCTGGATGCTGGTTGACATAACCTAAAAACTGGTGTGGTTTTCTATGGCACTGTCTGCAGCTTTGGCGAGCTGGTCAAGCGTGCTGTTATTCTGAACGGCTTTGAGGATTTTGCATACGATGTCAGGCAGCAGCGCCAACCACTTACTGCGAAGAAGCTCTTCTGATGCTCTGTTGTCAGCCAGGGTCCTCATCTCGCTGAGAAGCTGGCTAGGCTTCCGATTCCCGAGTTCAAGCTCTGTCAACAGCTTGTACAATTGGCGATCAACTGAATCGGTGAATCGTTTTATGAGATTGGTTTATAAATAGATGTACTTATCTTGAACTGGTGGTGCCCTGATGATGTCCGACACCTCCTTGAGTATTCAGGCTTCAAGGCGCCGACGGCTGCCTGGTACATAGTATTGTCGTTCGTGATATTTCGCGACCCCAGCTATGCCTCCACCTGAATGAAGCAGAGCTCGGGATCGTTGGTGCAGAATTCAGGGTGTCTGAGTTGTGTGACTGCCATAATTTGAGCATCGTTATTAGATTGGATAGTGATTGTTATAGTTGCCTTGTACCGCATTGAAATTAATGTTTGCACCAGATGGTGTGTTGGTCTGTGACAGGAATGCTAGTTGCTGTGTCGCTGAAAAGTACGTTCTGAGCGTCTCCGGATTATAAAGAATTTTGTAGCAGCAGGTCGTCTCGCCGCTGTTGTTGCATATCTGCTACCCTTTGGTCTTGTTGATTTTGCTCACGGCAAACAGGTGAACGATCGAGAGTAATTTTTGTTGTGCTTATAGTAACATGTGAACATTATTGGGATTAGTTTGACGCAATCGGGGTCACCAATTTTAGCGTTAAAAGTTTTATTACTCCAATGGTATCAAATGACTTTTATATGAAATACAATAACACTTTGAAACTATTACTTTAAAAATGCACGTTTTTATCGTTCGTTAGCTAGGAACGCCCTCTACCGAATCCAGTCGGTGTGCGCATGCTCTAAAGTACAGTCGCGGCGGAAGAAAATCAGTACTATTACTTTCCGGACAAACCCTGTTTGCGTACATACAATAATTAATCTGACTGGATGTGCAGCACACATCCCGACGTATTCACCGTCAAATTTCAGTACAAGATTTATTTCTTCACATAAACCACCTACTAAATAGTCAGAACCAAGTCTAAAGATTTGGTTTAGATAGGTGAGCCCGTTCTTGAGTTATAAAATTACAACGAAAAGTGATTTTTATATATTGCTAGTCGAATAAGTCTTTTCGTATTTCTAATCAAACTACAACTTATTTTTTTTATGTATATACTAATAAATAAATTAAGAAATATGTACCATTTTCATCGACCACTTTTTGGCATTTTTCCACCAGAGACATTATTCCATCAGTGTAAATCGAAATTTCGAAATTTTCCAGAACGTAAGCGAGTGAACCATTGTTATGCTACACGAACTGATACAGCATCGTCTCATCTTGGTGACTTGCGTGGCATTCTTTTTTTTATATAAAAATTTTAAAATATAGCAAATTTCTTCATTATTTTCACACATTTTTGAACAGCTGTAACTTTTTTTCAGCTTCCCCCACTTTAGTTTTGTTTTGGTTAAAGGAACTTAAAATCTCACATTTCCAACACTTTATGGTATGTCACAATGTGATTGGTAGCACTGGAGATATACGACCGCAACGACATCTATTGACAAAATATGAAAAGATTTTTTCGACTACCCAATATATATCTTAATTGAATTACTACAAAAAATGTGATAAATGAAAAACCGCTCGACCGATTTTTTGCAAACTTCACATAACTGGTCTAGTTTTGTTTGGATAGGTCAGCCCGTTCTTGAGTAATATTATGATTTATTTATTATGAGAAATTTATAAAGTAGTATTAAACCTAATATTAAAAGAGGGTAAGAGCTATTACGTTTTAAGTTATAAAATTACAACGAAAAGTGGCATTGCTTTATATACATATATGTATATAAATTTTTGTTTTGAATAGAAATGAACAAAAATTAAACATTGAATTAAAGTTATGGTAAATGTAGTGAAGTTTAGGTCCCCCAACGAAGGAAGCCACAATAAAAGGATTCCGATTTAATTTCTTTTGTGATACCGTTGTTTATTTTTATATACTTCACTAATTCGTTTGTAAAAATTTATTTTATATAATATAGTGAAACAATAGTTTTAATTCAATATTTAACTTACAAAACAATTTCAAACTGACAATGGGATAACCTTAGTATACCGTCCCAGAATATCGGGAATAAAATAGGTATGGTCGGATAGAGGAGGCTCTCCAAATCGAGAATATATAGCCTCGAAAAGCCGCGGGAAACTTATAGTTTTCGAGATATTTGGGTTTAAAGTTGAAAACTACCACTATTTGAAGTAGGTATTATTTCGATTTGAATATAATTTTA
The DNA here is from genome assembly GCF_024586455.1 of Bactrocera neohumeralis. Classification (NCBI taxonomy): domain Eukaryota; kingdom Metazoa; phylum Arthropoda; class Insecta; order Diptera; family Tephritidae; genus Bactrocera; species Bactrocera neohumeralis. The sequence continues at coordinate 59,670,071 of NC_065922.1, forward strand.
CACTTATATTTTGCATTTTTATGTTCACTAACACTTCACTAATTCGTTTGTACACATTTATTTAACATTATGTATTGCAAAATTAGTTTTATATTAATATTAAACTTATTGTTCAATTCTATTTATTTAACAACAACCAAAGTGTTGCAATCTGTCAAATAATCAGTGTTATCTTATAGACCTCTATTGTAAATAAACTAAAAGAATTAAAGAGAGTAGATTATACTAAAAAAAAAAGTATTAAAAACCTAAATAAAAAGGTATAAATAAAGAAGAAGAAATTTTGTTGTCTTGTTTTACAATGTTTGGATATATTTTTTTGTCAAACATATTCTACTACTAAATCCGTAACGTTTTCGGGATTATTGCAGTTGCCTTTCACAAAAAAATCTTTTTATTACCCGCCACTGTGGTGTGTCAAGTTTTCTCGCGTAGAACTGGAGACCTGGTCGATCCAACACTGGGGTGTGTAAAGTTTTTTTTTTCAGGTAAAACTCTTTTTTTGCGTCGGCGGGCTTCGGCTGCGGTTAAAAAAATTAACCCTGGACAGTACAACACCGGGGTGTGTGTCAAGATTTTTTTTCCTGTAAAATTCCGTTTTACTAATCTTTCTTTCTATTTTATTTTTGTTAGTTTGTAAAATATATTAACATGGTAACACTTTTTGACAGTTTCAAACTCTTTTGTGTTTGTTAAATAAATATAATTTTTGCACAATATAAATGTATAATAGATATAAAAGTGCGAAATATAAGTGTAGAATTATTTCTAAATCGAAAAATACGTAATTCAAATAGTGTTAATTTTCAACTTTAACCGCAAATATCTCGAAAATTAAACATTCTAAAGCCGACCCCTGACAATACCCAGTGTTAACATATTCATTTTGCATACGAACAAAAATAATGATTACATCCCTAAAACAGAGACCATAATCGGTGATGGACAACGTCCGGCGTGTTTAACGTGGTACCTATTGACGATAGTCTTACCCCACGGCGCTCAAAAGCACAGCAGGTCGAATTAATGCGTTCAACAACGCCCTGAATATTCCAGCCATTTTTCAGTACCAATCGGCAGTGTGAAATGGACATACTAACCACATTGGTAGGGTTCGAGGCCCATTTAAAACTTCTGCAGTACTTTGTGTCCGGCATCCGGTTGCAATGCAACTCCATATTGAACTGGCAAAAGTCGGCTCTTCCCGCATTCGGGTATTTTCAACAACCACCTCGATGCTTGCCGAAAGGCAGTGCCGCATGTGCAGGTTGAACTACACTCCAAGAGATCCTACTCCCCGTGATACCAGAATTAAGACTCCGGTTAGAGCTCGGTTACTACCAGTTGAGCTTCGATACTGCTCTGGACTGGTGACCAGGGGTTGGACCCTAACGCTAACCCTTATTCCAAGTAAAACCTTTTCGCCGCCTAAACAATTCACACACAAACGTCCATCAGTCCACTTAATTCCCCATACCCCCGAGATTCCTAATGAACTTGTACATCAGGTATTCTGCAATAACATGCACCCAATCCATAAACGATGAATTGCCAGCTCCCACATGGACTCTTTTGTCGCCCAAATCGGTGTTTTGTGGACGAAGGGACGACTGGTAATCGAGTGGCAGGCTTTGTGTTATTGTTAGTAATAGTTCGCTGCTACCCTATTTAGCACTGCTGTTCTTTTTGAAACTCTTTTCATGGTTGCAATAGCGCTCGGTTTCAATTGAATATATTCGATATGTTCGTAAATTTGAATTTTGTTATCTACTTTTTGTATGCTTAGAAAAATAGGAATGGTGAATACTGATTAAAATACGATACTTAATTCAATTCTTTTCATTAGAAATTTTAAATGTATAAATATATATAAATGAATTTTAATAAAAAAGGAGTTACCTTTACTGATTTCAATTTATATAAAACCATTAAAATGCATTAATTTTTTTGTTTTGTCCGATTCGAATATAATTTTATCTAAAACTAGAAATGTAATTAATACATGAATATTTTATATAAACAGAAATAAATATAAAGATAAAACATATAGAGTAACAGAATTGCGGGCTTTTAATATTTTGCAAAAAAGTAAGAAATTCTCGTCATAAATAAATAAGATTAGAGAATTAAGTATTTCTTTGAAAATATTAATAGCGGACATTATACATATTCTACCACATTCAGGGTAATTCTTTTTAGGCAAGATGTGAGGCCAATATAAAAATTAACTATGCACACTCTCTAAGTGTCTCATAGCCGAACCGCACAAACATTTGCGAAAATTGTTTGAAAAGAACGACAAAAGCTCTACTCAAGTTGCTAGACTCATTCCACGTGTTATTGCACAGAATGACACCAAAAGAGAACTTCTGATAAAGAGCGACAAATGAGTCCCCATTGCAACGCCATCTAAGTCATCCGGCCGTTATCATACAACGTTGCACAGAGAGAAGTTTTTGGCGACCTGAGGTCGTCATCGTTGTTTCCCACCATATTGCGATACATAAGGGGCACAAGCCACGATATATGGTGTGAACAGCACGTCGTACTTTGCCTACGATTGCCTGCAGTCGCGTCTTCACGCTCGCCAAGTGTGGAGTGAAACATATTTTTTTCACTCATAGTTAGCCCTAGGTACTTGACTTGCGTCACATACTTGATGTTGAATCCATTCACAATCGGTGGACGATCCGGCGGCATTGCCACCGTTTTTTCATAGAAACCAAAATATTTACAATTACTAAAAATTGTTCTCCGAGATCCGGAATTCTGTCCGAAAAGTAACTCTGCCAAAGAGTAATTTCCGTACATCCAAGCACTTCCAGTCGTTGTACCACTCGATCCCAGCTTAGGTAGTCGAACACCCCCTTGCTATAATAGGAATACTTCATTCCTATTTTCCAGAGCCAATACTTTTCCAAGTACTAGAATGAGACTGATGCCCAGATAAGGATGGGGGATTTTCAGAAAGAGAACGACTTTAGTACTTTTCCACTTGCGTGGAAAATATCCCCCACACACACACTTTTCGTAAATGGCTTCCAGGTATGTTGTCCAGGTATGTGGTCCAAACCATCAAGATCTGGGGACCGTTTAGACTTAACCAAGCAAAAGGCGTACCCCTACTCCCCATCATCTAATGACGGGTCACATTCTTCTTGTGCTTGAGGTACCTGTACCTCCGATCTAGGAAAGAACGAACGTAACAGAACTCTCGCAAACTCGATCCACGTCATCGACGCGGAGAGAGGTGATTTCCTGGCCTCAGGGGTTGTTCCTATTTCCCCTAATAAAACTTCTCCACTTTTTAATGTTTTCCAATATTTCCTTGTATTCCCTCATCGCACAACTAAATTCATACCTAAGCTGGGATAGCTTGTCAGAATTGATTGATTTTCCTAACCATAAAACTTTCACATTTCCTCAGAACCCTATCATTCACCGCCCAGACTTATTTATAAAGCCGAGCAATTTACTCGTCTACCCCCAACTTTTCAAAACTCCCTAAGCAGTATTTCCAATACCACTTCTGCTTCCCTAAGAGGGAGCCCATATTGATTCAGGTTGATACCAGAGTATTAGGAGGCTAGCTAAATTTGCAGTACAAACCCCTTCACCACGACAACTGCGACACATACCCCCAGTTGTGAAGATTCCACCGCTACGCAATCGTGAACTAACACTAACTAATACTGCGGCTTTCGCACTAAAGTCCGTGAAGACCTTGAAACTTTCAGAAAGACCCGAAGGGCTGCTGGAGGAAGGCAATACCACACCCACCCTCAGTCATACAGCCCCCCAACTCACACATTACGGTATACGATGCCTGGCAGTTTAATTGTAACAATGTTGGTGCATGAGCCTGTGCTGTGGTAATCGGTACTAGGGTCTGGAATATAACCCCGTTTGAGGTGTACGATGAGCCCGTATTAGTGCAGGGGATATGAACTGATTATTGGATACGGAAACTTGCCGATGCAAGATATCAGCGTAAAGCTCGAAGGAGGCCGATGTTGAGTGTGGGACCTTCTTTGCGATATGTTTCTTTCTTGCTGCCGTTTGCAGTGATAGTTGAGTTTACTAACCAGGTTCCCCAGCTGTTTGGTTATATCCTCAAGTTGTTTTTGCATCGAATTATCAGAAGCATAATTGGTTGGCATTAGAGATCTGCTTTTGGATCTTGGTTATATTTTGTCTCCCTTACTTGCTTGCTAACAGATCGTGTTTGTCGTTTTCGAGTACACCTGTAGCTGGCTGCCAACCAGTCTTTTGATTTCCGTTAAAAGTTCGGATTTACGCCGATTGCCTAATTCAATTCTTAAGTAATTTTCTTAAAGCGACGTTGCTGCAAAATTAAAAAAATTATTTTTCAGTATTTCCATGGGTGAAAGATACTTATTGATTAACTACGGCCCTGTACCTAGTCCAGTCGGATGTGATTATTCGCAGCTGGAATTGCGCCTTGATTGCTGCAAACTACAGTTCCATCTACTGATGTCAGAACGGTGGTAGCTCCAGCCTCTCCAGTGAATTGACGTGTGCGACCAGTTGAAGGGGTTTGTACAGGGATTGGGTCGAAGAACTTATGCGTTTTAGTCCCATTGATGTTGGAGGTTTTAGTAGGTGGTAGGTCTGCTTGATCGCTTTAAATTTGACGAAAAAATATCGGAGCTTGTTATTAAAAAAACTCAGAAATTTAACGTAACGGGTTTTTCAATAAGAGCGCTACAAAAGTTTTTTTAAATAAAAAAAAACGGCCGGAAGAGACGAGTAAATCCGGTTGACTGTTTGTCCATCCGTTCGCCTGTCTGAGCAAGTTGTAATTTGAGTATAAATTGAGATATCGTCACACGTGTTCATTGTGAAATTTTACATTTAAGTTGGCACTAGAGGGCTTCATAGGAGTCGGTGTCAAAATCGGAAAATGGGCGGGGCACCTTTAGGTGAAATAACATGTCGCCCGACCTAGTCTACCAATTTCACTACAGGTAGGCAGCTTTATCATCACATTTCTGTAATATGCTGCGATAATGGGTGAAATGGAACTACATATAGCAACGCCCCCACTTCCTATATAATACATCCGATTCATTCACTTCTAAGCTCTAAAGTATATATCGGGATAAAACTATCTTAAGGGGGGTAAGGTTTGTTTCGTCGAAAAAAGACCTTTTTTCATGAATTTTTTTAGAAAAAATTATTGCTGTAGGTTTATTTTACTTATTATTATATGAAAGTACAATATTTGAAGGATACTAAAATTTTTGGAAAAACTCGACGTCATTCGAGAGCTATATATACATACATATGTAGAATATTTGTACAAAATTTCAAAACGATCGATGCAGTAGTTTTTTCTGTAGGCTGGTCACCGACTTTAAAAATGACATATTTGGGAAAACCGATTCAAAGTTTTTACCGCTCAGCGCAGGTAGCTGGAAGGCGCGCAAACTTAAGTTAGAGGTACCGTTATTCAACCTGCTGTAACTTCGTTAGTTTTTCTCCGAATGACCTAAAACTTCAGTTAAACGTTCAGAAAAAAAATAAAAAAAAAAAAATTGTCAAACCTTACCCCCCCTTAAGTATAAAAATGATCAAAATCGGGCCTAAAGCCCCTATATATCGAAAACCAGAGTTCATATGGCAGGATTTTCAAAACATCAAGTTGACCATATATGTACATATGTATGTACATATTGGTAATGGTATGTGAGGAACCTTAATGAAACTCAGAGAGCATCTGTTTTATTAGCTATTGGTAGTAATGCTAAAAGTATATAAAATGAAGTAAATGTTACTCCTATACCATATAAATTGACTGAAAATATAATATTGGAAAGTAATATACTTATTACTATCAGTTCGGGTGTAATCGAACATTTTATACTCTGGTAAATTGTAAGATCTTCAGATCTTCGCAAAAGAATTTATGTGAGGGCTAAGGGAAGTGTTGACTTGATTTCACCCATTTTTGACAAATTTTTGGATGTAAGATGAAATACCGCGATGAATTACCGCGGGGATTTTGTGTCTATTTCTGATAACTTCATTCATGTTTGATTTGTAACTATACTATAAAGTAAAACAATCATATGGATTTTAAAAGTTTAGTATATGGGAATTAGGCGTGCTTGGCATCCAATTTGCGCCGTTTTTACAATATATCATGGGAATATTTAGAAAACCTCACACACCAATGGTTGAGATCTGTCAAGTAGTTCCCGAGTTATATTCAATTATTTCATTAAGTTATCACACTTTTAACGGTTTTCAACATAACTTATGCACCAGACGTCATAAGTCTACACTTCTCTTCAAAATAAATGTTTACTGCTTTAAATCATAGGAATTATTATTTCAATAATAAACTTTTATATATACCAATATTATCAATAAGCTCAGATGCTAACGGTACTTATCATGCCACACAGACAGGAGTCGCCCTAATTAACGGGACTTTTGTTGGCACACCAAAGAAATGCGTCAAGAGTGTGCGCTCATCTCGTTTCACTTCTACATAGTTATTGTATCGTACAATCTTCGAATTAATAAAAAACTCTTACCTTATTCTAATTTTGTAGATTTTTAAATCGAAAAAAATTTAAAGCGGTGAAACGCAAATTATTATTAAATTGCACAATAAAGGTCCAAAATAACCGATAAATAGTAAAACCCGTCGATAGAAATTGAACATCAGGTTGGACAAATATCAACAACTTTGTAAATAAAAGGTATTAGGACGTTATCAAGAAGCCATAACCTGACAATTTTCGCTGAATGTTTAGAGTCGTTGTCTCGTTGAAAAGAAAATTTATACCTAGACCCAATTTTATGGCACTTTGTATGTTATAAATTATTAAAATTTGCACTTTTGCCAATAGTAGATACAATACATTCAAAGTTTCCTATCATACTAGCTCTCTCGTTTTCCCACATCGTAACACCCATTCCATGGTATTTGATTGAAGATAGGAAATTTTTTTATTGAGTGCTTTAACCGATCTTCTCCACGCGATTTTCTGCTGTTTGATTCCAAACAGACTAAACTTATTCTAGCCGGAGAATAAAGCTTCATTCAAAATTCAAAACTTTCGTGGCATATTTTAATATTGCCTCAGCGATACATCTTTATCTTTTACCCAAGGAGATATGGGTTTTTTCAAGCATAATTGCCTGGGGTCGAATCGTTACATCCGTGCACGGATCGGCAAACATACGAAAGAAAATTACGTGATACGTCAATCGTATGGGGTGATTGGTAAACGGATCGTAATGTATTTTCAATTCACAATAGTTTTTAAATTCCACATTGCTTTAGATCGTATTTTTAAGTCACAATAGATGTGGAACTGTCAAAACTGTTGCGAAATTTTCAATAAACTAACAAAAGCTAATTGAATATAAAAATGGATCCAACTTTGTTTTTTTATTTGAGCTCTAGTGAAAGTGATGGGGATAAAAAAATAGTGCGGAGATAGCTAAGAGATCGTAGCAATAGCGTAGGTATAAAAAAAAAAACAAATTATGAATCCTTATAACAAAATTTTGTAGATGTATCGTTGAACAAGTGGAAGATTTGCTAACGTTTGTGAAGCATTACATAACATCTGCATAAAATTTAAAATAAGTTACGACCCTCAAAATTGCGATTCTTATCACACACAAGAAATGGACCCGGGGTAGCGAACCGTCTCACCGCAATCAACCAAATAAAGTATTTTTTAATAAGTTGAATTCAAAAATGTATGTATATGTCCTTAACCTTGTAAATAATTTTATTTTTAATAGCAACTAAAATACAAAAAATTGGTTCATATTTTTTTTTTTTTTTTTAATTTTTAATGAGATATTCCATTAATTTGTTTCTTGTTTATGTTCTTTATTACTAAAAATTATAAAAAGCATAAAATTTAAAAAAATTTGCTTACATTTACATAAATTTGTCTATTGCGAGTGGTAGTTTTCGTTCGAATGACGATTCGAACGAACGGATACGTTTATATAATCGTTTACGTATGTCATCATGCTAGATTACGATAGAAGCGTTACGATCACGTATGTCATAGTACGAAATGCAGGCTTTTACGTGACGAGTAATACGTTCACGGATGTAACGATTCGACCCAGGCTCCCTTGAAAATTATTACGGTGAAAAAGTTTATGGTCTTTTGCAACTATTGCTGAGCTTTAAAGGTCACCTAGGTCGGAATTATTCCGACTTTTACCTTCACTACGGACACAACAAACCTCACTTCTCTTTGTGTCAGGTTAGGAGAGTGCCCAGATCTTAGCTTAGAAGTGATTATTACACCGTTTGCAAAGTCTTCGACCAGATGTTCAATTTCCACGGGTTTTACTATTAGCCGGATATTTTGGAACTTTTTTGTGCAATTTAATAGCAATTTAACCTTTTTATACTCTTGCAACATGTTGCTACAAAGTTTTGTTCACCTAACGTACGTATCACCTAAAATTAATTGAGATAGATATAGGGTTATATATATGTATATAAAATGTTGAATGTCTGTCTGTCCGACCGTACAAGCTGTAACTTGAGTAAAATTTGAGATATCTTGATGAAACTTAGTATGCAGGTTCCTAAAAATAATTACGAATTCGTAGATGGACATAATCGGACCATTGCCATGGCCACAAACAAGATATAAAACTGAAATTTGGCACAGGGGACGTGTGGATAAAAAACTTTGAAAAAGTGGTTGTGACCCTCTAATATGCTTGATGTAGATATCTCCTAAAGCTCGAATATTATAAGTACTCCTAGCGACATTGTGAAATTGGATGAAATCGGAAAATAACCCCGTTTAGTCCCCATACAACGGTATTGTTCTAAACTACCTCCGAGATGGTATAAGGGAGCTTTATGAGAGTCGGTGTGCAAATTGGACGATGGACTTGGCACCACCCACTTTATAGTGAAATCCTATATCTTTTGACCCGACTGACCGATTTCGACTAAATACGTAGTATTCTTCTCACATTTCTAGGTCACATTGTGAAAATGGTGGAAATCGGAGCTACTTCTCATCCAACACAATATTAAATCCCATTTGATTCTTTTACTTTCCCGTACACAAATCAGGAAGCAATTGGTATAAAAGAATAAAACTTTGCACCAAAGCGTGTTTTACTCATAACATTATATCTTTGTGCCTAAAATATGTATATACAATTGGGCCAAAACTTGACCTAGTCTCCATATATCTATTACCAGGATTTTCGAACATCCGGTTTACTTTTCTTCTTATGATTAGTAATTGTATGTGAGACACCTAAGTGAAACCCAAGGAACATTATTTGTGGCATGATAATAGTTAATAGATCAAATCGAGTCGATACTATCCCAACTCCCATATACTACGTATAATGAATTTCGTATCGTTATAGCCGAGTTAACAACAGCGCGCCAGTCGTTTCTGCTTTTTGCAATGTGCCACCAATAAGAGATTCCAAGCGAAGCCATATCAAAGTATAAAAGAGCAAAATAAAGAAATTAACAATTATTTAATATAATATAAAATAAACGAATTATTTGCAAATTAAAAATTCCAGACTTTTGTTTCATTGTAATAATAAAAATCTTACATATTTTATTATGAAAAACTGTTTTTTTAATATTTATAGATTAAGTGTTTAGTTTTTAATTCGACTTCTCGAAGTAAATTATAGTTATTTAACTTCAACTTTTCAGTATCACTTTTGAATTTTTGTTGATAAATTTTTTGTTTATATAGACATTTTCAAAGGTTAGTAGGTTTCAATATTTTAAACATATTTTTTATATTAAAATTTATTATCGTTCAATATCGAGATATTCTGGAATACAATTTGGTTTTCGATTTGTTGTTCAAGCAGAGTCTGGTGCTTTTTGGGCGGTGGGTCTGCCACTTTAGAAAATTGTGATAGTTCACTGTTTTATGTAATTGGTTCGTTAGAGTCTGCATTTACCTCCGACATGCTGCACCAAATATTTATTGACAATAACTCACTAACTTGTTGCTCTAACTTTGATAAGGGTATGAAAAGTGTAGGATATTTTTTTTTGTTTCGTCGCATTTTTGCCTTTAAGTGAATCTTATAGTCTGCTCAAACCTTTAATTGATTGCATTTAGTCACAATTATAATTTATCTGTGCAATTATTGCAGTTACCTTTTTCCATCCCGCGACGTCGCGCAATGGTATTCCGACTGGAAACGGGAAATTTAAATTGTTTTGGTCGAGTTTGTTGTTTTGTTTTTGGTCCTTAACAGTAAATTTATGCAAAATAGTTCGCCGTTATATATTTCAGTAGCAATTAAAACAACTAACTTATATTTGAAACTTACATTTTCAAACAATGCGACTTTTTTATACTTGAAGCACAAAAATTACGAATGTAACGTATGATATCTCATACAGCTCATCGTTCGATCGAATGCGGTATTCGCCGTGGCTAACGCGCAAAGTGCCATAAATTTTCCGCAGAACATTTCTCTCGAAAACTCGTAACGTCTACTCATCAGATATTGTCATCGTCCATGCCTCTGCACCATATAGCAGGACGGGAATAATGAGTGACTTAAAGAGTTTTGTTTTTATTCGTCGAGAAAGCACTTTACTTTTCAATCGCCTACTTAGTCCGAAGTAGCGATTGTTGGTAAGAGATATTGCGTTGGATTTCGAGGCTGACGTTGTTGTTGGTGTTAATGCTGATTCCAAGATAGACTTCGAAGTAATGACTGTCAACAGTGACGTGGGAGCCTAGTCGCGAGTGCGACGACTGTTTGTTTGATGACGAGATATTTTGTCCGATTTCGCCCATCTCCACTCCCCCTCCCTTGAGTGCTAGGGCATATGTGTTCCAAGTTTCATTACAATACCTCAATTTGTACTCATGTTATCGCTTGCACGGACGGACAGATAGTCACTCGGAATTCAACTCGTCTTGTCATCCTAGTCATTTATATACATATATGAACTCCACATTTAAATTATTTTCAAGTGACCGCTATGTGAAGAAAACTGTTACAATTATAAGTTGTGGAAGTCAAACCATACACTAACGTGCAAAATTGTTAGGATTCACTTACTTCATAACACAAAAAACTTATCTGAAATGTGTGCTAAGTCTCTGTCCATGACTGTATATACATATGTACATATATATATCTAATACAGTAAATTTCCCTATTACGGACATTCCTCATAGCCGTACATCTCCCATAACTGGATAAATTTCATGAACACAATGTTTTCATTATTACTTTTATGCCAACTGGACATGACTACGTTCCAATGACCGGACACGGACACTATTTTAGTAATATTTCCTTCTAATTATCTCTGATATACGGACAAGATTTCAAAAAACTTGTCAAGAAAATTGTGAACAATTTGTAGGTCTCACTTTTTTAAATTCTTAGTTTGGGGAAAGTTTGTTTAAGGGGGTATTCTTGTCTAGAATTTTGAAAAAATCGATTTTTTTTATATATCTTGAAAGTTTAGACTTTCAAAAATATGACCTTGGAAGGATTTTTTTTTTTTTTTTTTTTTTTTTTTTCTTTTTTTTTTTTCAAAATTTTATTTTATTTATTGAATCTGCTTTTTCTTAAAGCCTAACAATAAGTTATAAAATCTTAAATCTAATTAAAAACTAGACAGGCTCAAGCAAGTGATTGAGCTGTTTTGGTGATACGTTGCTCCTTAGTACGCTGGCATATCTCTTCTTTTAAGTCGTGTTTGATCGCAGGAATGTACCAAAGCATTAGCCAGAGGGTTTGGGTGATCTCGGAGTTTAGATATATATTTAATTCTGCTGTCTTCTACTTCTTTCTTTACCATAGGGATACCAAGGTCTTTATGGATATTTTCGTTACGCATGTACCATGGTGAACACGTGATTGTTCTAAGCATTTTTGATTGAAACCTTTGTAATATATCAATATTGGTTGCACAGGTCGTACCCCACAGTTGAATGCCATACATCCAAATCGGCTTTATGACCGCATTATACAAAAGCACTTTGTTGTCTAGGCTAAGTTTTGAGTTTTTATTTAAAAGCCAATTTAAATTTGCAGCTCTAATCTTCATACATGTTATTTTACTAGAGATGTGTTTTCTCCACGTGAGCCTTCTATCTAGGTGAATACCAAGATATGTTACTTCGTTCGCTTGGGGTACTAATATATTGTTTATTTTTACTGCCGGGCACATCTTTGGTCTTAGCGAAAATGTAATATGCTTACACTTCTGTTCATTCACGTTTATACGCCAGTTCGCTAGCCACTCTTCGACAGAACTTAAATTCTTCGCTAATATTCGTGATGCTAAAATGTGGCATTTGTTACGGCTCACTATAGCTGTGTCATCCGCAAAAGTTGAAGTTAATATATTATTAGCTGTTGGAAGATCTGCTGTATATATGATGTATAGTGTTGGGCCTAAAACACTGCCCTGGGGTACACCAGCTCTTATCTGTCGTTCATCAGATATGAAATCTCCCACTTTTACCACAAATCGTCTATTTTTTAAATAAGACTCCAATGTTTTATACAGTTCTAAGGGTAGAATTTTTTTAATCTTGTATAAAAGACCTTCGTGCCACACCTTATCAAACGCCTGAGCTACATCTAAAAATATTGCTGAACAGTACTCCCTGTGCTCAAATGCTTTCCTTATCTCGTTAGTAATTCTATTTACTTGCTCTATTGTGCCATGTTTCGCACGAAAACCGAATTGATATATATTTTATATATATATTATTCAAAAATGTATATATTTTCAAAATTGGATTTATTTTCGGAGATACAGCCGATTTTGTGACGTGGCGTCGGTGTTCACTAGAATTGTCTCCTAAACTTTAAACGCGTTTTTATCAAAACTGACGTTTTCGGAACGATACCCACGATTTCTCAGGTTAGAAATTTTTATAGAGTCTTCTTTATAGGCTTGTCTATGGTTGGAACTAGCCCTATCCCCAAATTTTTATTTTTATTATTTTTAAAAAATTCGAAATAGTCAGAAAAAGTGATCCAAAAAAACTTTTTTTTTTCAGGCAGTCCCAATTTTTTGAAAAAAAAATTTCACACTTTTTCGTAGTTCCGGCCATTGCGACATTATTCTAGATTAATAATCTTTCATTTTTTTTTTTTGGTTTCAGATAACTAGGAGGGTTGAAATCATGGGTATGGTCACGTGGAAATTTTTAGAGACCCCCCACTTCGTCAGCTCATAATTTTTGAAATTTTTTAGTTTTTAATTTTTTTCTGTACTCTTCTAAAATTAACAAATAACTAATAAAAAAATGGATAGTGTGGAGATCTGTACCTGTTAAAGAAAGTGACAACTGTCAATGTGTTTTACGTGGGATCCTGCTTATGAAAAGCTTAACTCCACGGTGCTCAAAAGCACAACGGATCAATACAATGCGTCGATAAGCGCCCTGAAAAATGGGTAAGGATTTTCAGTACCAATTGGCAGTGCGGTAAGGACACACTAACCACCTTGGTAGGGCTCGAGGCCCATCTAAAACCTCTGCCGTACTTTGGGTCCGGCACCCGGTTGCAATGCAACTCCACATTCGACTGACAAAGTCAGTTCTTCCCGCTTTGGGTTTTAACCACAGCCACCACGAATCTCCACAAAGGGCCAAACCCAATGAGCAGACTGGAGCGAACTCCAGGGGCTACTTAAAGTCTTTCGTATGACCTTGTAGCCGAGGCTACGACCAGTTGAGCCTCCATACAGCCCTGGACTGGTGGCCAGGATCTTAGTCGCCTCTTACGACAGGCATGCCTTACCGCGGGTATATTCGGTTTCCCCTCGAACCCGGAGGGGTCCCCCCGTACCCGCAGGGGAAAAAAAAAGAAAGTGACAATACGCTTTCATAATTTAGCAACAAGGAAGGCTTTGATGTAACGTGTCTGTGAATACGACATTTAATATTAGATATATATTTGACGCCGACCGTGCCGGACGGAAAGTCCGATAGTTATTAATATAATATTATAATTGTTAGTTATATACATGTATGTATGTATATAAATTATAATAAATCGTGATATCGCAGAATATTACAGATAGTAAAAATATAAATTGCCTTTTTTACGACACTTTAAAAATTACCTGAAATTCATGCTTCTACTTAGACCAGAATACCCCCTTAACGAACAATATGTAAAATCATCACAGCAAACCAGTTGCCTTGCACTGGTGTTTTTCGAGGTGGTTCAACGGAAACTTATGGCATAATGTCATTCATTCACTCCTGGCTGACATTGGCTCGCATATATTAGAAATATAGTTCTGAGTTGTATTTTGACTCGTAAGAATACATTTTGAAAACTCGTGTTTATCACGCCGCATTTATGGACATCTCGCTTAGCCGGACAAAACACTGTGATGTACTCGCAGAACGTCTCTACCACAGCATGGAAAGACGTGAAAATTCCCACAGATATTCGTTTACTACGTTTTACCTCGTTTCTGCAGGATATGCAATATTACTGTCGGTTTTACAATTACAATTAAAGAAATTAAAGTAAATTTTTTTTTGTAAAATAAACTTTAACACTAAAAAAAAAAATCATGAAAAGCGTTAATCAGTCAAAATTTGGTTTAATGCCACTACCATAAAGATGATTATCGTAGTAAAATATTCGTGTACATACGTCATTAGGTAACGGTAAAATTTTCCGAAACTTCCAGTTTTCACATTATTTGGAGCCATAATTCAATTAAAGTCAAAAAAAAACTTTCCATAAAAAAATTGTTTACATTTTGATGATTAAGTATTTATGGGTATTGAGTTATCACTCAAAAACACATTTTGATTGGTTGAAACTTTTTATAACTTCTTTTGAAGGAATGAAACTTTTTTTGAATTATAACCCTTTTGACAAATTGTTGTTTTTGGACTATCGGCACAACGTTATATATTTGAAACATGTTTGGACTGCTTTTAAGGGAAAAACTGAAGAAAACGGTTAGTCTGTTATGTTAAAAAAAAAAAAATAACGAATGTGAGTATATGTACATACATACCGACTTTAAAAAAGCTGAATCTGATTAAAACATTTGGTTCGACAGGTATAAATACTCCTAAATGTGTATTAGCATCTCGGTTTCGCTGGCTTGAATGGTTGGATATTAAGGGAGGGGTCCTAGCCCCTTCCAACTAAAAAAATCTGTTTTTTTGTGATTTTATTTCTTAAATATGGATTGAGGAATTTTATTCGGACCTTTTGTATATTACATAGTACAACAGCTAATCTGGGGGGTGAGAAATTCCAAGTCAGGGTGATGGTACTAGGTCAGTATAGTAAACCCTCAAAGGGTTTGGCGTAAGTATGTGTCAGTTTTTTTTTTACGATACTGACCTAGTACCATCACCCTGACTTGGATTTTCTCACCCCCCAGACAATAATCCCAAAAATGTTCCACAGTGTTATTGAGTACACTTTTGCTAATATGGGGTAATAATAAGCGTCTTAAAAAAAAAAAAAAAAAACAATTTGCGGTGTTCACCATAACTCGGCTGGAAATTATCCGAATATAAAAAACTGAAAAATTAGTCAAATTACAATCAAATCTTCCTCCCAACGTTCTCTGATAATTTTTTTTATTTAAAAATTTTTGGCGGCCATTTAAAGTGTAAACTGTTATTTTCCACTAAAAATTCCGCCATTTTGTGGGTGGAAAACCACCCTTAATGTAAAAAATATTGCTAAACGGTGGGGACGGTATTTTATATGTCAAAAATGCATACAAAGTTTGAAATGAATCGGTAAAATAGTTTTGAGATGACAGTTAACACGGTCTTTGAAAAATTAGTTTTGAGAAAAACGCGTCTAAAGTTTTGAATAGAAAAAGTGACGAAAAAAATTACCCTATATTGTCAAAAGTGTGCTCAATAATGTACAAAAGGTCTGAATAAAATTACTCAATCCATATTTAAGAAATAAATTCGCAAAAAAGTTTTTTTTATCTTGAAACCCAAACCACTCCCTTAACATAAAATGCTACTTTGATGTTGGTTTTCAATTTTGGAAATAGTCACTTGGGGATACATGAGGCGAATAAGGAGGGGTGTTGATGAGAGTATCGCCCCGTTTTGTATGATTTAAGTAAAAAGCTCGGTTATTTTTTGGGACACATTTTAGATGTCGTCAAAACCATTACAATTTTATTTACACTTACATTATAAGTGTGGGCACACAGACAAGACGTATCACATCTGACAACACTGTTTGTCAGTTATTCATTCTCTGTCCATTCTTGGAATTTCAGTTTCAACTGAATTCCTAATTCTTAGTTTTTAGTTTTAAGAAGCGTAACTCATTATACAGACGCCAACAAGAATACAAGTGTTCTTCAATAAATAATCTGTAATTTTATATAATTGTGGTGTTTCATTCGCCACATAAGCATTGATTTTGATAAATATATATAGGGGACTCACAACTTGTTATAACGCTCTGTAAAATCATAAAATCATAAATTTGATTAAAATCATTGTTATTGGATTGAATAAAAAATTAGTTTACACAATTACAATTCTTAACGCTATGTTTTCGTTTCGTTATGACTTATAACATTATGAGACTATATGAAACCCCTAAATATTTTTTAGGAACGGGAAGAGTTCGTCAAAACGCATGGAGCTGCAACTAATGGGGAAGTAACTGCAGATGAGATGAGTGAATTCTACAAGGCATTTTTGGATAAGAACAAAGAAAACCATTTTCGCTACAACTTTTCGTGGTATTTAAAAAATTTTGAAATGCTAAAATTAGCTTTTAGAGTTTCTGTTGTACGAGTAATAAAACGAGTAAAAATGAAAATACTGAAATAAAATGTAAGTTGTTTGTTAAATTTGTTTTAAACTGTTGTTCATTGAATAAAATTAAGTAATGTCAATAAAATAAATAATAATTATTAATCAAAATATAAATTTAAAAAATAGTTCTTAAACTTTTATTGAAAAACAATTATGTTTTTAAGAATACAGAAATAAAATGATTAAATAATACGCTTTTGCCATTGGGTTATTTGGTGTTACCAGGAGTGTAACACCACGCATCTAATTAATATTTTAAACTCTTATATGCACAATAATTATATAAAAAAAGTTTAAAGTTTGTCCAAAAATTAACCACTATTGAATTTTTGTAAATTATTTCCAGGAAAAAAAATTTACCTTTTAAAATTACGCCGCTGAATTCTTTCCCTCACGGTTCACCAATTTTCCGTTAAAGATGTTCGAAACGTTGGCGTTATTTTTGTAGCGATTATCTACAACTCTGTTGGGGAAAGGTAATTCATTTCGAACAACGAAAACATCTTAACATAGACTGCACGACTTCACGGCTTGCAGTTGTCGCTGTCGCTAAAGTAAACCCATTTCTACAAGGTGCGTTCCAAAGTAAGCAGGACGTTTTGAATGTAGCGCCCCTGGTTGCGCCATCTATGTCGACTGGTCGAATTTCGTGAAATTTCATCGATTGGAAGTGAAGTTATTGCGTTTTAAGTGTCAGTATGTTTGTGAACAAAGAGCCAACATTAAATTTTGTTTTAAAATTACCGTGAAAAAAGCTGTATTGAAGCAGAAGGAGACTATCTTGAATAAAATAAATCGATTTTGCCGAAAAAACCATTTGTTCTGTTTTTTTTTAAAGTCCTGTTTACTTTGGAACGCATCTTGTAATTGAATAGGGAATCCTAAAGTAAGAAATGGTTGTTGTTATAATAAAGTAAAAAGTATCGATAATCAAACAGATCTAAGCATTAACATGTTAAAAGAAGAAAAGCAATAAGAAGAGTTAAAAATTGAAGGCGGCAAAAGCGCAATTTTGTGGACAATTTTTGCATTTCAACAGGTAAACTCTTATTTGATAATTATTTAAATGACACCAAATATTTTAAATACGTCCATAAATGAAAACCAAGGCGAAACTGTAACAAAGATAAGCTTTATATGTAGCTTGTGTTGTGTTTTTATAACTAAAACTGAAACTCGTAAATGTGTTCATTAATAATTTATTCGGAGATTGTAGCTATTACAAGATGCTCTATACCTTCCCTTGCATCGTAATCTCTAAAGAGATTTTCCGTGAACACAGCACCCCCATCAGTTGTATTACGCCGTGGATTCCCGAAAATAGCGGCTTGTTTTTAGAAACGATCAGCGACTGCCTCTGCCTTCCAATCTCATCTACAACGTTATACGCTTTCTTCGTCTGGTCCATGGGACCGACATGATCTAAGTGAAGAGTGGTTAATGGCTGATCTTCCTTATGTATTGGATTTAACAAACCTTCTCTCCTTCCAGCCTTTGAATCTGTCTTGATGCATTCGATGCAATTTTTAACGATTTTAATTACTTTTGGACCTAACTGAGGAATAATAAATGTTTTCTGAACTGCTAACTGTGTCTTATTCACAGAGAAGTGATCCTGTTTATGTACCGTCCGAAATATTTCATCCCCCATCAGCGATGAAGCCACTATAAGCTCCCTTATTGGATCCTTTTGAGTAGCCCATGTTTCAAGTAGAAATCTTTGTCCTGTTGCTGAGCCTGCCTTGGCCTATGCAGAAAAGAATAATCCAGCATAAGACACGCTATTCTGCTCAACGCATCAACGTGATGCATCTTCGAGCCATTTTGGTGTTCTATTTCATAGTCAAAGTCTTGTAATAGCAACGGACACCGGGATACTCTTAGTGGGATGTCCTTCTTTTTCATGGTCATTGCGAACGCGTTGCAATAAGTAACGATCTTGGAGTGCAGCCATAAAAGTTATACTCTCCACTTTTTAAGTGTAATAGTACACCATATCCATGTATCGAGGCGTCCGTATGAACTTCAGTTAGAGCAGTTGGATTGTACAACTGTAATACTAGTGCACCAGCCAGACTATAATGTACCCTAGAAAATCAACAGCCTTTTTCAGGAACTGGCATTTCTCCCACTTAACCCGGCAACATGTTGCTTTGGACTGAGATAGTTTCGGTGTCAGAGCTATCGTCTTCCCCATCTACCGTCAATGAAAAAATCTGTTGCCTGTCCATGTACGCCGATCTTAAATCACCATCAGCTGTACAACAACAGCAGTTTTAACCATTAACGCATCACCACTGCGCTAGTCCAAACAACTTGTCAATAGCTACCATATGTCGCACGCTGTAATCAAATCGTAAAAACATGGCAATAAGTCCTAAAATCGATATTTGCTTTAAGGCTTGCGAAGAGCTAAATACGATAAAAACCTATTGTTCTACTACAATGCGAAAACTACGACGCAATAAAGCGCCCAACTGCGCGTGTCCGCCTTTCGAAAGTCATTATTCAAACGGTAACATTAATTGCGTCGTTCAGAAAAATTGTTTACATTTTGATGAATTAGTATGAGTCTAATTTATTCGTATTGAGTTATCACTCAAAAACACATTTTGGTTGGTTGAAACTTTCGAAAACTTCTTTTGACTGATTGAAACTTTTTATGAATTAAAACCCTTTTGACAAAGTTGTTTTTGGACTATCGACACAACGTTATACATTTGAATCATGATTGTAACACTTTGAAGGGAAAAACTGAAAAAAGGACGAAAAGGGTTAGTTTGTTATCTTCAAATAAAAAATAACAAATGTGAATATATATACCGGCTTTAAGAAAGTCAGTTAAGAAAAAACTGAATCTGATATAAAACGTTTGAGTCGTGAATATAAACACGTATTAGCATCTCGGTTTCGCTGGCTTGAATGATTGGATATTAAGGGAGGAGTCCTAACCCTTTCAAGGTAAAGAAATATGCAAGTGACAATTTTGTTTTACCACAAATTTTATTTACACTTAATGAAAAACTTAATTAAATGGTCAAATGAATACGTGCGGGATCGCTGTTGAACTTGGTTATATATAAATATATCAGCATCGCGGCTGATCCAAAGCTGTACGTAGAAGGAGTTGATCGTAAACAATTAAGGTGATGTGACGCTTGGGCCCGCTGATGAAACAAAAGTATTTCCGGAGCGCACAGGATCGGTGTTGATCGTAGCGAATAAATTAACGCGACGCAGTGTATCAGCGATGCGGATATTGCGAATGTTGATGTATTGTTGGGCGAACTGCAGCTGACGAATTGAAGAACTTTCCGGTTGTCCATTCCCTTTGTGAGTTGGGTTGCGTACAAGTGTGGTGTGTTGTAATGTCATCAGCTGTGGTGAATTAAGCTGTCGCAGTAGGATGCGCTAGTTTTACCGAGTAGAGGGGGTGGATGCTTAACTCATGGAAACATCGTTTATTTTCAAAAGGGTGCTCAATAATGTACTAAAGGTCTGAATAAAATTACTCAATTCATATTTAAGAAATAAAATTGCAAAAAAAAGTATTTTTTACCTTGAAACCCTAATCCCTCCCTTAATATAAAATACTGCTTTGATGTTGGTTTTCAATTTTTGAAATAGTCACTTGGGGATACATCATTTGCACGGTCCAAAAGCCTGTTGAACGATTGTTTTAGCTCATGGCCGGTGCAAGCCTTTTGAATGGCCTCTACGTTTGCATGATGCACGGTGCCATATCAGGTGAATACGGGAAGTGGTTAATGGTTAAAATGTGATTTTTGGTCAAATAATCTTCCTTCGAATGTTGGATTTTGAGCAATTTTTAGTCTCAGTCAATTTGTGCGGAACAAACCGTGCTCACACCTTTCGTAAGCCCAAATGTTCGTCAAAATGATGAAACCACTCGTGCACTCTGCTACGTTATAGGTAGTCATCGCCATAAACTTGTTTCATCAATTGAAACGTTTCGGTAAAAGTTTTACCAATTTTAAAACAAAATATAATGTTGGCTCTTTGTTCGAAGCTCATTTTCACACCAATAACACAAACATACTGACACTTAAAACGCAATAACTTCACTTTCAATCCATGAAATGTCATTAAATTCTCACTGGACAATCGATAGAGATAGCAGACTCTAACGCATCAGTTGACATATAGATGGCGCCACCAGGGGGCGCTAGTTCCTAAAAGTCCTGTCTAATTTGGGAAGCTCCTCGTTCTGTATACATACATATGTATGTACTTATATATACACATGAGGTAAGAAAAGCTTTAAGAGTACTTTAATATAATAGAAAAAGAAAAAAAAAAACAAAAGAAATTGCAGAACAGTGCAGTGTTTATATGTAAATGTATGTACATATAAATTTTCACGGTGGATACATGGAAAAACAAAATATACCAAACAATTTCAACAACCAAAAAAAAAAAAACAAAACACAAACACGCGAAACCGAAAAACAAAACATAAATCGGCGCGATAAACTAAAGCACCAATAAAACAAACAAAAACGAAACAAACGGGCTTGAAAATTAAAACAAATATACATAAATACTTACAACAAAACAACAGCACAAGGAGGTAGTCAGCTGGAGCCCAGGAATTGGAACAAATAGAAATATACCCTACGATACCAAAGTGAGCATATTCAGTTCATTTAACCCATTGGACCCATTGGTATCTTTAAGAATAATATCAGCCGACATTGGTAGCATAATATCTTCCCGAATGACCCGACGAATACTATATCGAGCTAATTTACCTACCCGGATAGCCAGAAGAATACCATTATTGCAAAAAAAAAATTACAGATAAGATTACAATTCACGAAAAATCATGCAAATTGGTCCGGCCCAAGTGGTTAGAAAAAGTGGGCGCAATATCTTGTGGAACGACGAAACAAGAAATTAATTTGTTCGGAAATGATGCCTGAGGGAATGTTCGTCGTCCGAAAGGCAAAGAATTACATTCACAGTCTACAAAAAAAGACCGTTAAACACGGTGGTGGCAACATAATGGTCTGAGGCTGCTTTTCGTGGTATGGTGTAGGACCAATACATCGTATTTCAGGCACCATGAATAGGTTTCAATATAAAGATGTCTTGGAAAACACGATACTGCCATATACTGAGGAAAGTATGCCACTAATATGGAAATTTCAGCAGGATAATGATCCTAATCATACTTCGACGTTGGTAAAAGATTGGTTCCAGGACAATGGTGTGAGTTCTCTTATATGACTATGTCAATCTCCCGACTTGAATCCAATTGAAAACCTTTTGGGGGAGCTAAAGCAACAGATTGGGAAGCAATCGTTCCAAAATAAGGATTAAATCAGAGAATTTTGTTGAAAATACCTGGTATGAGATTACAATTGATACGTACCGCAAACTTATCTCCAGTATGCCAAAACGAATCTCAAAAGGAACTGAAAATAATGGCAGATATACTAGATACTGATGAAAGAAGTAAATAAAAGTCAAATAAAAGACAGAAAACTCAAACTAATACATTTTTTCATTCACATATACCCGATGTACTTATTATTTTGTCCAGCCATTTTTTTAGTCTTTTTTTTATTTGCTAGAAATTTAAGTTTATATTTCAACTATTATTACAAATATCTTTATTTTTATTATTTTAGTCATATATGAAATGAAATATGATATTATTTCACTTTAAACATTAATAAAAGAAAATTTATTAGTCATTGAATGCTACACGGGCGTATGTACTTATTATTTTGACCATATGTGTACATATGTAAAATTTTCTAGTTTATGTATACAATTCTATAACGCTAATAACGATTCCTTTGATTAGTTTACTACGGCTAACAAACATTTCGGATTTAACGAAAATAAGCCGGCATTAATTATTATATATGAAATCTTATTGCCTATTCATACTTGACTTTGTGTCCCCTAACCAACACTAGCTATTTCAAGTATTTACCTGCAAGAATTTAAAAACAAAAAAAACAGTAAGCTGAATAAACAAATAAGCAAAACTAAATTTAAACTCAGGAAGAAATACAAACACACAGTGTATAACATACATACTACACTTACATATCGTGACCTGAAATGCAAAATAACGTAACAACATTTTCGGAAATTTACGGTGGCATGAATTAAACACGAAATAAAATGGAACATAAGTGAAAAACAATTTCAATATTGGTTAAAACTGGTTTATATCTGAAGTAGTGAATCGTAATCAATGAGACACTCAATTTCTAATTTTTTGATGATACGTTATTTTGCATTTCAGGTGACCATATATACATTAGAGTGATTAAAAAAAAAAATTTTTTTTTTTCGTTTGGTACTCGGAAAAATAGGTTCCCAGACACCTCTAAGAAAGCCTCTCCAAACATGAGTTTTTAATTGTAACGGGAAGGTCCTCCTACATACAGTTTTTTATTTCTTTTTAGTAACTGATAGAAAAATTTATATCTCGCTTCCAACTACTTGAAAAAATATCTTGTTCCTTAGATTTTGTAGGAAATTGAATGCTCTACAAAAAAGGTTTATACTGATTTTTTTTTTTTTTCATTGAGTTATAAAATTCATAAGAAATAAAAAATTTTCCCAAAAATAATCAAACTGTAACTGTTAATATCTGTTAAACGTTTGGATTTACGAAAAAATCAGTATAAACCTTTTTTGTAAAGCATTCAATTTCCTACAAAATCTAAGGAACAAGATATTTTTTCAAGTAGTAGGAAGCGTGATATAAATTTTTCTATCTGATAATAAGAAAAAATAGAAAACTGTATGTAGGAGGACCCTCCCGTTACAATTAAAAACTCATATTTGGAGAGGCTTTCTTAGAGGTGTCTAGGAACCGAGTACCGAACGAAAAAAAAAAATTTTTTTTGAATCACTCTAATATACATACATAATAAATACACTTGCTTACATTTTAAATTTAAAATACATATTTGCATATGCAGCATTTCACAAAGGAAAATACCCCTTTTCTATTAGGTTTTCTCACACTCTCACCTTGCGAAAAAATATATGTAAGTACAAGTATACACAAACATACGATATGCAATCTGCCAAGTACATTATAAAATACCATACATTGCGTTTTATTAAGTTTTAAATAACTAATCGTTATATTCCGTACACAAGTAAAAGCTACAAAAAAAAAATATCATAAAAAACAGTTCAACAAAATATACACAATTTGTGAGAACTATAGGAAATACATATTAACACATACTATTTGTACAAAACATATTCCAAGTCCTTATTGGCAATTATCCGGCAAAACCCCTTGTTCTTTGACAAACAAAAACAAGCAAGATTGCATACAAAAAGCGAATTGATCTCTCTAACGAGCTCTCAATTGCTTAAGAACATAAGAATTATCATAAACACACAAACAATTTGTGCATACTTATGTAAATAGCGTAATGATTTCTTTAACGAGCTCTCAATTGCACAACACATACATAAGTATATACAGAGACCGTTTATCATAGAGAAAGTTCACGGCACGGAGAACGTAAAAATATTTTTGGCTAACTCGGTCGAGATGAAGAAGTTTCACCACTGCCAGCTCGGAGGGAGAAATTTTAACATTTTCCCTTGAACAGAGCTGAGCGTGGAATAAAAATTATGCTCAAAACTATATATTGCTCTAACAGAAGTATGTTCGCTCTTTTGCTTATATTTTTATACGTTTATATGCAAACATGTGTATTCGTATGAATTCTTTTTGTGCATATTAATGAATACATGTGCAATTGCATACATTTAAAGCAATATTCGTAGTTAATGTGAAAATAAAGCATATTTTTAAATTATTTTTTGTATTTGATATACTCGTATTCATACTTATGTGTATACTTCATTACATATGTATATAACAAACTATCAAAATATATTAAAACAAGAAAAAACGTTAACTTCGGCTGCACCGAAGCTAATATACCCTTCACAGGTGCATTTCTTTTAGTAACTATGTGCTCAGTTTGTATGGAAGCTATATGCTATAGTAATCCGATCTGAACAATTTTTTCGGAGATAACATTGTTGCCTTAGAAAATAATCTATACCAAATTTGGTGAAGATACATTGTCAAATGTGAAAGTTTTCCATACAAGAACTTGATTCCGATCGTTCAGTTTGTATGGCAGCTATATGCTATAGTAAACCGATCTCATCAATTTCTTCGGAGATTACATTGTTGCCTTAGAAAATAACAAATACCACATTTCGTGAATATATCTTGTAAAATGTGAAAGTTTTCCATACAAGCATTTGATTCCGATCGTTCAGTTTGTATGGCAGCTATATGCTATAGTGGTCCGATATCGGCCGTTCCGACAAATGAGCAGCTTTTTGAAGAGAAAATGGTGTTTGCAAAATTTCAAAACGATATCTTAAAAACTGAAGGACTAGTTCGTATATATACAGACAGACGGACGGACAGACAGACAGACGGATATGGCTAAATCGACTCAGCTCAACAAACTGATCATTTATATATGTATATACTTTATAGGGTCTCTGACGATTCCTTCTGGGTGTTACAAACTTCGTGACAAACTTAATATACCCTGTTCAGGGTATAAAAATTAAATACATTACAATAGTGAAAAATGTAAATAAATCGTACATTTTATCATTCAGAACATATGTATATTCACATGTATTATGACCATATGTGTTTATGTTCGCTTTCGCTATTCGGTCACTTATCAATAATAACATGTGCGCGCTGCTCATATGTACATACATACATAAATATGTGCGTATGACATTGGTACACAAATAACTCATACACAAACCTACATACTTGTATGTGTTCACATGTAGATATGTATGTATGTCACCCCCAAAAATTACAAATATTGTTTTACAAAAACAATAAATGTCTGAAATAGCATCAGCGGCGTCACAAGTCAATATGGCAGCCAAACGTAGTAAGTCTTACAGCAAGAACAATTTCATTTATGAACGCAAGCGCACTTTCAACAAGCAAACTCGCTTCATTCATAAAAGCGATCACCTTCACATCTCCCCCAGCATGCGTTTGCCCACAAACGGCTTTTTGCGACGATGGTAAACGCTAAAAATCATAAATTGAACAACTTTCTGATGCTTCTTCACAGAAAGAAGTGAGAAAAGGGGCAACAACGGAGTTGTCGATTTATAATATTTGTCAATTATAAAATATTTTTTCATGGTTCGCAAAAATGTGCGTCGATATGTACGCACGCTCATACATATGCATACATATTTACGCAAGTTTGTTGGTAACGCTGTTAGAGCGGCAAGGGAATCGGTTACAATCGGCGATCATTCGCTTATTTTTTCGGCACAGCTCGGATTTTCTACTAACAACACAATGTTGCGACGTTTTGTCGACGCGTCGGTCCGTCGACACTTTGACTCTTTGACAAAACGTGAGCTTCGCCATTGGTTGTTCGTGTCAACGGAAATTTCGCATGAAGCATTGAGTGTATATAGAAACGATGTTGAACGTTTACTTCTTTCAAGTGTCTTTATTCAACTGACTCTTTACAAAAATTCTTATTAGCTAAAAGCTTAACTATTTTAGAGTAATATTAATGAGTGTAGGAGAGAGTAGTGGTAATAATGTATGTTCGGGAATATGTTGTATGTATGTTTAGTGTGGGGGCGAACGTGTGGGTGTAGAGTTGGATAAAGTATGTAAAGTGTGAGTAGTTTAAATAAGAGTAAGCATAGGTAATTAAATATAAGAGTAAGACTAAGTTAGAATCAAGAGTATGATTAGAATAAGTATAGGTAAAGTATATAGGGCTATTATGTAACTCCTCCACCCTTAAGTTATTTGTGTCCTCGCAAATATTTAGTTTACAAGGTATTTCATTTTATTACAGTTACTGAAAATTTTTAAATTTAAATTAAATGAAATTACAATAAAATTAGTTAACATTTTCATTGTTCAAATTATATTTTTGTTTAAATTGACTTTTGTAATATTTTATTATTCTATTATTCGAAGAATCCACAACATAATTACCTTGGCGATAATACTTTTCAAGTTTCTTATATTTAGGTTTAGTTTTCGCAATTTGTGTATTAAATACAATGTTTCCATTTGATTTGGTTCAGCCTTTCTACTTTTATTCAATTTATTTACTCTTTGAATTTTTTGTTGTTCAAACTCTTTACAAAATTCATTTATCTCTTCTTTGTCAAAGTTTTTTATTATAAAATCAATTGATCGCTTTTTTGTGGTAGAATGAATTGTTCTATTATATGCGTTAAAAATTTCAAAAAGTTTGTCGTCTAAGTCTTTCGTTTTATGGCTAGTGTCTGCTTCTAATACCCTTCGATGCTCATTAAGTGTACCGTGTAATCTTTCAATGTCAGAATTACCTGTCTTTAGGTACGGCGTAGTTACGTGAGACTCAATATTTTGTTCACTTAAAAATAATTTAACAGCGCTGTGTAATATACAACGATCGTTATCGAAGATAAGTTTATTCATTTTCCCTAAAAATAAAATACGTTCTTTTAAAGCTGCTATTATTGCAATCCAATTTCTATCATTTAATTTATGAAATGTTGCATACTTTGGGAATTTATCTATGGTGGTGAAATACATTTTATTCCTACAAGGGTACCAAATGTCTATATGGACTATGTCATTGAGGTGTGTAGGGGTTTCTGTAATTTGGTAGGGAAGTTTTAGGGGATTTCTGTCGTGCTTAGCTATAGTGCAAATTGAACAATTATTAATATAAAGTGTTATTGTTTTATAAAGCTTCGGGTAAAAGTATTTATTCTTCAACTCTAAAATACTTTGAAAAGTGATAAAAAGATCATCATTTACGCAATAGATACACATTAATATACCTTGAATAATATTGCAAAGATCAGATTCCGGAGTAATTTCTACGTGATTTTAAAACTTTTTGTTTACAATTTTTACTACACATTTTTCTTTCTCTCCATAACTTATGTAAGTATATTTGATTTTTGTAATAATTGATTGCTTTTTCTGTTATAGATATATAATCCAAGTTATCTTCAAATGCGCTATGTATTGTTGCAGCTGTTGACATAATGTCAACTCGTTCATCACTTTCTCTATTAACTTGGTTTTCTTCACGTAATTGGCTATTAAAAATATTCACATTTCCTAAATGTTTAACTTAATTTTTTACACAGTATCTACTTAGAACATCAGCGACTATGTTATCTTTGCCTTTAATATGCGATATATCAAAGTCGTACTCATTAAGTAGGATTTTCCACCTATATTTGGTTCTCTAAAATTATGTAGCCAAACTAATGGTTGGTGGTCAGTCTGAATTAAAAATTTGCGATCTACTTAGAACATCAGCGACTGTGTTATCTTTGCCTTTAATATGCGATATATCAAAGTCGTACTCATTAAGTAGGATTTTCCACCTTCGTAGTTTCATATTTGGTTCTCTAAATTATGTAGCCAAACTAATGGTCGGTGGTCAGTTTGAATTAGAAATTTGCGACCGTACAGATACATATGTGCGAAAATGTTTACTGACCAGACAACAGCAAGCGCTTCTGGGTGGGTGGCTTTGTTGGATTAAAACTGACCCAATTGCGAATTGTGAAGCATCAGTTGTAAGGATGAACTTTTTATTAAAATCTGGGGCTTGTAACACTGGCTCACTAGTAATAAGTTTTTTTAACGTTTCAAATGAATTCAGGAATTCTTGGCTTCTATAATCCAATACAGCATTTTTTTTTTTAAAGACGAACCATGGGGAATGCAATTTTCGCATAGTCTCGCGTAAATTTGCGGTAATAACCGGTGATTCCTAAAAATCTTTTGATATCCTTTATGTTTGAAGGTGGTTGTATTCTGTTTATTGCTTCAATTTTTGAGGGATCAGGTTTAATACCTTCATCTGTTACAAGGTGTCCTAAAAATTTTGTGGTCAATGCAGAAAAATGACATTTATCTATTTGTATCTTTAAATTTGTATCTCGTAAAGTGCTAAATATTTTTTAATGGACTCTATGTGTTCCTGAAAAGTTGTGGAAAATATCAAAATATTATCTAGGTATACAACGCAAATTTTATTTATATGATCTCTTAATACATGTTTTATTAATCGTTGAAATGTTGCAGGGGCTGTTTTAAGGCCAAATGATATACGATTAAATTCGTAATGGCCACTTGCAGTTGAAAAAGCTGTCTTAGCCCTATCGTCGGAGTGCACCACAATCTGGTGGAATCCCTTAGCAAGATCAATTGTGCTGAAATAAAAGCATTTTCCCAACTTATCAAATAAACCTTCTATATTTGGAAGTGGGAACTTGTCGTCTATTGTTTGTTCATTTAGTTTTCTGTAGTCAATTACAATTCGCCATATTTGCTTACCACTGTTATCTGGTTTTTTGGACACAACCCATAATGGGAAATTGTAAGGACTACAACTCGGAGATATAACATTTTGCGCTAGCATTTCCTGTATTTGCCTGTCCACTTCTGCCCGATGTAGGACAGGGTACCTATACAGTTTACTATATATAGGAGTGTCAGTTTTTGTATTTATTCGATGACGAATTTCACTACTGAAAGGTAAGTTTTCACCATCTTTAAAAAAAAAAATCTTTAAACTTATTTACAACAGTCTTTAAAACTTCTTGATCTTTAGAATTTAAATGATTAGGAAACATACTAAGTGACGAATGTTCTACTATTTCTTTTTCTTAATTAATAAATATTTCCAAATGTTTATTCTTTTGATAATCATCTACTATTAATTCTTCTTCTTCGCAAAAATAAATTGGTAATGTTGCATCTTTTGTTATTAAAACTCTATTCTCGTAGTCGATTTTACAACTCAAATTAAGCAATATATTGTTACCTATTAGACCATCGTAGATAGTTATGAAATTTAAATTCTAGGAAATTAACATTAAAATTTGGTTTATGAAATTCTTTAAAAAATGGAAAGCTATACTGTACGTCTGTAGTAACAGTTCGCTTTATAACTTTTAAAGTAATAGAACGTGATTTTATTCTCCATTTGGGATTACAAATATTTGGGTTTATTATACTAAATTCTGCACCTGTAACTATTATGAATTTAAGTTTTAGTTAAGTAGGGTAACTTCCTTTGCCCTCTAATTGAAAATTTTGTTGGTTTTCATTGACTCCTATTTCCATAGGTTCTACAACTGTTTCACTGCGAAAACGATTATTACTTCTGTTATTTAACAGTCGTTCATTATTGTTATTATTATTCTGATTAAAAAAACTACTCGAGCTGAGATTAGTTCTGTATGTTTGGTTGCTGTAGTTGCTATTAAAACTGAGTTGAGTAGAAGAGTTTAGTGTTGCACTGTTTGAGTTATTTTGTCGCTGATTGTTATTAATGATATTGTTGTTGTTCTGAATAAATGTATCGTTTGCTCTATTGCTGTAATTAAATAGCTGACTATTCTGTTGATTAACATAATTGCTCATATTAGCTTCTCTGTTATAATTATTATGTTGCCTATGAGAAGAAAAATTCATGTTATTAACATTATGTTCACAGTTATTCTTTCCATGAGCTGTTTGGTGATGTTTATAGTTCAAGTAACCATTTGATTTTATAATTTCATATGCGTCTTTTAAAGTTTTTGGATTCCTGCCTACAATAATGCTTTTGACAGGCACGGGTAAACCATATTTAAATGAGTTTAAAGCAATCCTAGCATTGCTTTCACTATTTATACTAGAAGAGCTGTTGCAACAAAAAGTTGATGCGTTATTTAACCGACATAATAAAGTATTAAGGGAATTATAAAAAGTTTCAATTGTAGAAGTACATCTACAAATTCTAATTTTATCAATAAGTTCATCAACTGAATTCTTTTCGCCATGATTATCTATAAGGACTTTTCTTATTTCTGGCCATGTAAGTGAATTTCCATTAATTAAAATAGATCTTCTAGCACTTCCAATAATTTTATCTTTAATCTGGCCAACTAACAGAATTTTATATTCTTCATCAGTAAAACTGTCTAACATTGGACACATGTAATCTATACGCTGTACAAAATTTAATAGCGCATCTCTTTTTCCGTCATATGAAGGAATGCTATTTATGTTGGTGGAAATGAGCTTAAATTTTACGTTAATGTTTAAACTATCCATATTTGCTAAACTAAATTAAATAAAATGCCAAATAAATGGATAAATTTTACTTTTTTAAAACTACGAGCTTTAACGGGTATGTAGACAATTGCTCTTAATGCAAATTATATACATACGTATCCATATACACCTATATGTATGTACATAAGTGTGACCAACTTTCTTTTGACTTCCAATTGCTTTTCTTTCCAAGATTTGCTGCTGCGTTGATGAAGGTGATGAATTCGGCTTTAGTTCTTGACGAGAGGGGAAAAAAACGTGCTGTTCTCTTGTGCTCTAACTATACATCTCCATGCAAGCGTTGTACTGCTCTGATTTGTTTTTGCAGTTTCCTTTTTTCTTACTGCCTTCGTTGTCGTGTAAGAACTTCAATACCTCTCTTGTTGTTCCAGCTTTTTATTCATTGTTTTTTATTGGTTAATTTTGATTTGGTTACTTTTTTTTCTGTTCTGCCGTAAGCTCTCTTTGAGTGCCAGAAATTATTCAAATACTCGTAGAATGATTTCTCTCTAAAACGGATTATTTACTGTTTTTTGAAACGGCTTTTGATTACAGTTTTTTTTCTTTTCTTTCAATTATGTATATCGAAAAAAATTTTTAATTTTTTTTGGATTTCAATATAACAAAAGTTCTTATGGAAACATTTTGTCGTTTTCATTACTTTTTATTTTTTTAAAAGTAATTTATTTTTCTTAAATTTTCTTTCCGAAAATATGTTCTTCAGCTTTCCTCTTATCGAGTCACGTTAATCACAACAAGTTTTAGTTTAAAACAAATATTCTTTTCGAACGATTTGTCTTTTGTGTAATTAACTTTTTATTTAAATTTTTTTTGTTTTTAACTTTCTTTCCGAAAATAAGTTCTTAAGCTTTTCTCTTTTCGAGTCACGTTAATTACAATAAATTTGATTTTAAAACACTTGTTCTTTTCGAACGTTATGTCTTTATGTAATTAACTTTTTATTTTAAATTTTTTTCCAAAACTTTTTATTTTAAATTTTTTTCCAAAACTTTTTATTTTAAATTTTTAGTGCGCGCAATTGACTGTGCCAGAAACGATGTTGAACGTTTACTTCTTTCAAGTGTCTTTATTCAACTGACTCTTTACAAAATTCTTATTAGCTAAAAGCTTAACTATTTTAGAGTAATATTAATGAGTGTAGGAGAGAGTAGAGGTAATAATGTATGTTCGGGAATATGTTGTATGTATGTTTAGTGTGGGGGCGAACGTGTGGGTGTAGAGTTGGAGAAAGTATGTAAAGTGTGAGTAGTTTAAATAAGAGTAAGCATAGGTAATTGAATATTGTCCTGCGTGAAATTATGAATGAAATGAAATGATTTATTTTCGATTTTTCTACATTTTTTTTAATGTAGCGCAACTTAATAAACATAATTTTTTGATTTCTGTTCTGGTGCGTAAATATACAGAGAAGTTGGGTTTCTGGCCGTGTGAAAAACATAGCATTTTCCGATTTCCTTGCATCCTGATGATTGTCAACGCAAAGGCAATTTTCCCTAGAAATTGAATACGTTTGAACTGAAATGGCTGTCCCTTGTATTCGATAACTGCGTCATAATCAGTCGGGTTCCATTACACAGTTTCGGCGCATGAAGATTGTGAAACATAATAATGACAGATCCAACTTTGAGACGCAAATGATGTTAGAGCATACCAAGCCTCTCCAAAGAATTTGGAAATTCCACTGGATAATTTACGGTTTCGTCTTCCTTGTCAAAACGATCGATCGATTTATATGAGCGCAAACCTCCCAGAATTTGACTTTGAATCTTCCAGTTTGAGTTATTAACATCGGTATTTTTGGCAGCTAAAATTGCGCGTGCACTCAAGCAATTGCAGTTACGATAATTTGACCAATGTTCGGATAAACATTCGTGATGCCCATTTCCAATTCTAAGCGAATACAATGAAAATGTCGTCGGCAATGTCATTTTTTCGTATCCCATAATTAACGCGAATTTGAAGGCTGATATGTCGAAATGATCTTCGCGAAAAGTATGCGAACTTCAGTGGCATGCGAAGTAACTATCGCATTGTCCTTCGTTTGTTTCCAGTGATTATCATATTCCAGCAAATACAACTGCTAGCATGCTTCTCAAAAATTTGCACACATTGTACCATTCACAATACGCAGTGACTTAAATGAATTTGAACCGCGAGACGCACAACAGTCGGAAAACTTTCATGAATTGCAAAAGTAAATATCCTACAAAGCGTTTTATTGCAGTTCACACCCATTCGATACTGCTGATCTCATATCGTTCAAGGCCAATAACCGCTATGTTGCTTTCTTTAGTGACGTACTTGTAAACGTATTTGATCGATTTCACCAATCTGCAATATTCAACATTGACATGAGTTTTGAATGAATTAGACAAAAGTGGCGAATATGGTACGATCCATGTGTTGTCAACTTCGATGTGTTGTTAACGTCGATATTCACGCCTCTAAATGCTAAATGTTCTGCCATTGTCGTCTGGTGAGCGACGCCGATACAGAGAATATCCATCATTTCCCATTTCCGTTTCCGAAAGAAAAGCACATGAGTAGTGTTTCGTGCATTTATTGTCAAACATACAAACCAAAATGGGATTGTAAGGTTCGCAAGGTCCATGAACCATATTGGTTTTCACCACTTCGTATAATTCTGGATCTATCTCCGAATCAGGAATTTCCACTGAAATGATTTCATCAATTTGATCTGGTGTAATCACCATCCGCATCCAAAGAAGAATGTGCGCGTGCGGCAACGCGCAACAGAATACATTCAGCATCTAACAGCACCATATATACCATAGGTTGCTTCAAGCTAAAGACCGTCAAACAGCGCAGCTACATATTGTTTAAAAAGTCGTGTTGTGATATCGTTACGATCGCTAGCTGATTGACTGCGATCCATAAGTCCGCACGTATGCCATCGCATTTTGGGAGTACTTCTTGCCTTTCTTTGGCGTTGATGGCAAAAAGAACGCCGACAAATATTAGCGCGACCTCTTCGTGGCTTCGTACAAATTTGAAGCAGTAATTGATCACTTCGTCTGAAACACACATAAAGTTTTCACTGAATAATTTTCAATAATTTTTCCTTTGGATAGCCGGGATAAAAAAGCAAGCGACCGCAATTGAACGATTCAAATAATTTACAAATCCAAAAATTTTGAAAAACAAAACAAACAAAAATTGAAAAAAATGTGTATGAATAATGTGACTTTTTGGAATTATCCAATTTTCCGACTTCTCCTCATGAAAAGTATAAGGTATTTGTTTCTAAACCTTTCCCGATCCACAACAAACAACCTTTAAAAATTTCATCGACCGTTCTCTTAGTGTTACTAACAAACAAACATTCAGTTTTATATACATATGTATGTATGTATGTATGTAACGTGTGTATGGGGGTAAAGAAAAAGGCTATTTTTAGGGGTTTTCCGGAAATTATTCGAATTTTTTTCGCCGTAAAAACCATCTTTGAACTTTAACGAACATTTAAGAAAAAGAATTGGCAAATTGGTCCAGGCGTTATTGAGTTATGAGCGTACATACATTTTGGCGATTCATTTTTATTTATATAGATTAATATATTTTCCTCCTCTGGAGAAGCTCCCCTATCCGCATATACCCCATTTATACGGAAATTCGGGTCCGCCAAAGTAATCGGAAAGGTGCCCCGGCAGCCAATACAGTATCATTCGCAGGTCAATAGCAAAACGCATCGACGCTTTAGCAGAAAAATGTTGCTTACAAGTACCATAAAAGGCATTTGCGGAGAGGTAGGATATTGAAAATATTGGATATTGAAAATAGTCGCACGATCTTCGGAAACAAACGAGCAGTACAGACGACGAACGATGTAAGATGCAAAGTCTTCTGGAAGGATACGCCGATGTTTTCTCTAGTGCGCTGAAAGATATTGGTAAACCTTATATATGTATGTATGTAGTTCAAGCTAGCATCGAACTTGTAAGCAAACGCAGCGTGACAAGGTCAACAACAACAACGAAACGAAATCGACATCCGAATAGGCAAGCCTCGTTGTTCTAGTAAAGAAGTAAAGTGGAAGTGATGGGTTATGTATCGATTGCCGACGTATTAATAAGATGACAAAGAAACAAAAATTTTTATTCCTGAAGAACGACTACATTAAGCATAACGTTTTCGATACTTCGCTCGATTGGAAAAGTGGGTACTATCAGATCGAAATGGCACCCAATAGCCGGAAATACACGCTTTTATGACAACGGACGGCATGTACGAGTTCAAACGCAAGCCGTATGGGCTGAAGAATACACCAGCTTTGTTTACTAGACTCATGGCAGAAATCCAAAGACAAGTGGAGACAGGCGACGTGCTGCACTACATTTTAGTTGGCAGCAACTCCTTCGACGAGTTGTACATAAAACTTTCCCGTGTACTCCATGTACTACGGGCGTGTGGACTTACATTGAAAGTCAACAAATGTGAGCTGCTCACGCAAACGATAACATTTTTGGGCATCAGTTAAATTCCCAACTGAATCGCGTTATCGTCGCAACCAACTATAGTGAGCTACCGCATCGAAACCGAACACGAACTACATACAGATGGAAGCTCTACGCTCGTAAGGCCGCTTTTTGCTGCAATTCGAGAATAAACAACTGCATCCGATATCATATTTTAGTTGCTTCACTACAGACAACGCAAAACGTTTTCACAGCTATTAGCTTCAAGCGTTCGCGATTGGAACCAGTTGAAAAGTTCAAATTCAAATATTACGTATACGCAAAGAAATCAACGTTATATCGAAAAGACGACACAAACCAATATGGGTTGTTCCGAAGCTGATAAGGTTCCAGATAGTTAGGAATAAGGCACGTCGTATGAGAAAACAATAAACAGAATCCTCAATCTCTTCTGGTTTCCCCGAATGTGCAATTACGTAAAGAGCTATGTCATATGTGGGTTCTGCTCTAAATAAAAACCCTGGCGGATGACTAGAGAGTCGATATCACTACGAAAACTACAAAAAGTTAAAAACGCAACGAATCACGCAGTTATTGCGAACGGAAGTGATAGAGGCAAAATAAATAATTAAATAAAAACTATAACCAAAAATTGTAAATTTAGCATCGTAAGCAAAAATATATTTTGTATTAACATTAAGCCGTAGTAATGTAAGCAAAAATATGTTACCAATATGACAATATTGTATATTGTAACTATATAAGCAAAATTATAATAAAATGCGGAATTCAATAAATCAATCGGGTTCAGCTGAATACGAAAATTCAAGTTGTCTTTACTTTTCATCAACTAAGTGATTTTTATCAAAAATTGAAAAAGTCTGTGCAAAAAAAAGAACCCTAAAAGTGTTTCAATAAAAATAATAATCCTCTGGTGTGGCACGAGAACCAAACCAAAGAAATTCACCTGTAACCGCCTGCACAAGAGAAGTAGGCGCCCTTAATTTGAAAATTGAACAAATAAGGGCTATGAGCACCAGAATCTGTGAGTTAGAAAATGGGGTTAGTCCCCCACAAATTAGTAATCACTTATTTTCTGCACCAGCAACGGAAGCAGCTAAAAAGCTTTCTAGGATTAGCCTCCTATTACAGGTAATTTATTAAGGATTCGCACAAATTGCTATTTCACTAGATGACGAATGTTTAAAACCATTTAATGATTTAAAGGGATTACTTATGTCTTCAGAAATTCTTACATTTTCGGACTTCACAAAAGCTTTCATTTTAACAATAGCTATTGAAGCTGTTCTTTGAGAAAGAGAAATTGGCAAAGATAAACCAATTAAGACAATTATTCTACTATTGAAAAGGAGATGGTTGCTATCTAATGGACACTTGATAAACTTAGGACTTATTTATATGGAGCAAAGGAAATAAAAATATTAACCGACCATCAACCTCTTACATTCGTCTTGACTAATAGTAATAACAATGCAAAATTTCAGCGTTGGAAGGCTGGAATAAAAGAGTATAATTATAAATTAGAATACAAACCCAGTAAAACTAACCATGTTGCCGACGCTTTATCCCGGCTACCGACGGAAATTAAGGTTTTAACATCTTCTGATTAAATCACAAATAACACAGCCCGACAAAATTAAAAAACTTAGTTGAATTTATCAACTGATTCTAGTTAATTTGGGCGCGCTGAATTCAAATCTGTAATCAGTTTGTCTCTATAAGCTCTAGTTGTCATGATATAGCTTTTTTATACCCTCCACTTAACTTATGACCTGAAAAAAAAATTTCGCCAAAATTATGTTTACCTTAAAATATTGTAAATATTTTTACCTTAAAATTTTATTTTAATTCAAATATTTATTTCGTTTCATAAGTATATTTTACCCTCCAGTCAACTTATAGTTATGCTTTTTTGATGAATTCGGTTAATTTAACTTAGTAACTCATTTACTGGATGGTATATAAAATTCGGTACAAGCAGTTTCCGAAAATATTATTTTTTGTGTAGTTGCTAGCTGATTAACGGGAATTGTATTTATATAATATTATTGAGGACGTTATTTTTTCTTATTGCGCTCCAATTGCATATCGGAAGTTAGTTGCTTGTAAGAAGTGGTTGATCTAAATAGAAATGACTTCCAATAGAAACGGTGTAAAAATTACGCTGACACATTTTGTTACATTTGTGGAGAATACACCTTTAAAGAAAACATAAGACCTATTTCCGAATTTGTTAAAAATCGTATTTAGATTACTTTGGAGTTGGTCTTGGTAACCAAGATAAAAGCTGGGCTCCACACATTGTGTGCAATACTTGTTGTCTAAATTTGCGACAGTGGACCCAGGGAAAACGAAATAGGCTTAAGTTTGGTGCGCCGATGGTTTGGAGAGAGCCCAGAAATCATTTGGACGACTGTTACTTCGGTTTAGTGAGCATTGGTGGTATTAATAGGAAAAATCGAAATAAATGGCAGTATCCCGATTTACCGTCAGCACGCCGTCCAATTCCCCATTTCGAAGATGTTCCCATTCCAAAACTGAATGATTCTCCAGAGCCGAGTTCGGAGTTTGAACATAATTCCGCTTATGATCTAAGTGATTGCGACAGCGTTTTCAAAGACACAGAAACTATTCCTCAACGTTTTAATCAATGCGAGTTGAATAACTTAATTCGACATTTGGCCTTATCAAAAGAAGCGTCTGAAGTGTTATCTTCGAGGTTAAATGATAAGAAATTGTTAGAACGTGGAACAAAATTAACTTATTACCGCACCAGGGATAAAGCTTTTTTAACATTTTTTACTAAGGAAGGCAATCTGGTGTTTTGTAATAATATAAATGGTCTTATGCAGGAAATGGGGCTATCCAAGTATCTACCTAGCGATTGGCGTCTCTTCGTGGACAGTTCCAAGAGAAGTTTGAAGTGCGTCTTATTGCACAACGGCAATGTGTATGCATCAATTCCAATTGCGCACTCCACAACAATGAAAGAAGAATAGAACATTGCATTAGTGATAAAAAAGATAAAATACCAAGACCACCAATGGATCATTTGACAGAGTGGTTATACTAAGTACCCTTGCTTTTTGTGTCTCTGGGATAGCAGATCCAAGCAACAACATTTGCAGCAAAAATATTGGCCTACGAAAGAAAAAATGGTTGTTGGCGATAAAAATATTGTAAATGAAGCTTTAGCTCCACGTGAAAAGATCGTCCTACCACCGTTGCATATCAAATTAGGACTCATGAAGCAGTTTGTTAAGGCTCTGAATCGCGATGGGGAATGTTTTGCATATATTTGCAGCAAAATGCCTAATCTAAGTAGAGATAAGATTAGAGCAGGACTAAGGCAGTATATGAATGACAACGATTTCAATAAGTCAATTACCGAAACTGAACGAAATGCGTGGGCATCATTCGTGCAAGTTATAAAAAATTTCTTGGGAAATAATAAAGCTTCAAATTGTGTTCAATTAGTGGAGAATACGCTGGATAAGTTCAGAGACCTTGGCTTCAACATGAGTATTAAAATCCATTATTTGCACAGTCACTTGGACCGATTTCCCGAAAATTTGGGTAACTTAAGCGAAGAATAAGGAGAAAGGTTTCACCAAGATATCAAAATTATGGAGAATCGGTACCAGGGAAGGTGGGATACACATATGATGGCAGACTACTGTTGGAATTTGCAAAGAGACTCTGATCCGGCTGTTCATTCCAGATTGTCTCTTAAAAGAAGCTTTACATTTTGTAACTAGAATTATATATATAAATATATATTATATTTTTAATGCTTTGTGAGATTTTTTTTTATTTTAATAAATCTGTTTGAAACAGTTTTACTTCTTTTTATTTTTTTATATTCCTATGAAAAAGTTTTACTTCTTAAATACTTAAAAAATTTGGTCATTCTTTTGGCAATAACTATAAGAGCAAATAAAAAATGTTGATGAAAAAA
Source organism: Bactrocera neohumeralis (assembly GCF_024586455.1). Classification (NCBI taxonomy): domain Eukaryota; kingdom Metazoa; phylum Arthropoda; class Insecta; order Diptera; family Tephritidae; genus Bactrocera; species Bactrocera neohumeralis. The sequence continues at coordinate 59,709,500 of NC_065922.1, forward strand.
AAATTTGGAAAAAAACAGACGGCCATAATTGGAGGTCATAAGTGGAGGGTATAAAAAAGCTATATCATGAAAACTAGAGCTGATAGAATCAGTTGATAAATTCAAAGAAGCAAATTGAGTGTTGGCCTGTGTAATTATTTCTGAAGGACGAGAGTTATAAAGTCATTAAGAACCCCATCTAAATTATCTTAGACACTATATAGCAGAAACATATCTTAATAAAGAAACCATAAAAAGCATTTAAAAAAATATGTTTAACCCATATATAGTAAATGGAGTCGAAATTCCGGAACAATACATGGCCTTATTACAAGAAATATTTCTCACAATTTAAAATTAGAATTACCAAAGAATTGTAAAAGATGTTTATAGTGATGAAGATAAGTTTCAGATTATCAAAGAAGAAGAAAAGAGCGCATCGGCATGGGACAGAAAACAAGGAACAAATATTGGAAAAATATTATTTTCCTCAAATGGCCAAGCTAATAAAAAATTACACAAAAACTTGTGAAATTTGTCACTGTAAAAATACGATCGCCGAGCTTGCAAACCCGAAATCCAAGCTACACCCACCGAAATCTTCCACATGGATATTATTGAAGTCGCAGGTGAAAGATACATATATGTATATCGTGCATAGATAAATTTTCGAAATTTGTGAAATTTTTTAGGATAAAAACATAGAAAAGCCATAGAACGCGTGCACTCTACTATAATTGAAATAATGAGATGCCTTCGAATATACTGACTATTAAATTAAAGAAATTATTACCATCGCTGTAGATAGATACAATAATACGATTCATTCAGCGTCAAACAGAAAGCCAGCCGACATTTTTTTTTTTTGGAAGAACTAATAGAAAAAACTACCAAGACCTAAAAGTTTTAAGGACATTGTCAACAGCTTATTAGGAATCAAAAGAAAATGTTAACCTGACACAATGGAAAAAGGAATAAAATAAAAAAATAACAACCAGGTAAAATAGTTTTCAAAAAACAAACAAATAAAAAAGAAGAACAGACCAATTTTTAAGATAGAGACAAGAGGCAAAGACAAAAATACCCGTGACAGACAGGTACAAATACCATATAGTACATATGTGTCACCAAATATTAGCAAAATACTATATGAGCAAAGTAGTATTTCGCTGGTAACAATACTATGACGTTTCATTGTGGTATTTGTATAAACACAGCTAAAAAAAGATAGCAAAGTTTGCTAAAAGCTTTTACACAAAAGCTCCTTGAAATATTCTGTCAAAAAATAATAATAAACGAAAAATGGAAAATAATACGAAAAAACGCGCATTTATTTAGGGACTTCTGAGACGAAGTCCCTTATTTAAGTTTTGGGCCAAAACATGGAAAATCTACGAGGAACTCACAAAAATAATCATGTGCTACAAAACATTTGCGCACAACTGAAAAACTAGCACGAGGTATGTTTGAATGCTGTAGAGATGCATACGCGGTTAAATAATTTATCTAAAAAAAGATATAGGTATGTAAGAACCAATCCATTTACCGAAATATTCTTATTTAATTTTTCTAAATCTAACATTTTTTAGGCAAGAAAAACGTAAAATTGGTCGTATTGGCGGATCTCCGTCAAAGTGGGAGTTCTACAACGAAGTGCATAAGGTTTTGGGCAGCTTTAAAGCAAACAATTTATTTGAAGTAATGGACGAAAGTTCAATTGACGGTATGTAATTCATTATTTAAAAATACATATTATTATTATCATTTGTTTTTAGAGCCGAATTGTGAAGAATCTTTGTTGTTGAAAACGCATTTGGTCATCTGAAAGTGCGATTTCGCAAAATTGGGAAAGGTTTGAAAGTTAACATAAAAAATATGAACACAATTATAAAAGCATGCTGTATTATGCATAATATTGCAACAACAGAAACGATAACATCAATCAGTGTTGGATTCAGCAGTCAGACATCCAAAGTAAATGGCAGCAGCCAAAAAGAAGCATTTCCGTAAGTGATACCAAAAACAGTGGAATTGCTGTAAGAAACGCATTAATGACTAATTTTATTACCCGTTAGTATAATTGTAATACCATACAAATGTACAAAATAAATATAAAATGTTTATTTATTTATTAACGGTGAAAGCAATGTGATGTTTTCTTCTAGTAACTTGATTACTTTTTCTTCATTTTCTAAGGATTTAATTAAATACATCTGCATCATTTTCTGCTCATCTTTTATTAGTTCGAAAAAACGATCATCAGCCTGTACTTCAGCGAACGATGACTCACTACCCGGTATTTTGCTAATGGAGTGTTCACTTACCGATACCTTCATTGCATCAAATTCAGAATCAAGAAGATAATTTTTTGTTGAATATTTTTTCACCTTCTATTTGGTCAACTGAAAACGGAAACGGTTCATTACGTATGGCGAAAGCTTAAACGTTGAATCCGCAATAAGTAAAATCGGTACCTTTACACCTTCAATGAATTTGAAATGTCTTTCAAATAGCTCATTGTTCATGTGATAAGCCTTTAATGCCGAACATTCAAAAATAGAAGAATCGTTACATCTTCCAGGTAATCATATGTTTATATATGTAGGTGAACTTATAACGATAGCCTGCAGCAGCAAAGAGAATTGTTGAATACCATCCTTTAAAATTGAAATCATCTGAAACTTCACATTTTGAAGGTTTCACTTCAATGTGACATCCATCAATAGCTCCATAGTATTGAGGAAACACCAATTATTCAAAACCATTAACAATTTCTTCGATTTTAGCTTGTGTTGGTGGATACCCGTCCAACATTGTTTCTTGGAATACGGTACAAATTTCCCTACACACCTCAAGAACCATTTTTTTTACCTACTGTTGTTCTACCAATCCCAAATAACCTTGCCACTGTTCTATACTCTGCTATGAAGCTAATGAATAAAGCCCGATACCAATTCGCTTTTCCAATGAAATAGCAACGACCAACCAAATATTGAAACGTGGAACGATCGATTCGGAAAGTCTTTTTGAACTTATCGTTCTTAAAAGTAGGTGATTTGCCTACCCCCAGAAGCTTGATTTTTTCACCTATGAAAAATTTGGAGTTATATTCAAAAGTTTGCGAACATCTCGTATGACTTACACATGTCCAAAACCGTCTACATTTTCCATACATTTTTTAGGAATGCCAGGGTCATGTACCGCCTTATTTTATGGTGAGCTTTTAATGCAATTAAATTTAATTTAAAAAACTGGCTTCTTAGGTTGTTACTATGCTTAACTGCAACTACTGTGCACATCTAAGAATATATGTTAAGAGCCCATTAGTCACAATAAAACAGGGAATACCGAAAATTTCGAACGGGTACTACAAAATTATACCCACCATTGACTTAGACGATTACTAACGGATTATCAATGACATTAGGCCTATTGTTCGCTATCAAATCAGGAAAACAAGCACTCTATTTCCACAAGAGGAGTACCAAATCACACAAAATGAAAACCTTGAAATGGCTCCCGAGTAATCCTGATGCAACCGACAGTCGTGCCAAAAACGCAATCAAATCAATTCATTTCATCATAGACAACATTGTTGATCAATTCGAGAACACGCCAGAGTCAACTGATTTGATGCAACATGAACAATCTGTTCTTCGGCAATCACGAACGAGTAAAGGGTATGGCTAACTTCGGTTCAAATCGTATCATGTCAGTTCATAGCGTTGCGACGATTGCTTGAATCGAACGAATGTGTAATTACGGGTAAGTCACGAGTACAGCAAATTTTCTGCTGGATTGATTTGAATCATGTGTGGTAAAAAAAAATATTCATCAGTTTTGAACATGTGCGCATGTTACAAATTTTCGATGGGTAAAAAATGGAAATTCATATGTATTTGAAATAGAATAGAATTGCACGAGTAAATCAGGGTATAGGGGAAGATATACAAACCGAACACTGTCGAACATTTCATTCATTGAAATATGAGTATTGTGCTGAACACATAGAGAGCGACAGATTTCAAGCTACATCTCTCAAATACTAAAATACACACATTCTTATGGACACAGTTATTTAGACAGCTACACGACTACATGACAGCAGGCTCTCAGTTGTCGCTCTCGCTAATTTAAAAATATTTTTAAATTTGCTGACGACAGTAGAGAAGAGAGCAGAGAGGAGAGGATTCCACTCGTTAAATGCAAAATGTTTCAAAGCTCTAACAAACCTGACGTTATTTTACAAAGAGAAGCATAAAATAGCTCTGTTATATAATTTGTAATAAAAATTCATAATTTAAAACAAATAAATTTACCTATTTACATCATTTTTGCATAAAAAATTTCACTTTGAACACAATATTAAAATTTCATTGAAGTGAAAGGTATGGCAATAACGAAATTGTCTACATACAAAATGGACAGATCCCTGCAAGACGGGTAGCTGTTAGCAAACGTGTAAGCGACTTGTTATTGTTCACTTTTGCATTCGTTAAAATATTTGTTACTTTTGTTCAGAGAGTGGGAAAAAAATAACACATAGCTATTTGATGTTCAATGGTTATCTCGCTCTAACCAATGGCAAATATCGCATGCTGCCTTGTTCTAACAGAATACATGCATTTGGTAGCAAATCTCTTCACAGTATGTTACGGGTAACAAATTCTTTTGTTAGCGCCTAGCTTACCTATGTGTTATGGATAACAAAAAGTATTTGTTACCCGAATATCTGTTAGTGTTATTTTGGTTATCAGTTTGTTACCTATAACATATAAACATGTTAGTAGGAATAAGCAGTAACAAGATTATTTGTTACCCATTTGTTACTTCTAGCAAATTCAATTCTTTTAAATAAAATTCAGTTTTTTTTTATTATTTCGCTTTATTTAATAATAAAATCAAAATAATCAAATATTTACTTAAACTAATAATTTGCCTATTATTGTTACATTCGGCAGAAAAATAATACAAATTAAGTTTATTTCAGTATAAAAATTATAGTTCTAAAAATTCATATTTATAAAAGTAAAATTAGAAACTTCCACTTAAAACTAGTATGTACAACTTAGAACTAATATATACCACTTAAAACAAATATGTGCAACTTAAAACCAATTTGTATAACTTAAAACTAATATTTACAACTTAAAACTAATATATATAAGTAATAATAAGAAAACTTATATTAATTTTGCCTTAAGTTTATGTTTTTTTTTGCTTAAAACGATTGTCGCTTAAGGCCACAAATTTCCGGAGCTCCCCACAGATAGTGTTTTTATCCTTGTCAGGAAATATATCTAAAATGATAAATATATATCAGTAAAAAAAACCTACCAAAAACTAACCCTACGCACTTTAGCTTTAGTAGGGATTCCTTCTCCTTGCGCCCCTCTAAAGTGTAGTGGTACATTAGATCGTTAGAAAATATACCACGCAGTACGCCGTCCACACTGCCTTTTGCGCTCTTTGACTTCAATATTAGCCGCATCTGTAAAAAAAACACAGTAAATTATATTACAATCGCATAATATTTAAAAACGAAATATTTACCATAGCATCCGTGCTTTCCTTTTGTAAAAGTTTGTCTTCTACGAAGCGCACGTGCTCTTCCGATGACATAGGCAGCTTCGAAGCGAGCTCCAAGTAATGTTCGTCCTCCAAGTCACCGGTGATGCGGATAATTGAATGATGCGTCTTTGCCGCTATGACGCGGCATTCGCGCAATAATTTGCTTTGCGCCTGCACCTCGGCCTTTTCTGGCATCTAGAAAATTAAAATATAAAAATTAGCTTCTGTTTTAATTTGGTAATGTAATACTGCGTTACTTACTTTGTCTGTTAGGGACTTTTTAATGGCAGTGAGTCGGGTCTCAATGGCATCCAGCTTCTGGATTATATCTGAAAAACAAAAATGTATTTTTATAAAGCAAATATTAATACATTTACTCGTATATAATAATACATTACACCTGCATGGCCGCCAGAAGATGGTGACGGTACCACAATTTGTGATGGTTCTACTCGAGGAGCGCAAACTAGGTTGTAAGATATTTTTTTAAACACTTTATCTGTAAAAAAAATATTATTAAAAAATGAAAAATATTTATGTTCAATACAACCTCTATGGGGGCTCAACGGTTGTGAGCATTAAACTTCGGAATCCATTTCTTGCACGAGGTCATCGAAATTCATTCTATAAAAAATCATAAAAAAGGTGATGATTAATGATATTTTAAATTTAATTTAATTTTTAAAATCATGCTTCGGAGCAGAAATGCGTATATGTATATTCGAACTACATATGTTCACTTTTATTCATTATGAAACACTAATGTTTTTATTTTAAACAAATTTAGATATTCTGCATACGAACAGATATCTTAAACGAATAAGTGAACATTTTTAGTTATAGAGGAGGTTCTTCAGTTCAAGAGTATATATACTTATAC